>NC_051430.1:4062420-4074873 GCF_001649575.2 Kryptolebias marmoratus | reverse complement strand
GAAAGCTGCTGCCGTAAAGCATGTCGCTAACCCACACGTAAAGCAGCGTCATGTCGCAAAACGGAGGTTCTTCGCAAAATAGTTATTTTTTCTTCTTATTTATCACTTCTATAAACTGAATTTATGCAAAGTGACAACACTAATACAATCGCCGTAGCCTACGTTATGAAATATTTACATGAATCATTGATACAATTATGATAGAAACGACAGAAACTATAGAGACGATAGAAGAAAATATATCACAATAGACACTTTTCTATCGTCCCCACGATATGTATCGTTATATCGCCCAGCACTACTTGGAAGTAAAAAAAAATGCTCTGCTACCGGCTGATTTAGGAAAATTTAGCAGTGATCCTTGGGAATATTCTAAAAACATAACTTTTTATTTGGTTGAATATTTGGGGGGATTTTGGCTAAAAGTTTAATTGAACTCTTCTCAAAATGTCTGTTTTGTCAGAATTTTATTAATCCAAGTGGATTACAGAATAATGTATGTGTGAGTTTATAACGTTTGTTCTGATTGATGTTGGACCTGCTGTGGTCACTTCATGCATTAATGTACTGGGTCAATCAGAGGACAGCTGTATGAGCAGCTTTGTTTTGTATTATTTTCACGTAATTAAACAAGAAGCTGATGTTAAATTCAATGAAGCTGGGTGAAACAGCTGACGGCTGTCAGCTCACTGTGGATTTTTACAGGTTAAATTCTTCAGTCTTTGCTCTGACACTGAGGTCTGTAAAGTCACTTATCATTGTATATATCTTTATTTGTCTTATATTGTATCTGTTAGGGAACTGGACATTGACTGGGTCTTTGCTAAATGCTCAACAGAAGCCTGTGAATGATCCAGTTATTTACAGTAAATCAGTCTGATCAGTTGTGCATTGCAATCAAACATCTCTATTTTGGTCTTGACTATGCTAAAGGACATTGTTGTAGAAGTGATGTAGTGTACCTGCAGCATCTTTTCTATGTTTATGTCATTGCTATGAAGATGATGTCCATGTCCACAGGCCCGTGTGTTTGTATACCAGTCATCATATTCGACATTTGCCTTTCTCAGCTTCTCTTTTTTAAGACAGACTGCTTTCATTCAGTCACATACCTCAAGCTTTTTGTTGACACTTTTATTAGTATAATTAATGTAATTCAACAGTTTTCTTACATAGTTCCTACTTGGTACTGACATTGTTACAGAACTTCATGTACTCTCTTTGATGATGACTTGTTTTTTTTCCTTCAGACTTTAGCCAACTTAATTATTCTTCTTTATGTGCTTCATATAGTGTTGCTAAATAATAATAATAATAATAATAATAATAATAATAATAATACAATACTTCCACAGTGATGCTGAGCTTGCTATTTGTGTGTGTCCAGGTGTCCGTAGAGATGAAGAAAATGGAGTCCAGTGTTAACAGTACTATAGCTGTTCCTGGTTCAGGTTTGGAGAGCCAGGGTAGAGCCGCTTCCATGCCTCGGCTCAGTGCTGAAGTCCAGGTAACAGCTGATCTTCAGGTCCAAACTGGTGGAAAAAAGCCTGTTTTAAAACACTGTCATAACAGCAGCCCTTGTTTCACTACAATAACGCAAGACCATTACTCTTCTGAGTAATTCCAGGTGTTGTTTTCAACATTTTTGAGCAGGACTGCGGGGTCTCCTCTGTTTTAGTGCCTTTGTTTTATGAACAGCTACTTGTCATCTCCGATTCAAAGGACAAACTGGATTTACTCAGTTGTTCCCTTAAATAATCTTCAGTATCTGGTTATACTGAATTTGTATTATGTTCATTTACATTGATAGCATTTAAATACATAAAGTCGTTAGTACAGTTAATCAGAATAAAAGTGGAACTGAAGTAAGGTGAATTGTAGGTTTGCTATTTTTCAGCATTGTCATCTTTCTGTATGCTCCTCCTAAAGGTAGCTCAACTTAAAGGCCTTGGAATATTGTTTGGGGTCGGAGTGGGACTCATTTTAACCTCTCTGAGGTTGTTCCTGGGATCTGGGATCTGTTAGAGACACTTTTCCAGTATGTGGTTTTAGCCCCCCAAGTGTCAAGCTTTATTTTTTCATGCTTTATACCACCCTACTTAGGTGTGCAACTGCTTATATTTTGTATCACATATTTAGATGTCCATATACAGATAAACAGGTATTATATAAAACCACACCTTGCCTAATTTCTTCACATGGGCGGTTTCACTTCACTTTAAGTTTGGATCCTCCACCAGAGGATCCAAACGCCTGGGAGCTTGAGGGTTCTGTGTAGTATCTTACTTGTTCCTAGGTCTGCTCTCTTCTGGACAGAGATCTCTGAGGTTCTTCTGGGATTTCCAGTATGTGGTCTCAGCCCCTGAAGTGTTCTGTTGAACACTGGCATGGCTTACTACATCTATCACCACTGCCTTCTTCTGTATCTCGTTGATCACCACAATGTCTGGTTGGTTAGCCATCACCTGTTTGTCAGTCTGTATCTGGAAGTCCCACAGTATCTTAGCCCTGTCATTCTCCACCACCCTTAGTGGAGTCTCCCACTTTGACTGTTGGATCTCCAATCCATACTCAGCACAGATCTTCCTGTAATTCTACCAACCAACCTACTGCTGTATCAAGCTATCAATCAACCCATATCATCTAGATTGACTCAAAAACAACTTCAAACCCAGTGTTCTAACATCCACAAAAGTATTTTGCTGTCACACCTAGAGACTGACGTGGTACAACAAAGATGCTAGGCAAGGGGTGAGTACATCATCATCCCCAGATATCAGATATTGAGCTAATTTTTGTGTGGTAGTAGCAGAGAGTCATCCTTAACACAGGCTCTGAGTGCTATCACAGCTAGTGAGATCTCACAACATCACATGAGATGGTGCAAAATGTAATTTACAAGGTTTGACAAAACTGCTATAACTTCATCCCTTTTCAGCACAAGATGATCTTAGTTTAAATCTCTGGATGATCTGCAATCTTTCAACAGATGCTAGCCATTTCATTTGTGCTGCTTCTTTTTTTCAGAGTTTATTTTGAATTTTGTAACTACGCTGTATTCTCCTAGTTTCTGCTGTGTGGATTTGCAGTACACTATTTTTGACATGGCAGATTCTTGCAGATTAACACAGCATGTTGTTCTTAATGCCACAAAGTCATTTTTTTAGAACAGCACAAAGGACAGAAACACTAAATGAATCTGAAGCCGTAGAAATATAAGAAGCACCTCATTTCCTGAAAGATGTTGATCGATTCAGGCATTTAAAGTGCATTGTTCTCACAGAGCAGTGAGAAGAGCTGTTGTTGATCTTGCTTTCACAGCAGAAGAGAAGTCAACAGTAATGAGATTACTCTCTGGCCAGCAGCCAGCTGTGTGTCCAGTGTTGTTTTTCTCCAACTGAAAAGATGATAGTGACTCTAAATGGCTCTGGGCTCCAGATTCACCAGGGAAGGGAGATGGTAATTGGGTTACTGTGGAAGAGAGAGAATCTGAAGTGGGGGATTAATGAAAGAATGTAAATAACTGGGCATAAGGTTGCAACGCTGACTTGCTGTCTCAATTTTTCACCTTTTTAAAGGGGGCAGGAAATCCTTTAGCCAGTTCAATTAATGTTGGCCTTTTGGAAATGGCCTGCAGCTGCTGGTGTGTAGAGGAAATTATACGATGCAGTCAGATCTCTGGGGCCTCGAGTCCTCAGTTTTAACATGTCCATTTTCAGTCTGGTGCCAGACTTCCTTTCTCTTCCTGAATTTAGGCTGAGGTTTGGTTGAAGCAGAAGATAAAATCCGACCTGTTCTGTTCTTTCATTGTGCTTCGGTGACATGGGAAACCTCTGATTCAGACTCTCTCTCTCTCTGCTGATGCTCAGTTCACAGCTCATAGGGAACATTCAATCCTAATTTTGCCATTTCATCATCTTTAATACAGCATGTACAGAGCCCCATTTTAGTTAGCAAAAGATGCACTTATTGGCCTTTTGTCTGTTAACAAATTTGGTAAGAAAAAGGAAGGGAGCTGTGGCTAGTATTTATTTATGGATTAGTTAAATAATAACTAACTAATGGATTAGTTAGTTATTATTTATGGATTTATTTAAGACTCAAAATGTAGAGGAGTTGACCAGAATTACACAAATAACTGTTTTTACTTCCTGTAGAGCATAATTTTGAGTAATATGTAGAGAAAAATAGGAAAAAAAAAACAAACACAACAGAAAAATTGTAATGGAGCATGCAGAGGAAACAGTAGGTACAGTATGATACAGTTTATATTTTTATATTTTTTTGGTTAACTGTTATACTGTTCTTAATAAGATACAGATTTTGAATTAGACAAATTAAAGTACTGTAGCAGTGTTGTTCAAAATCACTTAATAATGCTCAGACATCTCGAGAGTTGAATAAAGAGAAAAGTCTTTTCAAGGCAAACAGACACTTTATAAAAAACTATCTGAGTCCATGAAAGAGTTTTTTAGATGGTCTGAGCAGAGAAAGGTTCAAATAAGACATAAATAAGTTTTTATTACTTCCAAGACATGAACATTTCTGAATTGGGTGGTCACCAGTGGTGGTCTTAGTTAATGTCCCTCTTCAGCTATCACTGCGGTTTATGGTGTTATTTAATTACCAGTCCTAATTCTGGTCTCCTTTTCTGTGTTTCTTTTCTGCTCTCATCTCAGCAGAGTCACTCCCACTATTCTCCAGGGACTCTTCTACCTGTATGTATACTTCTGCCACACATCATACACTACATACCTGATTGTGCTCTCACATGGTCTGTGTCATCCAGATGTGCAGCAGCATCAACAGGTTATCCTGTTAGGAATCATGCTCCTTTTCTCCTCTCCTTCAGTATTCTGTGGAAATGTGGTTCAGTCAGCATCCCATTAGCAGGCTGCTCAGGTGCTCCCAGTGCTGCAGTGCAACAGATTTTAGCCTCCATTTGAGCCCTAATGTGTGTCTGTTTTACAATGCCTTGCAAAAATATTTCTCCCTCTTGGTAATTTCTGTTTTGTTGTTTTATAACCTGGGGTTTAATTTGATTTTTAATTAAGAACAATAATTTTACAAAAAAATGAAGTTAATTAAAGAAGGAAGAGCAGGAAAGAAACTTGTTTCAATTCTAAAAAATGACATATAAAACTGCACCTCAGCTCTGTACAGCTCATAGTGGTCTTATGGACAGATCCTCCCATCTCTGCAGAAGGGCTGCAGCTCCATCAGGGTCATCTTTAGTTTCTGAGTAAAGCCCTCCTTACCTGCCCTGTGAGTTTTGGTGGACGGCTACATCTTGGCAGGTTTGCTGTGGTGGCATTGTCTTTTCATCTCCTAATAATGGATTTAATGGTTCTTTCAGGGAAGTTAAGGGTATAGTCTTTTTTTATTTTTTATTTTTGCAACTCAACCCTGATCTGTGTCTCTGACCTGTGTGGAGGGTTCCTTGGTCTTTATGCGTTCTTCTACTCAGTGGTAGATCTTATACAGGGACATTACACTGACACTGATTCTGAGGTTGTGGGGGTGAGGAAGCAGCTAGGATGACAGTCAGCCCCTCTAAGTCTGAGGCCATAGTTCTCAACTGGAAAAAGGTGGAACACCCCCTCCAGGTTGGGGGTGAGTCTTTGCATCAAGTATTTATGAATCTTTGTTACTAGTGATGGTAAGATGGAGCACCATATGGATAGAGAAATCAGGCCTTTGGCCGCAGTAATGTGGGCATTTCCCAGTCTGTCATGGTGCAGAAGGAGCTGAGCTGAAAGGCAAAGCTCGATTTACTGCTCTGTTTATGGTCCAACCCTTGCTTAAGGTCATGTAGTAAGGATCAAGACCAAAAGAATAAGATCCTGGATATAAGTGGCTGAAATGAGCTTAGAGATAAGATGAGGAGCTCCGTCATCCAGGGGAGCTTGGCGTAGAGCCGCCGCTCCCAAGGAGAATTCGTCAGCTGAGGTGGTCAGGTTCTAATTAGGATGCCTCCTGAAGCAAAGGGGCTAAAAACACATGCTCACAACTTTTTACTTTTGTTTTTTTAAGTTTTTACAGAAGTTTTTTCCCCATTTAACTTTGATAGTCAGGAGTATTATTTTGGAGAATTATTGCCATTAATCAAATAAATTCCAGGTAGTAAGGCAACAAAAATATTTGGGGTTGAATGCTTTTCAGGGTACTATAAGTTGTAGTAAGTGGAAACCTTTAGAACACAGGCAGAACACGCGTGTCGTGGAGTACACAGAAGTGACTCGTGGCAGTTGTGACTCTCACTGAGCTTGTTGCTCTGCCTCTTTCAGTCTGCCACTGATACCAGCCTTATGACTCGTTCAGCCTCCACCGTGGCTCCACAGCGTCCCCAGGAGGTCAACCTGAGGGACTACACTCTGGAGAAACCTCGCCAGGAGCGAAGCCACCACCATCACCACCACCACCACCGCTGCCACCACCGCAGAGACCGAGACAGAGACAGAGATAAAGACCGGGACAGAGAGAAGAGGCAGAGGTCTCTGGACACCCCTGTGGGGGGTCAACCTTCCAGTTTGGCTGGTTAGTGTGAAAACCAGATTGTACAATTAAATAAACAGCATGCTGGTGGAGATTCTCAGTCATCCAGGACATGGTAAATCCAAAAACGGTTACAAAACCAAAACAACTGGATTTCTGTTCTGTTGCTGAAGATGTTTCGCTTCTCATCCAAGGAGCTTTCTCAATTCAAAAAGCTTTTTGAATTGAGTCAGCACAATTTAAATTTTGAATCTTTTTGAATGAGAAGGCTCTTCTGACGAGAAGCAAAACATCTTTAGCTACAGAATAGAAGTCCAGTTGTCTTTTTTGGAATCAAACAAACACGGCGTCCTCCTGGTTGCATCTGTCAGGGACCTCTTCATGTCTCTTCATGTCCAATATAAAGCCGGGTACACATGCTGAACAGGCAGGGCCAGGCATCCAGACCATTTTGGCCAAAGATTTAGTTTGGTTGCAACACAAAACTCGTGACGTAGTTTGAGCATCATTTTCTAAATCCTTGCAAGTTTTTGAACTTCTAATACAAAGAAGATGTTGTGGCATGTTTCGAAAAGTATACAAAACATAATGCAAAAGTTTTTTTTTTTCCACTTTCTGCCCAAAATATTGTTACGCCATAAAAAAACTAGGTTCTGAAGATTGGAGTTGTTTGCTGTTTTTCAGGTTTTAATTATAGCCAGTTTTTGAGTTATGGCCATTTTTGTGTTTTCTAAGCTTGCTTAGCTGTGGCGGCCATCTTGATTGGGGTTGGCTCCAAAAGTTAATCAGTTGTAGATGCCAGTCCAATGGTTTCTTTCTGAGAGTTTCATTGAAACCTGTCCAGAGGTTAATCAGATATTTTGCTAACGTGCCAGACAAACACAGGTACTCAAACAGACATGGGCAAAAACATTATCACTCTTTACTGCATTGCTTGAACAGAGCACCGTAAATCTGTTGACAGTGTTGGTAAGTTGTGCTTTCTTCACCACACCAAGTAAAACTAATAAACCTTTCCTAAGAGTCATACAGAAGACCACTCATCAGCTTGTCAAACTTTCTTTCTTGCAGGCGCAGCAGGTGAGCCGGGATCTGAACCGGCTGCTTCCAAAGAGCGAGCCCACAACCGAGGACGCTCCCACGAGAGGAAACATCATCACTCCTCTGCAGACAAGCAGCGCTACTACTCCTGTGACCGCTACTGCAGTCGGGACCACTGCACCACAAAATCTGCCACCGCCAGCTGTGCTGCCTCCCCCAGCGAGGAGCAGGAAACCAGCAGCAAGCAGGTACGAGTTTGCAGCCAGGGCAAATAAAGTTTCATGAGAATGAATGAGTATAATCTTTTCAAGGTTAAAGAAAGATTGACTTATTAGCTTCAGAATTGCTGCTGATTTCTTGGCAGAAATTATAATTCCTAGCTTCATGGCTGACTGAAAATAATAATCTCACATCTGATGTAGTGAGGCACATCACATTTTAACAGTTTCAGTCCAACAGTGAGCTCAAAAGCCTGCAGTAAAAGAATGTTTTTCTATCTGATGACTAAAATATGAAAAGAAACTGCAACAGACCAAAACAAGTTATAATATAGTGTTATTACTTATTTAACAAGATTGAAGCCAAAATAGCAGCGTTTAAAAATCTTGGACAGTTCAGTAGTTTATAGAAGCATCTTCATCAGCAAAAAAAAACATCTTTATTTCAAAACAAGTTATTATAAAGCAAAATGGACAGAAAGTGAACATGTTCAGATAAATCAATTTCTATACAATCCAGTGTAACTGAATTTAAAGTAGTTTAAGAGATTTTCATCTGTATTTGCTGCCAAAAGAGGTTCTATAAAGTTTTGACTTTGTGACGCTCAGTGTAATATGCACTTACTGCCAGTAGATGTCACTAAATTCTACTCACTTAAATTGTTAAATAACTGTATCTTAACTAGAAAGGAAAAAATGAGAAAAGCAGATACATGCAGCATTCGATGTAGTTCATGCTGAAGCTTTTAGTTTTCTCTCCTGTCTGTCCTTAGTACAGCTCTCATGGCCTTTCACTTCTTTCCCTGCTCTCTTTTCATCATTGTGTCTGATCCATCCGTCATTCTTTTCTATTACTGTGTGTCTTCTCTGTGTCCTTTGTTTATTTTTTGTTCTCTGTCATCGTTTGTGTACATCATATATCACATTTTGGTGCATGTTTTTCCTTCTTTCCCCTTGGGCGGACCTGTCTTTTCCTTCCTTTTTTTGTCTCACACATTTTTCTCATCGTTCTGTTATTTCAAATTGCTTGTTCAATTTTCATCTAGGGTAGTGGTTGGGTTAAAGGCAGCCCAGCAGCACCGAGCTCCGGTTCTAGCACACCAAGCCGTGGACGTCGGCAGCTCCCACAGACCCCTCTCACTCCACGGCCCGGGGTGGCATACAGGACTGCATATTCCTCCCCGGTGCACCTTGTGTCCAGCCAGGCCTCTTTGAGTCCCGGCCGACTAAGCCGCGGCCTGTCGGACCACAACGCCCTCCGTCACAGTGGTTCCCACCATTTCCCTTGCCCTGTCACTCGGATCAGCTCAGAACCCTTTCTGGGCCAGGGCTACGGCGAGGCCCTGAGCAGCCCTTATGGCAGCTTCCAGGACCAGTTGGATGTCTTCCAGGATGCGGCATCACTGTCCCCAAGTCCCAGTGCTGAACGCTCATCTCGGACCACACTGCCTCGCACGATGGGAGCCCTACTTCCAACTCTTGGTGTAGACCCTGCTGTACCCAACGGGTACCACTTAAGCATCGGGGGAAGCACTAGCCCAGGCTCTGGCAATAGAGCACTGAGGTACAGGAGGTAGAGAAAGATGAATGGTGCTAGCATGGCTTTAAACCAACCTTTTTGATGCATTTTTTAAGAAACTGTGATGAGTTTTATCATCTTCCTTAAAGGCTTTAGTTTACATGGTCACTTTCTGTTTAAATGCTGTATTTTAATTTTAACTCAAAGAGTTAAGGATAGGACAAACATTTAAAGACAAAAATTGCTTTAATTTGGTTTTAAAAAAATGAATGTGAAGAGAGAAAGTGGTTTCTAGAGACCATGTAGCATTATGAAACAAAAAAGGGAAACATTTTTTCCAGTGTAGGATATTTTACTGTGGCTGTTTAAGGTTTGTTTTTGACTTCAGTGTTTTGTTGACACCACCATATTGACCCTCAAGCAACATTACATTAAAGACCAATAGATGCTGATCTGCTGTGTCATACATAAATCCTTATGTATCGGTATTCAAGCAGTAATTTCCATCAGTTTTATTTCCGTGAGTGAGTTATTTGTTATTATGCAGTGGTTCCGCAACCATACATAATACCTGTTTACATTTTTAAGTAGTAGGTTGTGGTCTGTACAGTTGTTTTTTGCTAAGAGCTTGAAAAGATAAACTATTATCCTTTTTCTTTAGCAATTTAAACAATTGCCTGATTTCATATGATGCAGATTAAGCAGCAAAAGAGTTTATTCAGTGTCTTGTTTGCTCTAGTGTGGTATCTGGCTTTTATGCAGCTGTCACTAATCACCAGCTAATTTTTAGCTAATGTGTACCTTTTTGTTGTAATCATTACATCTTATTATAATCCTTTTTACAAAATCTAAAGAATCAACAGTCTAAGTGTTAGAAGAAAGACACATTAAGTTAATATTCTGACCTGA
This sequence comes from Kryptolebias marmoratus, assembly GCF_001649575.2. Classification (NCBI taxonomy): domain Eukaryota; kingdom Metazoa; phylum Chordata; class Actinopteri; order Cyprinodontiformes; family Rivulidae; genus Kryptolebias; species Kryptolebias marmoratus. The sequence continues at coordinate 4,064,691 of NC_051430.1, read as the reverse complement.
AAATGCCAGCCTGTACCCTGTTAATACCTCTTTGTACATCATCAGTCCAACAATGAGAGGAAGTAGTAGTGCTGCCAAGAGAGTATATTTTCTACACATTCTCAAGTTCTTATCAAGGTTGTGTATGGACATATTGTGTAGTCAGTGAATAAAACAAAAAGCAAAACAAAAATACCTTACATGAATACAATATCACAAGTACGTGTCATTTTTTCAATGAGTTCTGTCAAATAGTGCCTTATCAGCTGTGACATCAGTCATGGAGCACAGAGGATGGAGGAAAGGGCAGAGGTCTTTGTCCAAGCTGTGGCTTTATATTGTTGTTCAGGCTTATAATACAACAACTCCTTCTCAACAGTGACATACCAGTGTGAAAGGAAGCTACATTAGCTAATATTAAACCTCTACACTTTTTCTCTGACAGCATTTGTTTAGTTTGTGTCTGTTTTCTCAACCAGACAAAAATCATCTTTCAGCAGCCTCTCAGCATGATCGGCATATAATGATCTACACTCGGCACACATGAACATGGTTTACAAACCAAACTAACTGTGTCATGCAAAAGTGGGGAGGCTAATGTAGGATTCCTTTAAACTGATATGTCATTTTTTGAGAAAGAGTTGTTTTAAAAATCTGGAAAACTGTAAAAAGGAGCCCTGTTTGGCTAGCCATTAGCCTAGCCTGGATGAAGAGTTCTGCTCTTTTCTCCACACTCTGTGACTGATGTCACCGTGATAAGGAACTAACTTGTGATGACTGTTTGACAGAACTCACTTCAGAAATGACCAGATTATCCTTTAAGGGTTAAACATTTATGTTAAGGAATATTTTTATGGAAACACTTAAACTTTGGCAGTTGTTTTGATGAGCTGAAAACTGAACGCTCAGCTCCAGCAGGCAAATAAGACAGATCTCATACTGTAGTTTCTGCATCATCCTGGTAGGTCCATAGATGCTTTGTGAATGTAAACCTGCTGCTCTGATGCCCATGGGCTATAGAAAAACTAGCAAAAAGAAAAGGAAAATCAAAACATATGCTGTACAGTTGGTAGTTATTGCTTCTCAGCAAGAAGGTCTGAAGTTTAAAAAGTTCCTGTGGCCTTACATGTTGTCCAGATGCATGCATATTTTTTGCCGTTACTCCCAGTTTTCTTCCACAAACACAAAACAAGCATTTTAGGTTAATTGGATATTTGAAATTGCCCTTAAGTGTGACTGAGAACGTCAATGGTTTTCTGAACTGGGCCCCCTCTCCAGGGTGTACCCCACTTCTTGCCCATTGACTGCTGAAGTTATGCACCAGCTCCCCTCAACCCTGACATGGAGTAAGCTGCTACTTCTTCTTCTTTTGCTTCCTCCCTGTCACCACAGTGGATCGTCGGCCACCATCTCACCCTATCCCAGCATCCTTCTCTGTCACGCCAGTTTGCTACATCAACAAACCTCTTCTGTGATCTTCCTCTTTTCCTCCATATTCAACATTCTTTGTCCAACAAATCCACTATGCTCCCTGCACGTCCAAACCATCTCTTCCTTGACTCTAACTTTGCCTACAGGCCGAAAAACCTGAGCAGTCTTTTTGACTCCTGTCCATTTAGGTCCCTCCCAATGAAAATGTTAATTTCTTTTCATCTCCAGTTCTGCTCCCGTCTCCAAACCATACATCACAGCAGGTCTTCCTGACATCTTGTAAACTTTCCTTTTCATCCCTGGTAAATGGCCTGCATTAATATAGTTCTTTTCTAGTCTTAATGACCATTCAAATAACTTTTACATGACAAGTCACTCTCACCCATTCACACATGCTCTTCAATACTGATTCACAGATTGGGGGCAACTTTGGGTATGGCAGGTGGCAGGGAAAGCTGGGATTGAACTCTCCGATTGGCTGATAGCCCATGCAGCCTCTTGTGTCACAGTTCACCACTGACATTTGTTCTGGTAACGGTAACTCCAGCCTGTCTGCTGTCTCTTTTGAACCTGTCTTGTGTTCTGCCCGTTGCTTTGGGTGGTTGACCTCAGGTACTTCAACTCATCTGCCTTCAGTATCTCTGCTCCTAGCAGCTCCACTGTTCCACCTGTCTCCCTCTCATTCACACACATGCATTCTGCTTTGCTTCTACTGGCTTTCATTCATCCTCTGTCCTACTCTCACTACAGGTCACAGTGTCATCTGCAAACATGGGGGCTTCTACATGACCACATCTGTCAATGGACAGGTGGATAGATGAAAATGGCAGATGTTAGGTTCAGGGGTAACAGTCCCCCCCC
>NC_051430.1:4034219-4062336 GCF_001649575.2 Kryptolebias marmoratus | reverse complement strand
ACCACCATCACACACGTATGTATATAAAATTACAGCACATTAGCAAAGGAGTTCCCTTAGCATCCCAGGGCTTTTCAGCAGTTATCCCCTATCTAAAGAAAGGTGGAACACACTTTTTTTATACTACACTTCATCATTGGTGACAAATTCTAGTTATTTGCAAATTTATGAAGGTTTCATAAATTTGCATGTGACAAAAAAAGAATAGGACCTAATGTATCAAAGACAACATTTTATCATTCCGCAGCACAGCACTGCTACATATACAACCAATGAAAACAAACAGGGCTAAGGAATTTCCTCACAATGATACGACACAGTCACACTTGGAACAAGTCAAATGATGTCCTTTTCCATGTAAGTTTTACTGCCAACCGCACAACACACTTTGTCTCAAGCAAAGATAGTGGCAGCATAAATATGGTGGTTTCAACAGAAGATAAAACACTAAGTCATGAGAACAGGACAGAAATCAGGTCAGTAGCTTAGTGAGGTGGTTGGTTGAGTTGTTGAGAAACCTCAGACATTATGACTGTGTACAGCTTTGTTGTCGTTCAGTCAACAAACCATTCCATGACGATGCCTAATGCTTTTATGGCATTCCCTCAGTGTCAGCTGGACAGACAGACACCACTAAATGTTTTTTTAAAGGTCACAAGACTCTTGACGAGAAAAGCAACGCATGGTAACAATACCTGACGGATTTATTTTCTCTATGATTTCCTTGTAGATGTTTCCTTTTCATTGTATGCATTTTTTGTATGAAAACAGAGGTGTGTTTTAAGTAAACTGCTTACAGTTTGCCATCGTTTCAGGCCTAACCTTTCTTACAGACTTCTTTGCAACGATTAAGACGAAGTGCCTCTCCTTTTAGATAAACTGTAGAAAAAAAAGATGCAACGTCAACTGTTTTCTAATGCATCGACCCAGAGTAAATATTTGACTCAGTCTGTATGTAGCTCTGTAAGAAAACATGTAAAGAAAGCCTTATCTGCAAGCAACATCTATACCTACAATACACTTGTAAACCAGAAATGGAAAAAAAAACAAAAAACTAAACACTTTTTTGCTTTATTTTTATTTTTATAATCCACATTACCAACATTGTGTGCATTTACCTCTACATAAAGTTGTTCACGTGAGTACAGTAGTGTGCATGTTTAGATAATAGACCTGGTTGAGTACCTGTATTTTTTAGTAAAGATGTCACATGTGCAGTGTGGTCCTGATGAGTTCTTGCCTTGTTCACGATGTACAAACTGCTCAGCTGATGTTTGACTGCGAGGGGCGGGGGGCATGAAAAATGAATGAACATGGTTTACACTTCTCTGAGTATTTGAGTGTACTTTTGTGTTTTAATTGGTTGTACCTATCACATAAGTTTTGCTTTTTATGGCACTTCATTTATTTGTTTTTCAGTTTACAGACAGCTGATGTGGTAATGTCATGCCAAGAAACTGGCAGCAGCGTTCGTTTTATGAATATGAGAGAATTATTACAGTGAAATATATTCTTATAAATGTACTTATTTATTTGCTTTCTTTTCTCCAGAACTCTCAGCTTGCACTGATGTTTAGTCAAAGTGAAGAATAGATGGATTTCATTACTTTAGGAGAATCTAAACCTCTTCCATGGGGACTATTAGCTGTGCTCCAATGACCAGTCTGTTGGATTGTCATGCTCAGAAATATAAGAGAAAGTCAAAATGCAGAGGGAGGCAAAGGTGTCTGCATATAGTATTTAGATGAACATTAATTACATACAACAGTGTACAGGAAAAACAACTATATATATATATATATATATACATAAGAAGGATGCAGAAGTTTGCAGAATTTGTTTTATACACCTTTTTTTACTCACCTGCCACCAAAATCTAATGTTTTGCCTGTGCATGAGTGGTTGTGTAGTAGCAAAGTATCTTATGAATCAGTGGACAAATTTTAATGAAACTCTCGGATGCACATGTACCGACCTCTACAACTAATTAACTTTTGGAGTTGACCCATTTTAAGATGGCCACCACAGTTAAACAACCTTGCTGTAACCCAGTCAGTTTTACAGATATTCTGCTACAAGATAAACTTCTGGTTGTAGTTGAGTCATTCCCAACACATATTCTGAGTGCTAACTGATTGTGTAAGATCTGTTTTTAAAACTTTGCCTTATGAAGTCAGCTACGTCTGTCTGTTAGCAAAATATCTCATGAACCAGTGAAACCAATTGTTTGATGTACTCATTCACTTTTGGAGTCAACCTAATTCCAAAAAGGGATCTAACTCAGCCGGTTTCACAGATATTGAGCTACAATTTGCTGTGGTAGTAGCTGAGCCCCATCCCCAACACATACTCAGAGTGCATCATCTTCACTTAAAACCTTAACAATAAATGTTGCCATTAACCCTGTTTGTAAGAAAAATATCTCATGAACCAGTGGACAGATTTCTCTGAAACTATCAGAAAGTAATAACTGGATGTACATCTTCATCTAACTTTTGAAGTCAACCTAAATCAAGATGGCCGCTACAGCTAATCAAACATAGCCACTGCAAAAATTGCTTGATTCATTGAATTTTACAGATATTGAGGTAAAGTTTGGTGTGACAGTAGTTGACAGTAATTCACAGCACAGACTCTGAGCTCTAACAGATCATCTGAGATCATACGTTGGATCATAACTATCGCATAAGACTGCACATAATGTTATTTTCAAGGTTTGACTGATACAGCTACAGCTCTGTCATTTGCTGATAAGTTGATCGTAGTCTAAATCTCTGGTACGAAAGGCGGCAGGCTATGTCCATTCCTTCAAAATCTTCAATTATCTCACAAATGCCATTAATCTGAAAAAATCTGAAAACCAAACTATATTAAAAAACAAAACTTTTTAACACAAGTAAGATTAAATATTAGAATATTTGTTATTCTTTATATTTTTATTGCACTGTTTATGAACATTTTAGCTTAAAATGACCTTGGCTCATGCATTTTTATTCATGAAGTCACTTTATTTTACTATGCCTTTCATTTGTGTAGAGTTTAAATTTGTATTAACTGCACTATTTTAGTAACCTCCAACATATATGTAGGTATTTTTATACTTTTTTGTATTTATTGCACAGAAACTGATGGATCTGTGACAACATTTTTCAACAAAACAGCAGTAAACTATCAAAATGTTGTATGACTCTGGGACACAGCTAATAGTACACCCCATCTTTACAAAGACTCTTCTGAGTCAGTCAGGGAGTCTTTTAAAGCGTGATTTAAAAATCCATTGGAAAGAGATGTTGCAGATTGCAGAAAGGCTGTAGAGTTCACAAAAAAAGTTTACAGAATGAGTTGTGGAATGTGCTCAGAGGTGGGTCTGGGGTTCCTGGAGTTTTGCTGCAGTTTCACACACTGCCTCATTCATCTCTGCTTTCAGGAGGAAGAAGACATTTTTCCAGCTGTCAGTGTGTTTCGCTGCATTTTTGACTCAGAGCTCTGGAGTTTGTTTCATCAAGCCCAGAGCTGTACTAGATGCAGAATGTTGGCTGACGTACACACAGTTTTTATTATATGCAACTCAGATTTGGGATCTGCTGCCATGCTTTTCCTGCATGGCAGTCAGCAACATGTTAACAGATGTGTCCAAAAGACTGTCTTCTCAGCAGTTGGTCAGGGGAAGCTGGGAGTCGAGCAAGTAGGGCTATGCAACAAGAATAAACCCATTTTTCCATCTGTTCTGTAGCTTCAAATGCTGATTTCTCCAAATTTACGCTTCAGCATGATGTTGACCAAATGTTTGAAAATGTATAAAAGAAACCATGCAAACAAAAGTGACTTGAAATGCATAGAGGCACAAAGTGTAAACACAGAACACATTATTTAGGGAAACAGCAGCTTTATATATTTGCATGCAAAACTGTGTCAAAAGGAAATCCCATGGCTGGAACTTCACGTGTTCTGTTCGGTCACAATAACAAACTTGCAAAAACCTTTTCTTTTGTCTTAAATGTACTGTTCTACTGATACAGTCATCATTTAAGTGATACACTGTGGAAAAAAGCAGTCTCCAGAATATTTTCTTGAACTGTGTGGCCTCTGTATCGCATCGAAGAGATGCACTTGTGCCCTGGCTGGTCCATCCCAGCTGACACGCATTAGATTCAAACTTTTCATTTCTACCTGCCATTTGGGATGTAGATGTGGCTTTTTCTTGTAAAAAAAAAAAAAAAAAGAAAGAAAAGAAAGAAAAAACACGTTTGCATGTTTTAACAATGTATGTGCATGTACAAAACTTAGTACTTTTAAATACCACATGCTTTCTTTGATTGTTGATTTTTAATATTTGATATAAACTGTGGGCTCATTTCTATTAAAAACAGTATTTAACATTGTTGATAGTCGAGCCCCATGCAGCAAAGCTAGAACATTCCTTTGTTTTGATCTTGAGATTCAGTGAAATCTTGTTTTGCCTGATTTTATGTTTACTGACCAAACTTTAAATTCTACAATTGTTTCTACATTGAACATTTTGTATGAAGTAAAGTTCCTTGAAATAAAAAAAGAAACAAAACTGTCTCTGATTATGTGTATATCTGTGTAACATTACACTTTGAAACTTTTTAAGGAACTGCAGTGGTGAACCTGTATTTTGTTACCTGTGGAAAGATTTAAGCTGAAATTATCAAAATGTCCATCATCTGGGAGCTGGGGTTGACATGGACACGTTAAACCCTGCTGTGCCTCATGATCCGTGTATTGTTGTTTATCTGAGATTGCATTTACCAGATCATTGTTTTCTTATTAATTAGGAGGATTTACTTTTGAATGTGACTGTATTTCTCACCGTCTGTTATATACTCAAACCCTTCTCTTTATTCATGGTCCATGTCTTCACCTCACTGTTGTTCATTGGAGTCGATGGTTCTTAAAGGGACTGTCTGGTCATTTTTAAGTGTAGTTCTGTCAAAGAGTTATCAGTAGTTAGAAAACTAATAAAAGTCGTATAATTAGACGACTAATAAGAAGAAAGAAACAAAGTAAAACAGGGCCTTGTTTGGCTAGTCATTAGCCTATCCTGGATGAAGACTTTTGCTCTTTTCTACATACTCCTTTGCTCTTTGACTGATGTCACAGCTGATAAAGTACTAACTATTGATAACTATTTGACAGAACATCACTTCCAAAATGACCTTTTAATCTTTGTTGAAAGGTAGTAATTTATTTGCCCAAAGATTATGACCCCATATATTGACACATTTTAATTTAGGGCAGGTTCATGGTTTTCATTAAAAATGATAGAAATATAAAGAATATATATATTTTAGAAGTGCCATTATTGCTATAATTATTGTGGTGACCAAAGACATTACTTCTGGTATTTGTTATCTGCTTGCTTTAAATCTATCAAACAGTGCTGATCCTTGTAAATATCAGTGAGGATTTCCTTTGTTTTGGGTGCAGGAATAAATAAGTCCAGCTGGTGCCCTCTGGCGGCCACAACCAGGAAGTGCAACGTTGCTTTTAAAGAGTGACATATCCTGGAGTAAATACTTGAAAATATTGAGAACGAATTACGTGTTATAGTATTTTGTTGCATTTTGTAATGCCATACTAAGTAATGTAAACGGAAATTGGCCTTTATGATGACCCATGCAGAATGTGTCCAGGGAATAATCGAGAGGTTCCGCGGTTGAGATAACTTAGTTTCTATGTTTCCGTTACTTTGGGCAGGTCTTTGAAGGCAGCATGGGAACAATGTTGATATTGAGCCGCTTCTCATTCATACCTACAAGTGGCTGACATTCAGCTGATATTTTTTAAATCATTGTTTTTATTGGGCATTTGACAGCTTGTGTTATGATAGAAGCATTTATGAAGTGTGCTAAACATGAAGAGACCTCCAAAATTATTCTGTAAATACTGAGCTGTTTGCTGGAGATCGACTGCTGCTGGTACCAGTCGGTGGATTTTCCATGCTGTTATTGTTTTGCACTGTTTAAAAGGTAAGTGAAGCTTACAAGTTCATTTCCCTTTAGCCCACCTTTAAAGTCTCGCCCAAACCGTGTTATTTAAAGAATGTTACTGTTGTACTAGAAAAAGATTTCGGCAGTTTTGGTTCTGATACTTGTAGGCCTCGGGCCATGCCTCGGTCCACATTTAGGCAGTGAACCGGGTAAAGTGGAGCCTGTGACGCGGTGGCCGAGCAGCCACGAGGCGGAGGCAGACTGCCTCTTTAGTAAACAGTTCCTTCATGAAACAAGAAAACGTTTCAACAAGTTTCAGTTTCCGGTTTACTCAGAGTTACAAGCCTGACAGGTTAGCCTGTTGCTTTTTAGCAGTGTCCGAATACGCGAGGACTTCTTACCAACTTTCTTTGGTTATTAAACGCTGGGTGTACAAATTAAGGCTCGTTTCAGTGTCCGAAAAATAAGAGTCCCTGGGATCCTGGAGACTGCAGACTCGTATGCTAATTCTGCGCTACCTCTTGAATCTTAGCGCCACACCTGGCACCCAGCTGCCGTTTCCCCGCACTTCTTCCAGGGCTCGGTGTCAGACATGCACCCGCCATCCCGGCAGGACTATGTGTCTGTGAACCTGTCTGGACATTACAGCAACAACAAGCAGCAGAGGAGGCAGTCCTGCTGGAGGGTGAGTACAGGTGAAAGTGTCACACCTGTATGTTTACCTTTTAAATGATCCCTGTTTGGTTAGCTGACTGGAAACCACCACACTGAGTGCTGACCTTCTGGAAGGAGTTCTGTCATCTTTGTATTTATGTATTGTGTTTGGGGTCATCATCATTTCTTTCATTTAGCCAGCTGCAATATTAATGTGTAAATGTAGTGTTACCATGTCTGGTTTTTGTTTTTGTTTTCCAAAACCAAAAAACCTAACTGGGTTTGACACCTAAGGAAATGCAAACACCTCTCTGGCCTTTCGAAATGTTTTAACAGTACCTTTAAGTTTGGAATTGACCCTCCTGAATTGAACTGAATTGTTGAGACTGAGATGCTTTATTTGTTGTCACATACATACAGAACTGCATCCTACGGCTGCAAGGAATTTGTTTTGGCCTTTGGTGTAAACAGGTGTTGAATGATACAAGCACATGCACATTTATACACACACACACACACACACACACACACACACACACACACAGGGTAAATGACTATATTTAAGAAAATGTAACAAGGGAGGGAAGAGCCTCCTCTTAAATGGCGTGAAGCGTTTGCTGGTTGGAGGAGGTCTCACCTTAAATCAGGGACGACCTATCAGCGGGATCTAAGTTTTAATGGCTGACAACATAAATGTGTAAAATACCAGAAACTGCATACTTTTTTTACACATACCCTGAAGTCTGTCATATCCAGCTGATTAACTAACTTTGTCACATTTAGATCTCGGCACTGAAACAGCTGTGGTTTTTCTACATCAGTCACCTGTATTTGAGTGGAGCTGTGCTTAAATCATGCTCGTTTCTCTGAAACCGAAGCTTTTTGAACCCAGGTCTCAGAGTGGAGATTTTCAGACTCTCCTATTTGCATTTTAAAGGAAGCAGCAAGTGTGAAATCTCACATGTGCACCACAGACAGCTGTTCTACACATGCACGAGTACATGAACAATAACAGCTGATAGCAGAGAGCTCTTCATGTTACTGACCCCTTTCAACATGTAGCAGCAACCTTACCTCACTGTCTGTCCAAATAACCATCCATGCAGTCACCATTTTGGATGGTTTACCGTTTTTATAACCTAGTTTTGGGGTCAAGTCCTCCTCCTTTCCTGTGCACATGTCCACCAATAACAACACACAACTAATCTTACATCCTCCCCCCTCTGAGAAAACACGCCTCACTCAGCACATACCATAGTTTGGGTCAAAATACAATCATTTTAAAGCGACAGTAAGATAGTTTGTCATTTCCTATCTGGCAACCCTGCCTGGTATGGAAACTACAGCAGATTCAATGAGGTGGTAATAGCCACGTAAATGTGTTTTTACTTTTTTTTTTTTTTGTTGATTGGCCTGAATAAAAATTTAAGAAACACAAACATTTCCAGAGTTTGTTTTCATGTAAACAGGGCCTTAGCCAGTTTAGCTCCTAGATCTGAGGGGGACATTCAGCTGATGCCCTGGCTGATACGCTGCTTGAAATATGGTGAAACCACGCCCACCCAGCCCGCCACCTTGTCACCGGGGCTGCAAATACGGTGTTTTTTTTTTTTTTTTTCTGAAATATCTAAAACAAATTTGTTTTGGCCCATAAGTCTCAACAATTTATTATTTACATACATTATGATTTTATATATATATATATATATATATATATATATATATATATATATTAAAGGGTGATTTAAAGGTGAAATGCTCACAGTATGCACAGTAACAGTAGGAACAGTAAAATGCTCAAAACCTTTAAGCAGACTCATAGATTTTTAAAAAAGAAAATCTGACTCGTTTTCCCTGGCAGATATGACATTATTCTTTCAGAAGTAAGTAAAATATTCAGGTCAGTTTTGTTTTGGGACTGCCAGTGTTGTGCCAAAAAGAGCATAGCAGCCTCCATCTATACCTGGTTTTTCCTGGTAAGGATTGATTGGCACTTTGAGCTTATAATCAGTGCCATTATCTTAATTTTAATCAATCAAGATGTAACATTATGTGATCAGCTTCAGTAATGTGTAACAACCTTGTTTTACAATATAAGGCATAAATATTACTGTTGTTGTAATCACTTTTTAAATGTGCTGCATTTTGTAAACACAGTGTAAAGTAGCATATTGCATTGGAAAATAATGTATAATATTAAAGTCTCCCCAGGACTTTTGCTGCAGCTCAAGACCAAAATCCTTTTAGGTCCAGTTGATGCGTCAGTCAGGTCCATGTCTGATCCTAAAACACTGCCCATGTTAAAACGTTCACATTAATCAGTCTTAGCCCATGTTGTTCTTTGTCTCACTGCACATTGTGTGCTTTCAGAAATGGAAGCAGCTGTCCAGGCTACAGAGGAGTCTCATCCTCTTCATGCTTCTCCTCCTTTTCATTTGTGGAGTTGCTTTCTATCCCACGTTTACGGAACACCTCAGAGGTAAGCTTCTCTGTGATGGGACTATGATCCTGCTGGAGCTGGTGAAGAGATGTTTGAAACACACTTGAATTCAGTTAAACAACAATACTGCCTCTGTTTTCTGTGTGTTCAGGCCTCTCAGAAACCGAGCAGAACTTAGACAGGAGCGTCCTCCTGAGACCCTTCCACCCCCCTGTGCTGCCAGATCCTGTCAAACAGCTGCAAGAACAACTCTCTCAGGTTTGGATTCACCAAATCAATATTTACCCCCACCTTAGATTAGTTCAGTGTCAAAGAGATGTGCAGAACTTCAGTCAAGTATTGGATTAGTAGAAATAAAGAATAATACTTTTAAGATTATAATGAGAGTGTGCTATAATGCTCACAACATCCTGTCACCGTAAGCATTATCCATCGTGTTCGAAGATGGTCCAGTGAGTCGAACTGTGCCCAGTTTACACACAACACAACACATCACTAAATGATTGTATGACGGAAACTAGAAGCATTCAGAGAGCGTAAACCTGCGCCAAGGCCTCGGCGTGAGTAAAAACTAGTGCCATCCAGATCATAATCTGGATCACCACCAAATTATAATCCATTGGTTTTTTGTGACAACCACAACGTAACTGAAAATTTCATCCATATCTGTTCATTAGTTTTTACCAACCTTGACCTTTGACCCCATGACCTTGAAGTCAACAGGCATCATCTCTGACCCATGAGGTGTCCAGCTGTGCAGTTTGACTTTTCTACATTACACTGTTGCAGAGTTGGAGCACAAGGTCAAGTGTGATGTTGACCCTGGACCCCATGACCTTGAAATCAATAGTGATCACCCTGGACTTTGTGTTGGCTGTTTGTCGTTTAGTTTAATGTGGTTAGAAGAACCTATAAATACCAAAAGATTCTGTGGTTAGGCTTGTTTCTAGTTTCGTTTCCAGGCGATGTTTTGTAGACATTCAGTCTGTTTGTATCCGAAACCTAAAAACTGCGTCACACTCATTTGTTATGCATTCATCTAATAAATAATCTATCAGTTCAAGAGCTGGTTTCCTTTGACATCTTGTTTTTGAATGTAAATAAGCTAATTGTTGTCCTTTTATTTTTATTTTTGTGTTGCCGTTTGCCACAGAGGAAATTGTCCAATAGGAGAGGACCTCCTGTCCTCCAGAATCGTTTCCAGAAGAAAGGAAACGCATCACATCCTGCAGCTGACAGGAAGGAAGTCGAGGAAGGCGGGGTCATCAGGTAAGAGTAGGAAGGCGATCACACCTAACATTACTTTAATTATATAATCAGGAAAGAAGTTTAATCCATGCAGAGTTTGAATTTTATTCTAAATTGTTTTGCTAATTTTAGTCACTAAAATTTTACCTACCTAAAATGTTTTAGCTACTATTTTGTTGCTTTTAGCTTTTGTTCTTCTCATTTTAGCCTCCGCTTTGCTTGTTTTACCTTTACCAACTCAATTTTATCTTCTTCATCAAAGTCATTCAGCACTCAGCATTTATATAACATTTTCACACAAAATTCATTTTCTCTGGTTTAAACATAATATTGATTTATATTTCCATTTATTTTGCTCCTTTGCCTTTTTATTGCTGTAATATTTCTGTTGTAGTCTGTTTTTTTGTGAAGTTTTGTTTTTACTTCTGCTGAAGATCAAAAAGTCTCGTATGAAAAGTTTAGTCCGGTTTTAACTTTTTAACAGTTGATTTAGAAACATTAATAAAAGCCAAATCCATGTAAAAAAAAAAAAATCAGTTTTTCTACATGTGCAGCCAGAATCAGTCCTAATCTCCCTTCAAAATATGTCCTCACATCTGGACCTAACATCCTGATTTATGTTAAACAGAACACATGGATACCAGTAGGACCTGACTGTTTTAATGTCTGCTGACTTACAGCTGGCGTGGGGCAGTGATCGACACTGGTCAGGCCACAGAAGTCTCCAGGAATGAGGAGAACAAGGGGCATTCACCCGCCAATCAGGAAGACCCAATTTTTAAAGATTTAGGTATTTGATGTTTTCTTGACACTCTTGTGTTAATTTCAACAAAACACAAATGCTTACTGTGAAAACGAAGCCTTCTCAGCCAGTGGAACATTTCTGAATCACTCTGTGAACTTGAACACAGTCATAAAATGACATCTTGTGGACTGATTTCTAGGAGCTAGCCGGATGGAGGCAGTGCAGGAAGCTTTCAGACATGCTTGGAAGGGTTATAAAGACTTTGCTTGGGGCCACGACGAGCTCAGACCCATCTCCAAAACCTACAGTGAGTGGTTTGGTCTGGGACTGACACTCATTGATGCCCTAGATACCATGTGGATCCTGGGCCTTAAGCAAGGTATACTGATGTTTCTACATCCATCTTTAAACGTCTCTCAGACAGTCTACCTATTGACCAAGTCTTTAACCTGTGCTTTGTGTACTTCATTCTTCTTGATTAAAGCTTTTGACAATGTAAACATTTGCAGGGAATAGTATTTTTTGCAGGAAGGAAATATTTAGTGAAATTGTTGGGAGGACACATTGTCCCCTGCCAATTCCCAGTGACAAGTATGTAAAGGGATCCGTCTGAGGTGACTGACCACAGAATTTAGGTTTTCCTTGTGTCTTTCTGCTTGCTTATCTATTGATTTCCTGCAGCTTGGTAATATTATGATACATTTAAATTAGCCCCATCAGGCCAATTTCAAAAAATATTTGTAATCTTTTGTGAGACAAAACCAGCTCTGTCTCATTATCCAAGATGCTCCTGACGGCTTATTGTTTGTTGCATATTAAGAATAAAACCTCAATTCTCAAGACATAATATAGCTGCAGGTTGTTCACAGAAAGGCTTAAATATCTGCTTCTGTATCATTTGATCAAAGTGTATGTTTTCATCGCTGTAGTAAGAGTTGTAACAACACGGGGAGAAAAACTCAAACAGGTTGGTATAAATGCTGTATTTTCAAATTGTTGTTACACGTTTCAGAATTTGAAGAAGCAAAAACGTGGGTTGCCACAGAGCTTACTTTCAACAAAAACGTGGACGTGAATCTTTTTGAAAGCACCATACGCATCCTGGGAGGCCTGCTGAGTGCCTACCATCTGACCGGAGACGACCTGTTCCTGGACAAAGCTGTGAGTTTGTTTTTCTAAATTCCAAACCTACAAAGTAAATGGAGGATTCTTAAAAGTTCAATGATTTAATACTGAGATATCCTGATTTTTATGAATTGTAACAAAAATACATAAAAAATGTTGAAGTTCAACAGAAAAGTAAATGTTCTTCTTGCAGGACATTTTGCTTTCCTGCAACTTGTTGGTATTAAGGTCACATTTAAATGTGTCCTTTCAGGCCACTTATTCAGTCTAAATAGACTTAGCTTTATTTATTTACAGCAGAATATCTTATTCCACTCATAATGCTGCCGAGTCTTTAATAGACACTACTTTTCTCCATCTGTTTTCATGCAGAAGAGTTAGTTAAAGTGTGGTTAATGTTTCCTTTTGTGATATGACTGAATTGTTGTCACGTTTTCTTACAGTCCCAACCAAAGCTTTCAGTGTTTTCTGTTCCCATCTCAGTCACCTCCTATGCTAGTCAGTGTTTAAGCTGCAGATGCCTGTAGGTGATGTTTCTTCTTCTACTCCAGAAAGACATTGGCTCGAGGCTGATGCCGGCCTTCAACACACAGTCAAAGATTCCTTACTCGGATGTTAACATTGGGAAAGGTACGGCTCACCCTCCTCGCTGGACCTCAGACAGCACGGTTGCTGAAGTCACGAGTATTCAGCTGGAGTTCAGGGAGCTCAGTCGCCTCACCCAGGAACCTCAGTACCAGGTGATGACTAAGCTCATTTACCCATCTGGTAATCTACTAGTTGAGTTTCACTTCTGCAAAAAAGGATGGTTCAAATTTCCTGTCAATAGATTTAAATCAGAACACTGTTTTGTTTCTTTCCCAGTTTTTTGGTTCTGAATTGTGGCCACTGTGCTGCTTACAGTAATTTGTAATCAATCAAAAATGATACTTGAATTTTCTGGCAATTCAATTAGAGTGACAGCAGCGTATACTTTTTCACTAAATGTTTGTTTTGCCCTTTATTCATAGTTTTAAAAGAGTGACTGACAGTTTGTCACAATGCTAAAATATCTGCACTTAGCCTGTGGACGAAGCATTAGAAGGTTATTCTGAACACAGAAACTTTAGATGCCTCTGAGGAAACACAATACTGATATAAACATTATTTATCATGTTTATCTTAACTAGGGCTAATGTTAGCATCTGTCTGATTTCAAACTGTTGCCTATTTCATGTTTCTGTTTAAAAAAAGTGTATTTAAGGTTGGGATGAAGATCCATTATGAATATAGTCTTTACAAGTCTGTTTGCTAAAAATACATCAACAGTAAAAACAAACCTACAGGCCAAGCAGTCCTTAAAGAAATGCATATCGTGTGATGCCTCTCATATAAGAGTTTTTGACTAAGATCATATTATGAGGGGAAGAATCTCATATAATGTGATAATAAGATAACCTGTTAGTGCTTGTAGCATGACTGACTCTCAGCTAAAAGTACACCAGTTCAGTATCTGTAAAACTGTTGTAGCCATGTTTGTGTCAGCTGTGGCAGCCAAGTGGAACTGGGCTGACTCCAGAGTGAATAAGTTATAGACGTACATCCAGTTATTACTTTCTGTGTTGGGGATAAGGCTCAACTGCTTTCACACCAAAATCTAGCTCAATATCTGTAAAAATGGTTGAGTTATAACCATTGTTGTGTTTTCTTAAGTCTGTTGACTGTAGCAGCCATCTTGAATTGGGTTAAGTACAAAAGTTCATCAGTTGTAGATGCACATCCAGTAATAGATCTGTCAAAGTTTCATTAAAATTTGCTTAGTGAATTGAGATATTTAGTTTACAGCACAGACAAAAAGAAAAACATTTTGTTGCTTCATCTTTGGAGGCGGGAGATGATGAATAAAAACACAAACAACAGAGGTTGCAGAGACACACATCTATTGCTTTTTTTCTGGTATATTTTTGTTCCTTCAGTTTTTCCCAGTCCAGTGGATCAACAAAGAGGAGTGAGCACATACACTATATTGCCAAAAGTATTCGCTCGCCTCATATGAACTTCAGTGACATCCCATTCTTAAGTCATAGGTTTAATGATGTTGACCCACCCTTTGCATCTATAACAGCTTGATCTCTTCTGGGAAGGCTTTCCACAGATTTAGGAGTGTTTATGGGAATTTCTGACCATTCTTCCAGAAGCTCATTTGTGAGGTCAGACACTGATGATGGACAGAAGGCCTGGCTCACAGTCTCTGTTCAAATTCAGCCCAAAGATGTTTTATCGGGTTGAGGTCAGGACTCTCTGCAGGCCAGTCAAGTTCTCCCACACCAAACTCCCTCATCCATATCTTTATGGACCTTGCTTTGTGCTCTGGTGCTCAGTAATGTTGGAAC
The DNA here is from genome assembly GCF_001649575.2 of Kryptolebias marmoratus. Lineage (NCBI taxonomy): Eukaryota > Metazoa > Chordata > Actinopteri > Cyprinodontiformes > Rivulidae > Kryptolebias > Kryptolebias marmoratus. Next base: position 4,047,798 of record NC_051430.1, on the reverse strand, counting down.
AGGAAGGGGCCATCCCCAAAGTCTTCCCAAAAAGTTGGGAAAATGAAATTGTCCAAAATGTCTTGGTATGTCAAAGAATTATGAGTTCCTTAATTACTAAGGGGCCAAATCCAACTCCTGGAAAGCATCCCACACCATAATCCCCCCTCCACCAAACTTTACACTTGGCTCAGTGCAGTCAGACAAGTACCAGCAGCCAAACCCAGACTCATCCATCAGATTGTCAGACAGAAAAGAGTGATTTGTCACTCCAGAGAACGTCTCCACTGCTCTACAGTTCAGTGACAGCGTGCTTTACACCACTGCATCTGACGCTTTACACCACTGCATCTGACGCTTTACACCACTGCATCTGACGCTTTACACCACTGCATCTGACGCTTTACACCACTGCATCTGACGCTTTGCATTGCAAAGCTTGTGAGGCTTGGATGCAGCTGCTCAACCATAGAAACCCATTTCCTGAAGCTCTACACTCTGTTCTCAAGTTACCGTATTTTTCGGACTATAAGGCGCACTTAAAAGCCTTCAATTTTCTCAAAAAACATCAGTGCTCCTTATAATCCGGAGCACCTTATATATGTAAGAAGTTGTGATGTTTTAGTAGGACTTTGGTAAACTACAAAGCTGCACCTCTTGCAGCATTAAGGCTCAGTTATAGTCACACAGGGCTCTGTGCACGGACCTGAGCGAGCGGTGGAGGCGTTTATACTTGATGCTTACGTCGCTGCAGTATTCTTCTGTGAGCTTTGAGCTGTTTGATTATCTCTGTGATCTCTCATAGAGGGATCATAGAGATGCTGATACAGGAGAACCAGCTCTGCTAGAGCACCGAAATCCTCCATTTTGAACGGAGTGCGGCGTGCGGTCCACGCAAAGTTACAAAAATTGGGAGGTGCACAACGATGCGCCTTATAGTCCGGTGCACCTTTATATATGAAAAAAGTTTGAAAATGGACCATTCATTGACAGTGTGTCTGATAATCCAGTGTGCCCTATAGTGCAGAAAATACAGTAATCTGAAGGCCACATGAAGCTTGGAGGTCTGTATCTGTTGACTCTGCAGAACGTTGGTGACCTCTGTGCACGATGAGCCTCAGCATCCACTGAGCCTGCTCTGGGATTTTAAGTGGCCTACCACTTTGTGGCCGAGTTTCTGTCATTCCCACCCGCTTCCACTTTGTTACAATCCCACTAACAGCTGACTGTGGAATATTTAGTAGTAAGAAAGTTTCATGATTGGACACAGGTGGCATCCTATCATGGTACCACAAAAGAGTCAGTAGATTTATCTACTGGGTTGAAATCAGAACACTATTTCTGATTTGTGGCTACTTTGCTGCTGCTAGATATTTACTGAGCTCCTGAGAGCGACACATTCTTTCACTGATATTTGTAGAAGCAGTCTGCGTGTCTAAGTCCTTGCTTGTATACACTTTTGGCCAAGGAAGTGATTGGAACACCTGGATTTAGTGATTTGGATCGGTGAGTGAATACCTTTGACAATATAGTGTACAGTAAACATGGAACTTCCCTGGCCATAGTCTTTACTTTGTCTTTCCCAATAACACTGTGAGGACAGAGGCAGACACAAGTTTTTCCTTTAGCTTATATGGCTTAATGACTATTTGAATATTCAACAATCATTGCCCAATCCTAATGTGTAGCTTAGACTAGCAAAAACACTGATTTGGCTAAGTAATGTCTGAGTCTATATCAGGTGACAAAACTTACCAAAAGTTGTAAAGTTGTAACACAGGCATGATTTTGAGTAGCTTGTGTGTAAAGAAATATCACAGAAACACTCACAGCTTAATTTCCCTCAACTGTGTCCAGGCTGCAGTGGCTGAAGTCATGAAACAGGTCCACAGTCTGGATGGCAAACTGGACGGCCTTGTGCCCATGTTCATCAACACAAACAGTGGGCAGTTCACCCATCAAGGTGTCTACACACTGGGAGCAAGAGCAGACAGCTACTATGAATACCTGCTGAAGCAGTGGATCCAAGGAGGCAAGCAGGAGAACCAGTGAGTCTCTTTTAAATTCTCAAAAACTTCCACATAAATTTAACCCTCAGCTCAACTCCTGTTGGAAATAAATGTTAGTTTGCTTTAGACTCTGATGTTTAGTTTTTGTGGCAAGACAACAAAGTAACCCACCATGCATGTACTGTACTGCAAAAACACAAATTATTTTAGGCCCTGACTCGACCCTGAAGATCTGTGTTGGCATCTGACATTAAATAGAACCAAATCCTTAAAGTCCTGGAAATTAGGAAGTGGTACCTTAATGTGTTGGACTTGTCTGTCCAGGATAATCCAGAGATAAAATGAGATTTAGAGGACAAGTCAGCACCTCTTACTGTCTGTGTTCTTTAGACTATTTTGTAACCATTGTTTGCCATGTAGTGGGTGCATTACCCTACCACATGGCAATGCCCCAGTGTTCATGTAGGTGGTGCTGCAGTTGTGGAGATGTTCTGATTTGTCTGTTTTGCCACAGCTTTGTGGTCTACACAGGTCCAGTTCTAGTCCTCAGTGCACAAACTCTCACTCCAGAATTACAACAGTGGGACATTTTGTTTCACTTTTTTACCATAGGAGTAGGCAGGAGCATCCAGTGTTTTATTTCAGTTTTTGGTCTAACCAAAGACATAAATCTCTTCTAGATTAGGACAGTTAAAACATGCAGGAAGCTTAAATAAATGCTGTGTTTAAAGTTGAGGGAATCTCAGTGTAAAGTGTATAAACCTAGTGGTGTCCTATAAATTTAGAAGAGATGTTTCAAACCTGAGAAAATCTTTTGCATGTGTTTATTGGTGGCCTTCATGTCATCATCAAACACCTAATTGTTAGTGGCATATAGAGAGCTCAAACCAACTTCATGTGGTTGTTATCAGGACAGATCATATGTTAATACACAGGTTGTTGTTTTTTAAAACTAGAATAAGTTGTTAATGTTGAGCAATGGTTTACAAGTGGTTATGTCCTAATACATTTTAAAGATGCTAGAATATGATTTGTTTGTGAGAACATCTGTGTTGCATTTTTTATTATTTGCTATAGTTCCTGCACCTGTATATATGATTGGCTATTGTCACACATCTACGTCGACTGTCCCACAGTCAGACATGAAAAAGCAGGGGGTAAAAAGTAGCAGCTTGGAGACGCTGCTGAGAAATACACAATGAAAACTTACTGTGGATCATTAGACATAATTTAGAGGGATCAATTTTAGATGATTCAATGTTTTATGTTCTTTCTGTGAGGAGCTGACCAAGATTTGGACCTATATTTATGAACACTTGGGAAAAAACACTGATTCTTTGATAGTTTGCCTTTTTTTCAAGGTGCTCTACTCGATCCTTTAGTCATTTACTTTTAATATAGAATGCTGTTGACCATATGTTTTGTTCTTGTTATTTTTACCCTCCTGTTTAGACTTTTGGAGGACTATCTGCAGGCAATTGAGGGTGTAAAGAAGAACCTTTTGCAGCAATCGTCACCGAACGGCTTCACGTTTGTTGGGGAGCTCTCACACGGACAGTTCAGCCCTAAAATGGTCAGCAACATTTAAAACTATCCGCAGAGTTTCCACAAGGGGTTCGATATTACAGTAAAGTTTAGAAAAGACAGTGGTCAGAAATGGTATATTTTATTAAAGAAACGGTTTTTAGATAATTCAGAATCAAAAATCAAGTGTTTGAAGCTTTAGATTGTGCCTTTTATCCCCGGATGTTTGTATGATAATCCTGCCTCTCAGATGTTTCCACCTGATTGCATAGATTGAGTCGTATGCAATAAATATTTAGTTAAACTTTGGTTGACAAGTGTGTTTCTCTAGCTCCGGCTCAATCAGTCTCTTATTAAATCTTAATGGGAAGTAGAATGGATAGAATTGACAAGAGCCAAATGCTGAGACTTAATTCCACAGCTCTTTTACTTTTTAAACAATTTTAACAAAAACTGGGTTTGAATTATGAGAAAGACAAAAACTTGACAGAATATGGTTTAGTTGTAAGGGTTTGTAGCTTTCCAGTTGCTCGGGTCATTTTACTCGTGGAGTCCCCATTAACAGGATAAATTAGTCTTTATTTTATTTTAATTTTTTAGGACCATCTTGTGTGTTTCCTACCTGGCACTCTGGCTCTCGGTGCTCATAATGGACTGCCTGCTGATCACATGGATCTGGCCAAACAGCTGATGGAGACCTGCTACCAGATGTACATCCAAATGGAGACGGGCCTCAGTCCAGAGATTGTTCACTTTAATATGCATCAAGGCAGTATCAGAGACATTGATGTAAAGGTAACTGGTGCTTTTTACAGATTCATCCGCTATATCATCTCGGAGCTCACTTTGGGACTTTCTGAATGAAAAAAGTGTCCAGCCGGCACTAAACAAAGATTTTCAGTTAAATATATCAGGTAAAATAATCCTAAACAAGTGACAATCAGAACAAAGAAGTAAACCAGAAAAAAAAAGTTTGCAAACATTTAACCAAACTGTTCTGAAAAAGTTTAAAAAAGGAGAGTGAATTGAAGAAGCTGGTTAAATATTTCTGTCTAATATGTGTTTTTTTAATAGCTTGCAGACAGACACAACCTCCTCCGACCAGAAACCGTGGAGAGTCTCTTCTATCTGCACAGGCTCACAAAGGATCACAAGTACCAGGACTGGGGCTGGGAGATTCTCCAAAGTTTTAACAAATACACCAAGGTTAGTAAAGAAAAGTGTAAGGACTAGTGTCGTGAGGGGGAAAGTCATATCTGATGTTGCTTTGCAGGTCAGATAGACAGCTGTGTATAGTCCCTTAGGTAATAGTTACATTTTCATGAATCAACAAACAGCAGATTCCTCACATAAAATGTAAGTCAGAAAAGTAAAGATGTATTGATAAAAATAGATGATCAGAACAGTTGTGAATATTGTTCGTTTGTACACAGTGATCGACAGAAGCAGCATTTGTGAGAAACTACAAGTATCAGTTCTGCACTGACTGAATTCAAGAGAGTAAAATCACAGCTGATGGCCTTTCATATGTTACTAGTTTTGCTTTTCACTTCTTAACGTCATATTTTAACAAACACCAACTAAATAACTTTTAAAATCAAACGATGAATGAAAAACACTACTGTACTGCCTGTACATCAAATCTGCCTGTACATCAAACATCAAATAGGCATGCAAAAAGAGAAAAAGATGAATTTTGGTCAAAATCCAAACAACATGGCAGTAATCCACACCATAATTACTATAGATCCAATGAGTTATCATTTGGTGCTTTTCTCTGATTGGTTGTTGTTAGATCACCACCTCAGGCAGGATGGTGGCTCTCAGGTTCTGATTTGAAGCCGTAACAGGAGGCAGACCATAATCTGGCTAACATAAATACATTTTCATGAGGTCTAAGGAAACTAGAAGGAATCACCGTCTTTGTTCTGTAAGACATGTACATTCACAGATAACAGTCAGTCCGTTTGTGGAGTCGGCTCCTCTCTAGATCAGTTCCTGAAGCACGTTGGTACAGTACTGAAGGACAAGCTCACAGCAGCAGACACTAAACCGATTACTTCATGGATGCTTTCATTCTCAAAAACTGCTTTGCCCAGAAGAATAGGTCCTTACTGAAACATCCAGCTGGTTAATAATGAACAAATGTGCAAACATGAATGCAATGTACACCGACCCGCCATAACATAAGAAACCAACACAAGTGAAGTGAATAACACTGGTCTTTTTGGTACAACAAAACATTTGTTCTGCATCCTGCCTCGCACAGAAACATCGTTTTAACACTTGCTCCTACCGATGACTCCCCACAGTAATCCCACTGTGAACATTTCAAAAACTGCAGAACAAGGTGTTCCCCAGCCCTCTGACCCCCCCATCCTCCCCTCCACCAGTCTGATGGAAATCTGACATCTGGGATGAATATTGTGTTCCTGTAATACGTCCTCTGTAAAGATATAAAGTTGATTCAATGATACTTTATTTGAACCCTTTTTTGCTTTCAGTAGCTCAGATCTTATTCTGTACAGTTTATTTTCAAAGCTGGTCATGCACATATTGTTAAACCCAACTATGCATTTTGCATATTTATTTAAAAAGCAAATAATTAACCACTCGCAAGAATTAAAGGCCTACTATCCCTTCAAGTAATGGACACTCACCAGCCACTTTATTAGGTACACCTTGCTAGTACCGGGTTGGACCCCCTTTTGCCTTCAGAACCGCCTCAATCCTTCGTGGCATAGATTTGACAAGGTACTGGAAACATTCCTCAGAGAGTCTGGTCCATATTGACATAATAGCATCACACAGTTGCTGCAGATTTGTCGGCTGCACATCCATGATGTGAATCTCCCATTCAACCACATCCCAGAGGTGCTCTATTGGATTGAGATCTGGTGACTATGGAGGCCATTCGAGTACAGTGAACTCATTGTTGTGTTCAAGAAACCAGTCTGAGATGAGTCGCGCTTTATGACACGGAGCGTTATCCTGCTGGAAGTAGCCATCAGAAGATGGGTACACTGTGGTCATAAAGGGATGGACATGGTCAGCAACAATACTCAGGTCGGCTGTGGCGTTGACACAATGCTCAATTGGTACTAATGGGTCCAAAGTGTGCCAGGAAAATATCCCCCACACCACTGCACCACCAGCAGCCTGAACCGTTGATACAAGGCAGGATGGATCCATGCTTTCATGATTCTGACCTACCATCCGAATGTCGCAGCAGAAATCGAGACTCATCAGACCAGGCAACGTTTTTCCAATCTTTTATTGTCCAATTTTGTTGAGTCTGTGCAAATTGTAGCCTCAGTTTCCTGTTCTTAGCTGACAGGAGTGGTACCCGGTGTGGTCTTCTGCTGCTGTAGCCCATCCACCTCAAGGTTCTACGTGTTGTGTGGTCAGAGATGCTGTTCTGCAAACCTCGGTTGTAATGAGTGGTTATTTGAGTTACTGTTGCTGTTCTATCAGCTCGAACCAGTCTGGCTATTCTCCTCTGACCTCTGGCATCAACAAGGCATTTGTGTCCACAGAACTGCCACTCACTGGATATTTTCTCTTTTTAAAACCCTAGAGATGGTTGTGCATGAAAATCCCAGTAGATCAGCAGTTTCTGAAATACTCAGACCGGCCCGTCGGGCACCAACAACCATGCCACGTTCAAAGTCACTTAAATCCCCTTTCTTCCCCATTCTGATGCTCGGTTTGAACTGCAGCTCCATAAGGTGGCCAGTGAGTGTATATCACCCACTGCCTTTTATAACACAGATCATTTCATGTTAAGAAGGAATGGTGTTACTGTGTAGCCATTTTGGTCCTACTTTGAAATAACATTGAGCAATCTAATGCATTTATTGCCAAATATCATGTTCAGAGTATGTGTTGTGAATGACTCTCAGCTTCGACCATCAGTTGTAGATGTACATCTAGTGGTCAGTTTCTGAAAGTTTGATTAAAATCCATCCAGTGGTTTATGAGATATTTTGGCAACAAAGAAGATTGACTCCAGTAGTTGGAGGCATGCAAAGACACAGCTGTAGTAAGTTCTTATTCACATACGTTCAGATTTACCCAAGATTTGTGGAAAATTAGAAGAGTTTGCTGAATATCCTAGATGTCCCAATAAAAACAACCAGAAGACAGAATTTCATTCCACAGTGTTTAATTCACAGGAACACTCATCTGGACAAAAGAAAAATGTTTTGTTTCTCAACAAATTAAACATTTTAAGGGCCGTGTCTTTGTTTTGTTACTGAATGTTGACATTGGTCTGTCGTCCCTCAGGTTTCCTCCGGTGGCTACACTTCCATCAACAACGTGCGTGACCCAGAGTATCCGAGCCCCAGAGACAAGATGGAGAGCTTCTTCCTGGGGGAGACCCTGAAGTATTTGTACCTGCTCTTCTCCAATGACTCTAGCCTCATCAGCCTCGATCAGTACGTCTTCAACACTGAAGCTCACCCCCTGCCTATATGGCCTTCTACTGTGTGAAAACACCTGCAACACAACAAGCTTCTCAGGGTTGGTGTGACACCAAAACTGCTATGTCTTCTGTGTCAGCAAAAGAACCTTATCAGAACACACTGCAGATGGGAAAAAGCCTCCCTAATACTGCCAAGTCATTGTTAGTGGCTAAGCTCTGTTTATTTATTTGACATTTTCCCCCCACTGAATGGACCTTGCTACATGACAGCATTGATGCATAAGAAGCAGAGAAATGTTTCAATCTTTCTGGACACTAAAAGTTTGAACCTCATTGAAATGTCAGGAGTGAGTAAGAAGCTCTTAGTAGCAGTTTCTTATCCCATGAAGTACATCATCTTCTAGACCAGTGCTGTCCAATCCTGGTCCTGGAGGGCCACCATCCTGCATGTTTTAGATGTTTCCTTGCTCTTTAGTGCATCTTCAAGTTCTGCAGAAGCCTGAAAATCACTCATTCATTTAAATCCGGTGTGTCAAAGCAGAGACACGACTAAAACATGCAGGATGGTGGCCCTCCAGGACCAGGATTGGACAGCGCTGCTTTAATCTGTGCTGAAAAAAGTCATCAAGTGTCCAGCAGGCTGGATGTGTCCACTGTCAGACACTCTGTGACAGCAGCTGCCATCCGTCTGCGCTGAGACCACCCAGCCTGCAGTCTGACCACCCTCACCATGTTTTTCTCAGAAATACACGAATATCTGTGTGTGATACAGCCAGTAAGTACTACAATTGGAATTGTTCTCAGATGCCCTCTATCTAAGGAGACAACCCAAAGCGTCCTGAGAGGACACACAGCCATGCTGCATTCATGTCTACGGTGCAGTATTACATGTTTACATCATAATCACATTCACCTGATGCACAGGTGTTAAACTCCATTCCTCGGGGGCCGCTCTCCTGCATGTTTTAGACGTGTTCTTGCTTTAAAACACCTGGTTTAAATGGATGACTTGTTGCCGTGCTCCTGGAGAACTTGATGATTTGGTGAGGAGGTGATTAAACCATTTGAATCAGGTGTGATGGAGCAGAAAAACCTAAAACCAGGACAGTGGCCCTCGAGGCCTGGAGTTTGACCCCCCTGACCAATGGGTGGCTGTCCAGGAAAGAGGAGTGAAAGGGTTAAATGGCCCAAACTGATTCAGAGCCAGTTCAAGTAGTTTATATTTGATAACCTCTTTCCTCTGGTTGATAGTAATAGACACGAGGGATAGACCAAATAATCTGACAACTAGTTTAATTGACTGATACTCACCACTGACCATGCCTTTGTATTTTTATTATGCACCAAGTAGCAAGAGGAAAGTGCAGCAATTTAACCCACAGTTTAGGGTTTATATATATATATATATATTTTTTAAGTTGTTAAATACATGTTTAAGTTAAACAATTTGTATACTTTTGTTAAATGGAAGACCTATTGACCAAAAATTTAAATTCTTTTTGTATATCGGCCATCAAATGCTGAGATTTGTAAAGATCAGCATCAGCTGTAGAAAAACCCATCGGTCGACCTCTAACAGACACGAGACGCTGAGCTACAAACATTGATGCCATCAGCACATTTTGGATAAGCCTTTATCTGCCATGGATCTTCATGAGATTTGGTTACTTTTGTGAGGACTCGATCATGAATTAAGTTCAGATCAAAACAGACTCCAACTCTGATACAAAAGTTCTGTTGAATCCAGCCAGGTCAGTTCTGGTTTCAGAAACAGTCGTGCTCAAGCAGACATAAAGTGGAGCCATGTGGTGATAAGTCATTGTTATCCCACACTGTTAAAGGCAGAAGGGCGATAATGTTTTTGTCGGTCAGGAAAGAGGAGCGATAGGTTGAGAATGGTTGATCCCGCCTCCTTCCATCCCAGTCTGCACAGTGGTGTGTGAACAGATGAAGTGCTCTGAGTAATCAGGAAAGACTGAGAAGCACTTTATAAGTACACACCGTTTACTGTGTGTCTGTTTGTTGAGTTAGCAAAACTAAACATACTGAACGGGTTTTATTGGATCTCTCAGAAAGCAATCACTGGATGTAGATCTACAACTGCTTCATGTTTGGAGTCAACCCAATTCAAGATGGCCACCCCAGCTAATTGGCATTTACTCACACAGAGATTACTGTAATGTAGTTATATTTACAGAGACTGAACACCGAGCATATGAGATTGTGCTTTACGTAAATTAAAAGACTGGACCAGGATGGCTGTAAGTCCTGATGTGATAAACATTCCTTCAAGGACTGCTAGGACCTTTTACTCCTTGGCCTGGCAGCTTTGGGTTGTTCAAACTCTTGGGAGATTCCACAGAAAGAAACAGAACAAAGTCCAGCCTCTCCTGTGTGGTGATGTAATCCATAAATATATCACTGACTGTACATGAGGTGCAGTGACTTGATGATTACTCCTGCTACATTTCATTCAGACTCAGAGTCTCCAGTAATACTGTTCATGTGTGAAGATGGTGCAGATGTGAGTGTTGATGGAGCAAACATCATGGACGCAGCTCCACGTCTGCTGCCCGACCAGCTGTTCCACAAACCAGATGATTGTCCTCTTTGTCTGTTTTGTTGCTCTTTCAAAGAACAGAAAATGAAATTTATAAATTTAGAATAATATATTGGTTTTCTAGTAAAGTGCTCCTAATTGATCCTCGTTGTTTGTGTGCATTTTTAAAGAATAATCTGAGCTTGTTTTGAGACCAGACTTTTGTATATATATTTCTCCTGTGTTGTGCCTTTAAAGTTGTCTCAGACAACACTCAGTCCATTCAAATTGTTTACATGTTTTCATGTTCATTTTTCACGTTAGTGTAGATTTGTTTCCAGTGAATCATGAAAAGTCATGTATGTGTTTGTGTATTTTATTCCTGCCTAAAACGGCTGTGATTGTCTCCCTCCTCCCCCTGAATAATGGATTTAGCATAATTTTAAACTTCAAGATATGCTGAAAATATTCGGGACCTTTTTTCTTTTTAGGACTCTTTGTTTGTTTTCCTTGTTTGACTGTTTGGAGTTTAAATGATTAAAAGCCATTCCTTGAAAGGTGCCACTTGAAAAGCTATTTTTAGCGTTTTTAATATTAGAAGTATTTTTGGACTTTTGGCTGAAGAAGCAAAGCGAAGGCTCCTGCTGGTCTGCTGTGTTTCATCTGTTCATAAACATTTCTCTGCCTGCCAACTGCAAACACAGTGTGCAAAAGTCTCAATCCAGATCACATTTCTTTATATTTTTTCTTATAAAAAAAGCAAATAAGTGCAGAGAAAAGGTGGAAATGCAGCACTAAAGGCAAGGCCCAGGTTTGTATGACTTTAATGAATTTCTAAGTCCACCATTATTTCCCAGCTGAACCTGAACTTTCTGTAATTCCTCTAATAATTTCAGTACTAGTTCTCCAGGTTTTGTGAACATTTCTGTGGATGTTTAGTTGGTTTCTGTCTCACTGCTTCAGTTTAGGCTGCAGGGAGCTGACTTTATGTCTGACGGGTGTTTTTATTACCTCTGTTTGGAATCAGCGCTCAGAATGAAGCTGTTGCCAACCAGATGGTTTTATTTTCCCTGACATCCTCCAAATAACCTGATTCTAATTTAAACCCACAGTTTTAAAATGGGATCAATTATTCTGTAAGCTGTTTTGTTCTTGATTTGTAATGTATCATTTGGTTTCCTTCTGTAGAAAAAGGCTTGTACTGTTTCTCTGGGACCATTTGTGATCAGGCTGTCCTCAGGTCCTGCACCTGTTGTTAAAGGCCTCTTTTTAGGGACTGTTTATCTGCCATATTTATGTTTTTAAGCCCTTTTATTTCACACTGTTGTTTTCCTGTTTATAGCTTCTTTTCTATCCCTTTTTTTAAATCAAACGACTGCATACTTTGTGCTATTTTAACCATTTTATATCAAAATGTTTGGGAATATTGTGCTATAACTTTTAGTATTTGTAACCTTTTATACTTTTTGAATTATATAACTTTATTTACAAAAAGAAAAACACAGAGGTCTCCTTCAACATATTTGCTCTTGTTTTGTCTCGTCTGGTTCTTTCCTCAACTTGTGAAATACATGTTGCACTTGTTGTTGTGTCGTAGCCCACAAATACTTTTCTGTCTGCCAAGCTGATTACTTTGGGGCATTTTTTGTAGACTTACTAGAAAAATTAGTATCCCTCTTTGTTACCAAGCTGCTGTTAACAAAGTACCTAAAGAACCAATTTAAATAGTTTTTGCTAATTTGTTAGTCATCTGTGGACACAGCTGTTCAATCCTTATTTTTTGCTCAATAATTAAGTTGGATGCCTTTCTTAATCTTGTTGTTGAATGGTTAATAAACCAAAACAAGCAAACCGATCCATTCCTGTGTAAATGGTCTGGGACAAAAAGTGGACAGAACCTGAGTGGAGGGAGCGAATGTCTAAATAAAACCCAGTGGACCTTCAGAAAGCCTGGAGAACTGTCACTGTAAGCATTTACAAGAGCATCGTGAGTAACTCCAGACTTTAGCACATAAAAAAAAAACATTTATGTGTTTACTTCAGAAACACAAGCCATAATAATAAAAGTTTGACTGAAATTGGGATGAAGAAAACTAATAGAAAGAGTCAAATCTGTGGAATTCAAACCAGGAAACTGTAAGGACACTAGAGATGTGTGTGGGGATTTAACACTTTCTCTTCCAGCTTACAGGTTCAAAATGTCAACATGTTTTATGAGCAAAAACACTGTTTCTGAATTCCGGTTATGGATTAGTTTGCCATCTGTGCACAGGGCTCCTGAGACAGTCTACAGAGTATTTTTCTAGGCTCGTAAAAGTTGACCGCCTTTCTATTCTTTCAAACTGCCCCAAAGCTGCTGAGCTGTTTTTAATGATGTCACAAGTGTTGGAGGGATTTTACTCTTGTAAAGAAATGTTTATGAAAGAGATTTTATGGAAAAGAAAATGTAAAATGTGTGTTGATGGAGTAAATAAATGGCTGGTGTGAATATCTTTGGATGTGTTGGTTTGATACGAGTGGAGACTGAAAAAGTCCCATTTCTGTGGTGAGCATCAACATCTGGTCACATGGCGGTCACATGGTGGTCCTCCTGCAGGTCCAGCACTCTGAGGCCTGTTTGCCTCTCAGGCATGATGACTGCAGCACTTTGAGCTTCATCAGTTTAATGAAACAACATGGCTTTTACAGCATCAGTTAGATATCACTCTCACAATCAATCAATCAATCAAATTTTATTTGTATAGCACATTTCAGCAGCAAGGCATTTCAAGGTGCTTTACATAATTAAAAAAACAAAACAAAAACAGCATGTGACAATGAATAAACAGTAAGAAAGAGACAAACATCAAAACCCCGCACTCTAACCCTAATTTAGCCATAAGCAACTCTAAACAGGTGGGTTTTAAGTTGAGATTTAAAGGCATCCAGTGTTTCAGCTGTTTTACAGTTTTCTGGAAGTTTGTTCCAAATTTGTGGTGCATAGAAACTGAAAGCTGCTTCTCCTCGTTTGGTTCTGGTTCTGGGGATGCAGAGCAGTCCAGAACCAAAAGATCTGAGGGGTCTAGACGGTTGGTACAGCGATAACAGATCTTTAATGTATTG
>NC_051430.1:4030528-4033431 GCF_001649575.2 Kryptolebias marmoratus | reverse complement strand
TCATTGAACACTTTTACAAGGGCCGTCTCCGTGCTGTGGTGAGCACGAAAACCAGACTGGAAGGAGTCAAAGCGGTTTATTATTGTTAGGAAGTTATTTAATTGTTTAAAAACTGCTTTTTCAATAATTTTGCTGATGAATGGGAGGTTGGAGATTGGCCTGTAATTCTGCAGTAGTGATTTGTCTAGATTGTTCTTTTTTTATCACAGAGTCAAAGTGACCCACAACACACAAACACACACACACAGAGGACTGAACAGTGAAGTATGTAGGAGGCGTCACTGAAGTCCTGGTCAGGTTTTTCACTATAAGCATGTAGAGGCTGTGTAAATCAGCAGGACTGGATGGAAACTTCTTCTGTTAGGAGCGTGCGATTGAATTTGTACATAAAGGGAGAAAAGAAGAGCAAATAAATGGGAATTATTTGTCTTTGATGGAAAGTGATAACATTCAAACTAAACAACAGCACCTCCAATCTAGGTGGGAAGATCCTCTCCTGAATCAGCGTTTATGAAGTAATTCTGCTTCGATGTGAGTCAGATTGTTTAAAAGTGGACAACTCATGTCAGATGAAGTACTTCTGGTGGACGGGGGACCGACAGAAACAGGTTGGCCTCAGTGACATACTCACCCTAAGATAAAGTCAAATGTAACTCATAAATAAAAACCTTTTTCTTTTATTCAGGAAGAACAAATGCAATATTTTCAGGTTAAGATCCTTGAGGTTGAAGCCTGCTGTAATCAGCTGTTCTGCAGATGGAAATTAGATTAGAGTACAGGTGCTGGCCATAAAATTAGATTTATTTCAGAAATTCCATTCAAACAGTATATTATATTCATTCATTACACACAGACTGATATATTTCAGATGTTTATTTCTTTTAATGTTGATGATTATAACTGACAACTATGAAAATCTTCAATTCAGTAATATTGTGAAAAGGTTCAGCATTGGAGACAGCTGGTGCCACACGCTAATCAGCTAACTCAGAACATCTGCAGAGGCCTTTAAATGGTCTCAGTCCAGTTCTGTAGGCGAAGACTGCTGACCTGACAGTTGTCCAAAAGACGACCATTGACACCTTGCACAAGGAGGGCGAGACACAAAAGGTGGATGCTGAAGAGGCTGGCAGTTCACAGAGCTCCGTGTCCAAGCACATTAATGGAGAGGCGAAGGGAAGGAAAAAAGTGTACAAGCAAGAGGGATAACCGCACCCTGGAGAGGATTGTGAAACAAAACCCATTCAAAAATGTGGAGGAGATTCACAAAGAGTGGACATGCCAGAGGCTAGTTTTCATCTGTAGTCCTGGTAGCCTGTTGTACAATGGCACCCTAAGAAAACATGGAGTGTTAAACAATAAAATCATCAGTAATTAAGAACGACATATTAGGACAGTGATAGTCCATAATAGAAGAGCAACAATGATGGCAGCAAACAGTGAGATTACAAGTGGAAGTAGTTCTGAGGATCAACAGTTATTCTTTAAGCACAGACAGCATCAAATCATCACTGAGTATCAAACATTAATAAAACTGATTAAAACATTTGGTAGATGCATGATAATTTAACAAACAATGCTGATAAAATGATAAAAACATGTGGTTTACACTGGTTCAAAAGAGAATCACACATTATGTCAGCAGCAGGGGTTTAATGTTGACAAATCTGACCTCTGATCAGCCATTGTTTAAGATGAGCGCGAAATAATTTATACGTGTTAATGTCTTTAATTGTTGTTGGAATAATAATCCATTCATGAGAAGCTTTAACAGAAAAAAGCTGACGGACTAAAGGCAGTTTTTCTTAATGGAATATTAGTCACCCCGGGACACTCCTCGAGTGGTTCTATATGTTGATGTTCTTCGACTGATAAAATCACTGAGAGGAGGTGGGGCCAGCTCATGTAGGATTCTGTATGTCTGACAGAGATTCGTGTACTTAATAAGATTGTCCCAACTTAAAATATTGTATTTTGATGGAATGAAGCAGTGATGAAAGTGTTTTGGTTTCTGATCAAGTACTTCTAGTGTCTGCTTGTATAAAGACTGTAACACTTTCAGAGGGGTGGGGTTAGTCTGAGACCAGCTTGTTAGACAAGATGTGAAAGGAGAAAGAATCATTGAGTGTAGAAACATTTTGGCAGCTTCAAAGGACATAGAATTTCTAATAAATCTGAAATCTACTAAATTAAATTTGGCTTTTTGGCAAGTTTGTTTTTCATGTGATCTAAAATTAAGTTTGGAATCCAGATCAATGTCCAAGTATTTGTGTTCTTGAACAATTTGTAATTTTTCTCCTGACACTATAATGCCTGCGTCTTGGATTACTTTATAGTATTTAGTATTTTGGAGACATTGAGTTGTAACTTTGACCATTGCATTAGTGAGTTTGGCAGCAACCTCAGTTTTTGAGGATCCGTGTGCATACAAAGCTGTGTCATCAGCATACATTTGAATATTAACATCCGGACATATCAATGGTAGGTCATCAACATACATGCAAAACAGGACAGGGGCTAAGAGTCTGGAGGAAGAGAAGAGAGGCACAGAATCCTTGTTGCTGGACGTCCAGTGTCAAGTTTCTACAGTCAGTGATGGTTTGGGGTGCCGTGTCATCTGCTGGTGTTGGTCCATTGTGTTCTCTGAAGTCTAAGGTCAACGCAGCCGTCTACCAGGAAGTTTTATGCACTTCATGCTTCTTGCTGCTGATCAACTTCCTGGAGATGCAGATTTTATTGTCTAACAGGACCTGGCACCTTCACACAGTGCCAAAGCTACCAGTACCTGGTTGAAGGACCATGGTATCCCTGTTCTTAATTGGCCAGCAAACTCTCCTGACCTTAACCCCATAGAAAATCTATGGGGTATTGTGAAGAAGAAGATGCAATACACCAGACCCAAC
>NC_051430.1:3981668-4030509 GCF_001649575.2 Kryptolebias marmoratus | reverse complement strand
GAGCTAAAAGCCACTATTAGAGCAACCTGGGCTATCATAACACCTGAGCAGTGCCACAGACTGATCGACTCCATGCCACGCCGCATTGCTGCAGTAATACAGGCCAAAGGAGGCCCAACTAAATACTGAGTGCTGTACATGCTCATACTTTTCAGTAAGCCAACATTTCTAAGAATCCTTTTTTTTTTATTGGTCTTAAGTAATAATCTGATTTTCTGAGATACTGAATTTAAGGTTTTCATTAGTTGTAAGTTATAAAAAACATTTTGAATGAATGAATATAATATACAAGTTTCACTTTTTGAGTGGAATTACTGAAATAAATCAACTTTTTCATGATATTCTAATTTTATGACCAGCACCTGTAGATAAACCCCCTCTCTGGAGTACCCCTCAGCAGACATCATTTCAACCAGGATCAAATGCCTGCATTTAGAGGTTTCCCCTAATGCCATTAAAACCCCACAGTGTTAAAACAATGTGTATCAGAGGAAGTAACGATATGAACGTATAATCAAGGAGCAGCTGCAGATCAAAGTTTTCTTTCATCACTTCTTATTGCAGAATAAAGTGCAAACATATAGGTTGGGTCAACACTTTTTATTGAATCAGATAATCTGTTAGATTTCTCTGATCAAATGTTAAATCATCTCATGACAGCCACTTGTTTAGCTGCTGTCTGGTTATTAGACAGTGCAGGAGTGTAAGGAACATTATTCTACTCATTTCCAGCATTAAGGTGACCGTGTACTGATGCTGTCTCTGCTTCTGAAGTGAACCTAAATTTTGCTGAAGTGGTCTTAAATTACTTTGGTTGATTTTGTAAAAACCTAACTTTTAAAGAGTCTTTTGTAATCTGTGCCGCTCCATCTTCACCCACTGTGCAATGATCTCTGCTTCCTTCATTCTGGCACTGATGACTGACTCTGGATCAGCCTCATTGGATCCTCTGCACAAAAACACCAGTGGGAAAGGGGGGGGGGGGACTTTCCATTAGCCTTTATTTGGTGCATTAAAAGGAAAGTTTAGGAATTAGCTATGATGCTCAGCCTACCTCAGGTCCAGATGATGGGCCCCTCCAGAAATGTTGAGTGCGATCAGAGATGAGCTTAAAGACTTCCGAACCTGAACGAGCAGAATCAAAAGCAGCTTTTACTGCCAAGTCTGTTTCCATGTCCTAATGTAAGCAGAATAAAGCACATAAAAGCTGATTACAGGTAATATGTTTGGTTTAAACCAGGGGTCTCCAATCCTGGTCCTCAGGGCCACTATCCTGCATGTTTTCCTTGTTTCTCTGCTCCAACACACCTGATTCAGAGGTTAAATCACCTCTTCATGTTCTGCAGAAGCCTGTTAATCACACATTGATTCAGATCAGGTGTGTTGGAGCAGAGAAACAAGGAAAACATGCAGGATGGTGGCCCTGAGGACCAGGATTGGAGACCACTGGTTTAAACACTCACCCCTCCATTGGCCCACGGGTCCAAGTCTCCATTGGAGAAAATGATGTTGCTGGCTGTAGAAAGAGCTGAACACAAGAAACCTCATTAAAACAGGCAGCACTGAGAGCTTCAGGAAGGCCAAAGTTTCCACAGGGTTTCAGGTTAAATATTAACATACTGTACTAAAAAATCTTTTTTTTGTGTATGTTTATTTTCTTAAAACATTTTCACTGAAGCTGAAACCCTCTTTAAGCATGATGACTTTTACATTTATCTCTGAAAACATTACACATTATAGGATTTCTGACCACAGCTACTGAAGTGATTGACTGCAGAGTGAGTCCAGTGGTTCTTCGAACTCACCGTCACCCCAAAACTGGATTTTGAGCCATCCAGGCCTTGGAAGCACAGCCCAGCGTTTAAAGCAGTAAATCTCCCGGTCTTTATTTGTGAAGGGCATGGGGGGAAACATGTCCGTCACGTTATTGCTCTCGTAACACATCTCGATCTCTGTACAAGCCTGCAAACACATAGAAGCAGAGCGAGAATTACTGCAGTTTTCCCCCATTTTAAGTATATTTTTTAACATTCATTAAAGTGAGAATATCTAAAATCCCTAATGAAAGCCTGACTGTGTATGAGTGGGGTACCTGGTAGTCCCAGGCCTGGCTGTCAAAGCCCAGTCCACATCCAGTAGGATCGGCACACTCCACGTACAGCTTGTACAGGTCGAAACAAGTCAGCACTCCAGTAGAGTTGTACACAATCCCTGCAGGTGTGAACACATGCTGAGTGAGCACTAAATACTGCATTCTCAGTTGGAGATGCTCACACATTTTTTCATGCTTTAAATCATTTTGTTGTAGCAACTTTTCCACTAAGTAGACAGCTTCCTGTAAAATGAGGCTGTGTAACAAATTACTACTCAACAGCAGGCACAAGCAAAGAGGAGGCAGTTATTACAATAAAAGAAAAGTAAGAGGCAACAAAGTTATGGCCAGGCTTTTAAAGTGACAGCTTTGCTTCATTCTGCCACTTATTAGTATGTTTTGGCTGCTGGTTGAGTACCAAGAAGAATGTCACATTGTGATGGAGGAGAACTCAAACTTCCAACAAACTATTTTGCTAATTCTAGTTAAAAGTGTCAGATTATTAATGTTATGACATAAAGAAGTTAAACCTAAAGATACTCTCTGTAAGCAATATAAAGGTACTGTATATTAAAATCAGAGTCAGTCCAAACTATTTACACAGCTCCCCTCTGCCATCTAGTGTTGGCTGGCATGAATTACACCTGAGCTTCTCAAGTTTCTGTCCATGATTTATCATTTTAATGGACAACTAACTCTGAGGTAACAGGACTATGAACAGCTCTATGTCATAAGAGCAGTGCACACAACAATCTAAAGAGAAATGTACCAGCAGTGTCCCTGAGGTTAGCCAGCAGGTCAGGCCCTTTCATCATGGTTTCACAGGCAACCTGCAGAGCAAAGGCACAATTTCACAACAAGTCACTCTAACTTCATCTCTTGAGTAGAATTTATTTTTTTTACCAGCATGCTTTTACACATACAGGAATTAGACCTCTGCATTTAACCAATCTAAAGTTGTGCAATCACAAGTACTGAGCAGCTAAGCACACACCACCGGGTGTGAATACACACACTCGGAGCAGTTAGTAGCAACTAGTTTCAGTGACTTGTTCAGCCCCGGCTGACAGTAAAATGAGTCTGAGCTGAATATGCAGCCTTGTTAGATGTTTGACTAATGAGAGACAGAATCTTTGGACTGATGGGAGACAGCAGAAAGCTTGAGGGGATCAACAGAGGCTCCTTCATCGTCTACCTTAATCATCTATTAACAGATTTGCACTGTGTCTAAAAATTACAGAACAAAGTTTGGTTCTTACTGATTAAATAAAGAACATCTTTTTAGATTCCAATATGGGAAAACTTTATTTTAAAAGGGACGTTTGGTAACCCTATGCTCTGTCTTTGAGAACAAAAAGTTCTGCCAGGTCCACAATGAAGGAGGCCACAGTCTTTATGAGTTAGTTTGTGGAGCCAGGATGATGGAAACCATTCCTCACTAATGCTTCTCAGCCTGCTCAGAATATACCTGATGAATGACTAAAACTAAACATCAACTAAAATACAGTCAAACAAGCGTCAGTCAGGGACTGTGACACCTGGAAATGGGAAATGGACTGTACTTATCTAGAGCCTTTCTAGCCAATCAAGCCACTCAAGGTGCTTTAACCCAATCTGTGCCTCATTTAGCCATCCACACACATCCACACAGCACTGAATCTCTACAAAGCTGATCTGAATGAATCAGTGTTTTACATGACATTCATACACTGTTGGGTCACACATCGGAGGCAGTCAGGGGTTCAGTCAACAGTGTGTTCACCTTGACAGGGTTGGCGGGCATGTTGCCCATGAAGTGGGTGCTGTAAGGATAGTCCAGCATGGCCATCAGAGTGAAGGCGTTCCTCAGCAGGCCATTGAGCTGGTGGATGTCCTGGTCAGCTGATGGAGGCTTACAAAGGCCAAATTCGGACTGGATGCGACTGTAATCTGGTTCCAGCAGAACAACAATAAAGAGTTTCAGTTCTTTATTCAAATATCTCCATGAACATGTTCTGCTTGACTAATCAAACTGATGCAGCTCAGATTTCACACTTAAACAAAACAAACAAAAAAACATTGATATAATTTATGTTTTATATCACTGCTGTTTTAAAAAGTGACAATTTTAACTTTCAGAAAAACCTGCAGTATAGAGATTTACCTTTGAGATCAGCTAATTCTTTCAGCCGACTAAAAGCTCCTCTCACAGCATCTCTACATTCAGGAGCAATGTTCTCAAAATCCTGTGGATAAAAAAAAGGAAGGCACAACGTTTATCAACATAAAAAAAAATCGGTATTTCCAGGTATGAATCCTATTTTTTTTAAAAACAATATTCTCACAGAACAACATCACCAGAAGGGAATATTGTGCAGCAGTAAAAGGAGGCTCATGTAGTGACTTACAGCGGTGACATCTTGGAAGAACTGTCTCGAGTCTCCAAGCCCAGCAGTGGACAGGACAGGGGCGCTGGCTGCCAGAGCTCCAGCTACAATGTTCGGATATCTGAGTCTCATATAGACGGACAACATCCCACCATAACTGCAGGACAAGTTAGGAGAGTCTGACATAAACAATCTGAACACTTTTTTAATGGCTCCAGACAGACTGAAATGGCTGAGTTTCATTTAACAGCCAAAGTATCCGTCCGTTAACTCATTCATCTTCTGACACTTATCCAAGGCCGGGCTGCAAGGCAGCAGTGTCAGCAAAGATCCCCAGACCAGATATTAATGCCCAGATATGTAAAATCTAGAAAATGAAAGCTTCTTACTGTGACTGTCATCACACTGGTTGAACAGTGATCATTATCAGCAAACTTAAAACTCACCGACTAAACCTTTAACAAAAATCTTTTCAAACCCCCAGCCAGCCCCACAAGTGGTCCACACAAACATCCCAAGTGGTCAGGTGGAGCTTACCTGCCACCAAACACGATGACGGGACAGTCTGTGGCTGCCAGCTGCTGTTTCAGCTCAGAGATCATGACGGCGTAGTCAGCAAGGGCCTGCTCCACCGTCAGCAGGCTCACCTCAGGGATGTTAAAGGAATGGTTGCCAAACGGCAGAGACTGCCCATAGTACCTCTGAAATAAAGTGACATGAGAAGACATTCAAACAAATGAAGGAGGGAGGAGTCAAATCTGTCAGATATAGATTTAAGAAAAGACATTGGGACCATATAGGACCTAAACTGATCATCTGTTCATCCTTCAAAAATTAAGCTTATATAATTTGGTTAAATCATAACCAGAATTTCAATTTTGACCATGAGTCTACAAGTGGGCATGCAGCACATGAACCAATAAAACCGAGTTTTAATAAAATACATTAGCTGATATTTAATAGCATCTGGATAAATGAACTGCAGTGCAAAAAGTACAATGTGTTGATCCTATAAATGTGAAACTTGAATAAGTTAAACTTTTGTTGTCTATAAAGCACCAATCCACTCACATACAACATACAGCTGGTGAAAAGGGAATACTAAACAAAATAAGTTCAGCAGTAGGATCAAATGGAATTGATTATAAAGTACATTAACATACTTTATAAATGTAGTTTTTTATATTATCAATTTGGTACTTTTTAAACCTATAAACTATTTCAGATTTTTTATATACATATATATATTTTATGAGATGTGACTAAAGAAGATCATCTGACAAGTGGAGTTAAACTTCCACCACCTATTTCCTCATTTTCCTTTGTCACGTGAGACACCAACTGTTCTCAGCCCAGCTGGTTAAAAAAAGACACATGACTTAATTTGACAGTGCTGCTTCACTGCGTGTTTCAGTATTTTCGTACATGTTCACCAAATATGACCAGTGCTTGCTGCTGAGCTGCCAACTCTAAGATGAACCCAGAGTTCAGGGCAAACTCCCAGATGTTCCCCTCGTTTCCAGTGTAGAAGAAGATGGGACCGTGGCCTTTCTTCCAGTATTTGTCTAAAGGAGAAAACAGTATTGGTTTCTGTTGCTACATTTGAGACATTTACAGCAGAAAACTGCTTTCACCTGTGATCAGGTAACGCTGGCGGAATGTTCCATTCCCCATGTTGTTAAAGTTGAAGTGGTCCACAGCCTGGCTGAAGTACTTCTCTGTGAACTGGGGCTCGGATGCACCATGTTTCCCTGACTGTGGAAATGACTGAAAGTACAGTGAGTGATAGCATTAAATATCTGGCTGAAATATGAGCCAAATGGCTTTGAATGACAGGCCGAGTGGCTGCTCATCCCTTCAGAGCTGTAGCATTAAGGTACAAAATATATCTACCATCTCAGAGCTTTAAATGGTCAAACACATACATTCTACAACTTCAAACAAGGAATTTTATTACATGCATTGTTAGACTCGTATGAAAGCCATAGTCAAAAAGCGTTTTTACTTTTTTTATTTTGAGACCTAAACGTAAAGGCTATTAAACAGAATATATATTAACAAAAGAAAATTTGCCCGCAACAAAAACTACTGAAATGTGAAATACCTCACGAGTCACGAGACTCCTCCAGGAGTAAAGTTTCCGAAAAACAATAAAACAGCACACCAGGAAAATTGAAATGTTACCTTAAAATATGTGTGTGGTAGACCTTGCAGAACGCCAGAGAACAAAGTCACTGTTAGCGTGAAAATATTTAATATCGTCCTCATATTTCAGGGATAAGGTTTCCAAATCTGAATTATTTGATTCGGCTTTCTGTTTTAGATTGAAGTGCGCATGCGCAGACCGCCTGACATCACGTGACTTTGTTGTGCTCGAAGCTGCATTTAAGTGCATCACGTAAGATCTGCTACTCAACGATATCCCCGGTGTAGCCGAACACGTCTATGGGTAAAACGCAGCCAAACTAAAGTCTAATAAACAGAAAGGCGAGAAGAAAAAATGTGTTGAAAATTTCTATCATATGACTGATTCCCTCACGGTCGATGTGCACAAATGTGTGTAAATATTATAGTTTTGCGGTATCGCCATATTACTCATATATGTTGTAATTACAATACAACCCACACAATAATACTTCATTGATGATAAAGCTGTCAGACAAAATTGTTGTCAGTTTATAAAAACAAAGCAGTTTGTTAGTGTTGTTGTGATTTTAAAAATTCTGTACAACTAAAACCAATGACTTTTTCAATGTCTCTAGAAATTGCCTCTTGCCTTTTTTGACTTTCTAACAAATAATCAGATTGCAGACTCTGACATAGGTCAGGTGTCAAAATAAAAGAGAGAGTCGTTCCCTAAATTTGCTTCTTTTTATACATGGATCTGCAATCTTTTCCCTTAGTTTAGCAAACTGTATACAAATCTGCATTTACAGTGCATACTATATCTGTAATTTACCTGAAGGAAAGTGTAGTTATAAACGTAGACAGCTACAAACAGACCTCAAGCACTGCTGATCAGATTGCTTACTTTATCTTCTCTGTCCTGAGAAAGTTACACATGGCCCCAGGCAGGAGGGGATCCTGCTTCCTTCTTCCAGTGAGGTGACAGCTCTGACCACAGCGCTGCCATACCACGCTCTTTCAGATACAGTGCCTTGAAAATATATTCCTACACTTTAACTTTTCCTCATTTTGTCACATTATAACCATGAACGTCACAATATTTTGCTGGTATTTTATGTGATAGATCAACACAAAGTAGAGCATCACTGCGGAGGATAAGGAAAATTATATATTGAATGATTTTGTTGTTTTCAAATATAAAAAAAAAACAAAAAATGTTTTTGAAAAGTGTGGATGGCATTGATATTCAGCCCTCTGTAGAACTAAATTTGCTGCATTTACAGCTGCCCACTCCATTGTAGGTCTGGTTGGATGTTTTGGGTTGTTGTCCTGCTGGAAGGTGAACCTCTGCCTCAGTCTCAAGTCTTTTACAGCCTCTAACAGCTTTTGTTTCTTTAACTCCATCCATCTTGTCAGCTCTGACCAGCTTCCCTGATGGGGAAAAAAAGCTCATCCCCACAGCATTATACTGCCACCACCATGTTTTACAGTGGGGATGGTGTGTTCACATAGTGTTTTGCATTTAGGGGAAAACATTCAGGTTTGGTCTGATCTGAGTAGAGCAGCATCTTCCAGATGTTTGCAGTGTTCCTACAGGACTTGTGTCAAACTGCAAACAGGCCTTCTTCTGACTTTCTTTCAACAATGGCTTCCTTCTTGCCCTTCTTCAATGAAGGACAGACTTGTGAAGAGCACATCTAACAGCTGTCCTGTGGACAGATTGTCCCTCCTTAGCTGTGGATCTCTGCAGCTCCTCCAGAGTTACCATGGGCTTCTTGGCTGCTTCTCAGAATAATGCTCCCCTCACCTGGCCGGTCAGTTTAGGTGGACGGCCATGTTTTTGTAGGTTTACAGTTGTACCGTACTATTTCCATTTTTGAATGATTGATTGAACAGTGGTCCATGAGATGCTTAAAGCTTGGGATATTGTTTGATTACCTAACCCTGCTTAATAATTTTAATTATTTCCCTCAGAGATAAATAAACTATTCATTTATTATTAATTCAAACATCTCAACAATTTTGTCCTTACCTTTTCTTATGCATTCCTTGGTCTTCATGATGGTGTTTGATCACTAATGTTTTGTAACAAAACCCTGAGGCTCACAGAACAGCTGGATTTATTCTGAGATTAAATTACACGCAGGTGGTCTTTATTTACTTCTGTTGGTTGCACTGGATGTTAGTTAGAGGTGTCAGAGTAAAGGGGGTGAATATTAATGCATGCCACACTTTTAGATTTTTATTTTTTTGTAAAACATCTAAAAACCATGCATCATCTTTCTTCCCCTTCACAATTATACTTTACTTTGTGTTGGTTTGTTACATAAAATCCGAGTTAAGTGGTTGTAATGTGACAAAATGTGGAAAGGTTAAAAAACAAAAATATGCTTTTTTAAATTTCAGGGTGTAACTTTTTGCAGGCTCCTTTTAGCTTCTACAAAGACAATGTAGGTCACACCTGTAAACATATCCAATGTGCAGATCAAATTCTAACCCTTCAGGGATGCTCTAGAAGTGTTGTGATGGCAATCAGCTTTTTGTTTTTCCTTTCACCTGTTTGTTTTACACAGCAAAGTTTTAGGAGCTGCAGGGAGCATGTTCTGTTCTCAAACGTTCCCAGCTTTTTTTCTTTATGTACTTCTGCAGCTGCTCAGTAGGATGTTTTGGCCAGATTTTATTAGACATATTGTTCAGACAGGGACATAACAAGATTTTATTAGATAAAAAAAGATTCAGTTTTCCAATTCTCAGCTCCAGACAAAGAGACATGATGAAACACAGAGTGGAGAAAATAAAACCAATAATCCTAAAAAAATAACTGAAGAAAAACACACACAGATCATTTATGCACTGCCATCATAAAAATAAAATTCAGTCAAATTCAATTTATTTGTAAAGCACCAATTCACAGCAAAAGTCTTCTCAGGGTACAAAAACATTTACACACACATGCTTATTAACAGATAATTAGTAAAAGTTTTCTTTTTAAGGAAGCTATCAGATTGTGTTGAATCTTTACTTTGTTGCCGTCTCCCATCCTGAGCAGCACATTGGCCACCGTGGAAAAGAAAAGTTTCCTTTTAACAGGAAGAAACCTCCAGCAGAACCAGAACCAGGTTCTGCTTCGACCACCAGAGGTTAGAGAGGACAGGAAAGAGACAGACAAACAAAGTACGGTTGGGCCAGGTGGAGTTTTATACAAAAAAAAGACACACACACAAAAAAACCCAACAACAACACAGGTTAATGACAGAAATAATTACAAATATAAACATGGAGAGTAGAGAAAGTAAAGACAGCAGCAGCAGAGATGAGTTTGTCCTCCAGCAGTCTAACAGCAGCAGAACTCAGGGAGAGACCAACCCCAATATAATAATAATATAAAAGCAATATTATTTTGCTGAAATGACTTTATCTTTAATTGTGGAACACATTTTCAACAACTTGTATACATATTGAAAGAGTCTGACTGTTGTATGAAAAAATACTAAGATTATTCTAACCTCAGTAGGTTCTGTTGGTTTACAGCAAACTTTAGGTCACATCACATGTTTTAAAAATAAGACTGAGCTCTGAGCTTTGAGTCCTTACCAACAGATTCTCCTTAAACTGCTGAAACAGTGGCTTAAAGTTTATTGTCATTCAGAAAGACAAGTCTGTTCCACACTTAGCACTTTGGAAAAAAACAAAACAAAAACAACAATGTTTTTTTAATAACTCCTTGGAATAGCTACAGCAGCTTTCCAACAAATACTCTGAGCATCACTCATTGAAAAATGTTTTTGACTAACTGTTTGGAATTAACTGTTGGTGTCAACCCTGTCTATCTGTTAGCAACACGTTTCATGAACCACTGATGGATCTGAAGGAAACTCTCAGAAAGTACTCACTGGTTGGACATCTACAACTGAATAACATCTGGAGTAACCCCAGTTCAAGATGGCCACCACAGCTAACTGATTTTGGCTAACACAAAAATGGCTTGAACTCATTTATTTTCACAGATATCCAGCTAATATTTGATGTGGGAGTGTTTGAGAGGCGTTCACAGCACATTATTTGAGTGCTAACAGATTTAATAATGAGACCAGGTCACTTACAAGGTTTGACCAAAACAATTATCTTTCCTTTTCCTCATAAGATGATCCAAAACTCTGGCATGGAAGGCAGTGGGTGATATCCATTCCTTCAATGAATACTAGACCTTTAATTCAAAAAGCTGGAGTATGTTTTGCATTATTGCACTGCTGCTCCTGGTTAAGGGAAGAATATAAACATTAAATCATTGCTTTAGCCCAGTGGAGCCCCCTGCAGTGTGGAGCTGGTACTGCCACAAACAACCAAACCCAACCTGTGCAGCAGGTTGATCCAGCACAATAAGGCCTGGAGATAGCAAATCAGCTTTCCTTTAGTCTGAACAACACACTACCCGCTTGTCTGCCTCTTTACGGTTCAACAGCTGTGACTTCCTCCTCAGAAAAAATAACTTTAATGTCAAAGGTCACCCTGAGTAAACCTCATTCCTGGCAGCTCTTTTATGTAAACATACAGAAGGAATTACATCTTCCTACAACCAGGAAGTGTTTTGTTTTTTTACCTGGAATGAAAGCTTATCCTAGTACTAACAGGTGGCATAATGATTTCATAGTTTGAACATGAGGTGAAACATTTTCTCATTGAGTCATTTGGTGTGTCGGCTGATAAATGGGTTTATTGTTCTACATACGTGTCATATAAGCAGGTGAATTCCTCAGCCGCTGTGCCTCTCTGGGTGTTTCTGGGGAATGTGCGTGGAAGACTTCCTTGTAACAGCTAGGTGGAGACTCCTGATGAAGATCATTTCTCTTAGTCGCACCTTCCTGTCAGCACAGAACTGTGGGCAGCAGGAACACAGGGACAGCCAAGACCTGACAGAACCTTCATCATCCTCTCACCTCGGAGCAAACGGTGAGTGTGAATCAAAGAACAGGATTATTTATCTGGAAACTGCTTTATGTTGAGTGAAATAGGCTGACAGACATTTAATAGCAGACACTGGATGAATTACAAGGAAGTGTTCCAGGAAAATCACAGAAACTTTTACAGACGGACGACTATAGTGTTTTATAGTATGTTTATCTCATTCACAGATACACTGCATTATTTTTGGAAAATAAATGTTGAAAAAATGTCAATTTGTGTGTGTTTTGTGAAGTAAGGACTTGTTTATGTAGGAGGCATCATTCACTCTGTCTCTTCTTGTAGTCATCTCCCTCATCTGATCATTTCTCCACATTTTCCCTGACTGGTTTGATCAAGATGAGAAGAGTTCTGGTGATGTTTCTTTTTGCTTTCTTTTTGCCTGTGCAGCCCAGCATGCTGTACACGGAGTTACTGCAGCTGTGGAACGACTCGGTGGAGCTGGTGGATGCCAGGGACTGGCAGGGAGCTCTGGCCAAACTGCAGCAGATCAGTGAACCAACTTCTCGCATACACTTTAATTCTGCTTCGGCTCACCTGGCCCTGGGACAGCTGGAGTTGGCTGTGAGGGTTCGTACCAACATGGTTTTACACATTTTAAATACCTTCACAAGAACAAAGGCTTTAACACAATATTGTTTGCTTTTAGATGTGATCCAGTAGGTTAGTGACAATAAAACCATTAGAGATAAAGCTGTATGCGTGTGAATGTAATAAACAATAAAAAACTCAGAGTCAAAAGGTAAAAAATTTGCTCAGGGTACTGCTTTTTGTTTTACTGCTAAGGTTAATTTTTTGCGCTGAAAACTGAAATAAAGGCACATTTTAAAACTTTGATTTGTTTACACCCAACCTGATCCAGTTTCCATTCTTTTCTGGGTGTCCAGTCTTTAGATTTCACCATCTCTAAAGATGAACGCCTTGCTGTCGCCTTCTTCCAGAGAGCAGCAGTGATGATGCAGATTGACAGGTAGGACTCTTCAAGCTAACTTTTACAGATATGCCACAAGAAAAAAAAAAAAGATAAAAAAACCCTAAACAGAACAACAGGTAAGCAGCATTTTAACTTTTCTGATTCCTACTTGTGAGTCTGTTTTTTTAAGGCAGCAACATTGGAAAACCCTGCTTACATTCTCCAAGCTTACATTTATAAACACCTAACTTTCAGTATGCATTAAACAAAAAAAGTTAAAACAAAGTTAACAGTAAAATGTACAGTAACAAAGATGAAAGACCTATCATTCCAATGCATATTACCTTCTGCTTTTTATGTCAGAGTTTTAGACTAAGGTCCTTTTATGCTGAAACATTATAGCTGTAGCTTGAAAATAACATTACACACAATCTTATGCATTATGGCCAGATATGATGCTTAGAGTATGTGGGCCAATCAAGCCAAATTTTAGCTCAATACTTATCTGTAACTCAGACATTTTTGTGTTTTTTTTAAACAGTTGGCTGTGGTGGCCATCTTCATTCATGTTGACTCCAAAAGTTAACTGTAGATGCACATGCAATGATTATTTTCTGCAAGTTTCATTAAAATTTATCCAGTTGTTCACAAGAAATGTTGCTAACAGTCAGCTGCACCCACAGACAAAAACAGAAAAAGAAAAACATGATCATCTGCCTTCACGTTTTGCTATCGGGAGAAAACAGTTGGCTGTAACACTGATGAAAGCATTTATGATTTAAGCTTTAGCAACACTTGGTTAAGATAAGAGGGCAGAGTTTTAATGAATATACATGAAAAGGTTTCAATAAATTCTGAAATGCCCACAATAATCACTAACTTCAGGAAAAAAATGCATAACCACCTGCCCCTATTGGTGTGTGTGTGTGTGTGTGTGTGTGTGTGTGTGTGTGTGTGTTTATTTCAAATACCAATCTTTCAGCCAGTCCTTTGAGTGTGTTTTGGTTTGTGTCCAGGTTGGAGGAGGCCTTGTCTGACTGTATCTGGGCTCAGAAGCACATGAGAGGGAACGCTGTCATTGACTACAGACAGCTGGGACTGAGATTCAAACTCTTCAGCTGGCAGGTCTGATATTCAGCCACACACACACACACACACACACACACACACACACACACACACACAAGAACTTTCCCTGTGCACCACATCTGCATTTTGATGAATGATGAAATCAGGATATCCAACCCCACAAGGACTGCCTACTGCAAAATGAACACTGAAAGATGTGAAGTCATCCTTGTTGTATTGCTCAACTGTCACACACACACACACACACACGCACCTGCGAGCCAACAATGTCTCATTGATTGAGGCATAGAAAGGAGTTAGACAACTTAACATACTTCTAGCACTGCAGATAAGACATGCTAAACCTGTTCATGCACCTGTGTGCAGGACGAGTCTCACTGAAATGATTTTGTTAAACTGTAAGGGAGGTTGGAGTATTACTGAAAAAGCTGTGATTTGCCTAAGTAAGAAATATTTGGACAGTATCTAAGATTAAATGCATAGAGCTTCTTGAACGAATAGACTTTGCTTGCAGTCTTTTATGCCAGAGTTTTAAACTGAAATGATCTTTTGCTGAGAAGGGACAGAGTTAGAGCTGTTTGAGTCAAACCTCAGAAATGATATTATGCACAATCTCATGAGATGTGTTAGCTATTGGAGCATATCATGGGGACGACTGTCAGTAATTTAACTTAATATCTGTTAATTGACCAAGTTAGAGTCATTTTTGTGTTTGCTAATGTGAATTACTGTGGTAGACATCTTGAACTGGATTGACTTCAAAAGTTAATCAGTGGTAAATGCTCATCCAATGATTACTTTTATTAAAATCTTTCCTGTGGGTCTTGAGATATTTTACTAAATGATAAACAGGTTAACTCCAACAGTTAATGCTAAAGTTTTGTGCAAAAATGTCACACAGTCAAGAGCACTTGGAGTATGCATCGTGAATGGCTCTCAGCTACCACCACATCAAATTTATAGCCATTACAGTCTTTTTTCTGTTGGCCAAGGTCAGTTGGTTGTGGCCACCATCTTTAATTGGGGTGACTCCAACAGTTAATCAGTTGCATTTGTAATGGTAAATGGCTTGCACTTATATAGTGCTTTATCTAGTCCAAGGACCCCAAAGCGCCTTACACTACAATCATTCACCCTTTCATCCACATATTCACGGTGGTAAGCTATATTGTAGCCACAGCTGCCCTTGGGCGGGCTGACATCACACCAGCGCCACCGAGCCCTCTGACCACCACCAGTAGGCGAGGCAGGTAAAGTGTCTTGCCCAAGGACACAACGGCTGAGACAGACTAAGAGGCTCGAACCAGGGGCTCGAACCAGCAACCCTCCAATTACAGGACAAACCCCTACCTCCTGAGCCACTGCCGCCCACCATATGTACAACCAACAATTACTTTCTGAGTGTTTATTAGGATATGTCCAGTGATTCATGAGATATTTTGCACACAGACCAACATGGTTCACTCCCAACAGTTATTGCCAAAGTTTTAAGTAAATATATTGCACAATGTGTAGTGCTCAAAAAATGTGTTGGGGATGATGCTCAGCTACCACCACACTAAAGTGCATCTCAGTATCTGTAACCTTGACTGAGTTAGGGCTATTTGTGTGCTTCCTAAGGTCAGTTGGCTGTGGTGGCTCTCTGAAATTGGGTTGACTTCAAAACTGAATCAGTTGCATCCAGTGACTAATGAGGTACTTTGCTGATGATCAGACAGAGTTGACTCCAATAACTAATGGCAAAATTTTATTTTAGAAACAGATCTTAGAATATGTGTTGGGAATGACTCTGAACTACGGTCACACCAAATTTTAGCTTGAAAACTGTAAAATTGATTGAGTTATAGCCATTTTTGTGTTTGCTGAGGCTTATTAACTGTGACAATCATCTTGAATGGGATTCACTCCAAAAGTTGATCAGCTGTAGATGTACATCCAGTGACTACTTTCTTAAAATGTATTAAAATTCATCCAGTGGTTCATGAGATATTTTGCTAATGACACAGGCAAATGAAGACACATACTGACATACTCAGTCATGCACAGAGATTGGACAAAATCATTATCACTTTGTCTTTGGCAATGAGTAATAATAATTGTGATTTTCAGTTTTTGCAGCAAAAAGTATTTGCAGGGAAAAAACATTCTCCTAAAGAGTTCAAACAACAGTGATGGGAAGTTTTTGTCCCATAGGGAAAAAAATGTTTAGCAATGACAATAAAATGTTGAGTATAATCACATCATCAATGTGTGCTGCAATAAGTGATGCTACAGAGAGTTTGTACCTACATATTAATGGGATGGTGCTAAAATTTGTTATTTTAATTTGTCCTCTAGGTGTTACATAATGCAGCAGCTGTGTACTGTCAGATGGGCCACTGGGACCAGGCCAGAGACGTTCTGTTGACCACCTCCCAGGAGAGGGGAGAGGGACTAGTGGGAAACCTGGAGGTGGCTTTGGACAGCATTAAAGTGAGAGTCACAACCTTTATTTCAGATGGGAAAGGGCATAAAACAAACTAATGACTGGAGAGAAACTTTCAAAGTCAGTTTCATTTCTTCTTGGGTATGTTGTATATCAGCCACTGCCTTCATTCACGCCTTAACCTGGAGGGAAGAATGAAAATATTTTTACTGTGAGGAAAAACTGGTTTGTTCTTAGATATCTCATCATCAAAAATAATATGAAAGTGATGTTTTAACTGTCTGGAAAAACAAGACTGTGTTGTATTCAACCATGCTGCCATGCTGCCTGTCACGTAGCAGAAGTGATGAGGAAATTCAGCTTCCATGACATATACTGGATGTCTGATGTCATCAGCACTAAATCTAAGAGCAACAGGCAGAGTTAAGTAGTAGTTAAGTAAACCTGACAGGATCAATTTACTGAAAGAACACTGAGTAAATATATTTCAACTGTTGCCAGTAATATGTTTAAAATAGGTTTAAAAAGTTGAAAATTTGACTGAACTCTGACGCTTAGACCTTATGTGTAGCACATGGTCATTTTGGAGTGAAATGTCTGAAATTTTCTAAACATAAATAAATAAATAAATAAATAAATAAATAAATAAATAAATAAAAAAACACCCAGCTAGCCCTCTTTCAGAGGCCGGGCAGCTTGAGGGTTCTGCTTAGTATCTTAGCTGTTCCTAGGACTGAGCTCTTCTGGACAGAGATCTCTGAGGTTCTTCCTGGGATCTGTTGGAGCCACTCTTCCAGTTTGGGGGTCACAGCACAGAGTGCTCTGATGACCACTGGTACCACTGAGGTCCTGACTCTTCACAACTTCTCTATTTCCTCTTTCAACTCTTGGTATTTTTCCAGTATCTTCCTCCTTCTTCCTGATGTTACAGTTACTTGGAATCACTACATCTATCCCCACTGCTTTCTTCTGTATCTTTTCTATCACCACAATGTCCAGTTGGTTAGCCATCACCTGTTTGTTAGTCTGGATCTGGAAGTCCCACAGTATCTTGGCCTTGTCGAGTCCAGTCCAGCCCTTTCTAGCCACTGGTAGAATTTGTTGATATCAGCCACTTCCTCAATCTGCCGGTTGTACATGCCATGTAGAGGCTTATCTTTCCATGATGGTTCCTCTTTCTCCTCTTCCACAATGGGTTTCTGGGTGCTGGACTAGGCAGACACTCCTTGTGCATTGAGAGAAGCTTTTATGTCTTTATGTTAGTCCTTTGGCCAGGCTATTATACCAGCAAGGTATCTGATCACTAACAGGACAACTGTGTTAATGGCTTGGACTTCAAACAAAGTCTAAGCTATATACAATATATATACTGTACATGAATGAAAACTTCTGTATTTAACCATCCTGACAATCTCTTTTCCAACTCAGGTTTGTTATTCCCTCTACAATTTGTATTTAAGTATTCAACAGACAAAAATAATTTAAGTCTCTTTTTACATATATCAGAGGAATATTTTCTATTCTCCATTTGTAAAATCAGTATTTTTCTTTGTATAGCCACTTATCAAGAGTGAATTATTCTGTTTTTAAGTAATGTTTAGTCATGTCAATGCAAGTTCTTCAATTATGTTTATATTTTTGAATTTTATGTAAAATGACTTTAAACGGTGACTTTAAACATTCCAGAGAAATAACTGTGAATTTGAAAACAGAGACGGGTACCCCTGGCTCCTCTTCTAATACCTGAAGGTGCGGTGTTTCGACCCAGGAAACAAGAAATTGAGCAGCTGCAGCAAAGAGACTTCTTGGGGAAAGCTAAGGTATTGTGACAGGCCACTGTGGAAAGATGACATGTAGTGTGTTTGGAAAGTATTCAGACCCCCTTGCAAACCTGGATTGGAAGATTTTCTGCTATTCGGTTTTGCTTTTTTTTTTAGGCTCGGTGCAGTTGGATGGGGCTATTTTTAGGTCTCCCCAGAAATATTTGATAGGGTTCAGGTCATGTCTCTGGCTGGCCCACTCTAAGGCAACCAGAGTTGTCCCTAAACCTCACCTGTGTTGTCTTCACTGAAGGTTTTGGGTCATTGTCAAGTTGGAAGGTGAAACTTGGGATGGTGTTGGACAGGTGATGAGCAGTGTCTGGTTTCCTTCAGTCATAATCTTTAGAACGGAAACCAAACAGTTCAATCTTGGTTTTGTCAGACCTTATCACGAACTGGATACTGATGTCTAAGGTAAGCGACAGAGACGATGAACAGAAACTCAGAGAGGCGAGTATACAATCAAAGATTTGTTTATTGAGCAGCTGACAGGTCGTCTGGTCAGGCCTGTGGGGGCAAGTCAAGTCAAATTTATTTATATAGCACTTTTTAGTAACAAGGCGGTTCAAAGTGCTTGCGACCAGCTCTTGGAATTCAGTTTATTAACACATGTTAATAGTAGATATAATTACAAATACAAACATGGAGAACAGAGGAAGTAAAAACCGCAGCAGAGTGAGAAAATGTGGTCAATTTGTCCTCCAGCAGTCCAAGTCCATAGCAGCATAACTAAGGAAAAGCTCAGGAAACCCAAGTCTACCCTAACGGTAGGATTTATTGAAAAGGAAAGTCTTAAGCCCAGTTTTGGAAGAGTCCTGGTTGTATCAACCTTTTTCCATGTGAAAAGTATTGAGGACACTGAACTTGGGGAACTTTAAGTTTCTTTGTAACCGTCCCTAGATTGGATCCTTGCAACGACTCTGTCTCTGAGCTTTGCAGGAAGCTCCTTTGACCTCAACTTGGTTTTTCTCTGATTGTTAGTTAGGAATCCTTCTGTAGACAGCCTTTCTATATTATGTTCAATCAATTTAATTTACCACAGGTAGACTCCATTCAGTGTGTCAAACATCTTAGCAGTGATACAAAAAATGGGAAAAACCAAAAGTATATGTCAAGTGTTGCTGCAAAAAGTCTGAATCCTTATGTAAGTGAGACTGTTCAGTTTTTTTTTTCCAATATATTTTCAACAGTGTACAAAATTCTGTTTTGACTTTGTCTGTATAGGGCACTGAGACTAAATATAAAATATTGAAAAAAAAAGTAATCCAAACCATTGTGGCATCAGGCTGCAACATAAAGTTGCAAACTGTGAAGGGAGTCTGAATACTTTCTGAGGCTGCTGCACAAATTAGAAAAAGGATTTTTATTTTATTGTCAATCAAAGAATTTCCAAGCAAGTTTTCCTACGTCTCATCTCATGTGTACCATTCATTAATATTTGATGTTTTCATGCTGCAGGTGATTTCTTCTTTGATTCCCAACGATGATTTTGGCGGCTTTGAGCCTTTGAGGCACCAGGTCAGTCTGACCCCAGGGCTGTTAGATAGAAACAACTTCTGTCAGTCAATCAATGTGCTGACTGTCACTTTGCTTTCTTCACAGAAACCTGGTTTCTATGAACCTAAGACGGATGGAGCTCAGTAAGTATTCCTAAATTTCACCGTGGCCTGGGCAATTTTGGAAAATTTATAATAACATCTGTGCATTTGAATGTGTAATGGTTTTGTTTTGTTTGCCATTTCTTTTAGAGTTAAAGACACTCGCTACATGCGTGTGAGAGGTCCTTTTATGGCTCAGGGCCCAGGACAGCTGACTGTGCCTGGAGGAGCCATGGTGTTTTTATTTGGGGAAGAGAACAGAGATGGAATGATAAATGTTATATATGATGGGCAGGTAAAAGAGATCTGTAACAGATTCAACATTTCTTTTTCTTTTTTTTGTTGCCCCAAGCAAATCCCCATACTTTAAAATACTCCAAATAGAATTACCTGATAACTGGAGAAATGCAGCTTGAATGCTGAGAGGTGAATGACTTTGTTGAAACAAAATGGAACCAGAATTGATAAAGTTAAAACAATCAGAACCAATCCTATAGTTAACAACAAAGCTAAAATTAGTAAAAGTTAAAAGGAAAAAAACAACAGCTAAACGCTAAAATCCTCAAAACAGAAGTTTAAAGATAAGACCAGTAACACAGTAAGCAAAAAGCTGAAATCAGAAAAAAATAGCTAAAAGCTAAAGTTAGCAAAACAGTCGCTAAATGCTAAAACTAGAAAAACAGCTAAAAGCTAAAATTATTGGGAATCGCAGGTAAAAAAAAGAAGTAGCTGTCACTGAAGTGAATTTCAAAGAACGGAAAGGTTGTTCAAGGATTTAAAGAGATCTCAATGCATTTTTCTGAGTTCAAAATGTATAAAAGTTACCAGAAGTCATAGCTATAATGCCCTGAATGAGCTGAACACTTTGACACCTGAATGGCTGAAAGTATGGTGAAACTGTCATATGTGTAATAAGTGTGATAAAGATGTGTTGTAAATGGCTGTCAGCTACTACCAGACCACATTTTAGCTCAATATGCTACACACAAGAACTCAAACCACACACTTACCCGCCGGCCTGGACAACACCTACAGGCTCTTAATGTTAGGGTCAGCCATGTCTGTCTGTTAGCAAAATATTTCATGAACCACTGGATCCCACATTATTGCATGAGACTGAGCACAATGTCATCTGTAAGGTTTGACAAAAACAGCTACAACTCTGCCATTTCTCAACATACGATGATCTTAGTCTATTTTAGGTTGGCATCACATTAAATTATTAATCTGCTACTAAACAATATAAACTAAGTGAAAGTGCTGTTGTTGTAAAGCATTTAGCTTTTGATAAAGAGACAAATATATCTACAACTGTACATGTTTCTGATTAGAACTGGGCTTTTTTTTTTGCAGAGAGGACTCCTGCCAATGGCCTTCCTTGAACCTGCTGATGTCAAGACACCAAAAGGGAAAAAGGACAATGTAATGCATTTGTCCATCTTGTAAACATTTGTTAATATTTGGTCAAATAATTTAATGTTTTTCTTTAAAGGAAACAGTTTAAAAAGGTTTATATCTTAATAGTGTCACTCGGAGTTCATTAAAAAGTTAAACTGGTAAATTAAACAACAGATTATGGCTTTCTGAGGAAAAACAAACCCAGTGATATTTGGATACATTTGTTACTCTCTTTTTTCCTTGTCTTGGTTTCTTCCACAGAGAGTTCCCAGTGGAATCCCCCTCCCACCAGAACTTAAGCCGCCCACACGCCCACAGGCCCGACAAAAACCAGCAACGCCTCCTCGGGGTAAAATCCTAAAATACAAACTTTATGGTCTTTTTATTTGGAAACTTTTCACCTCAGGAGAGACATACCTCTTTACTATTTCTTTTCTAGTCTTTACTTTTTTAATCATTCAAGGTTCACAGTTGCATTACCTGCTGGTTGTAACATTTACTTGGATTTTAGTTCACTGCAAACAGTATGAAGCAACGTTATATCACATTATATCACATCATATCACATCAGCTTCTTTACTTTTCTTCCTGCAATTCAGGCATGCAATGCTTTCCAAAATTAAAAGCCTTGCATACCTTGAAGGCATGCATATTGCCCACCCATTTTCATGCCAGAGTTTTTACTACCAGGCCAAATTTACAGTAGCTCTGTAAAATTGACTTAGTTACAGTCATTTTTTGAAGTAGGAGCTATTTGTAAGGAGCTGTGATGTTGCATTTGGCTAATTCATTGCGTTTTTCACAAGTTATACATTTCAGCAAAAGACACTTAAATGAAAACAGCTAAAAGGGAGTTTATGGAACCCACATCATGATTTTACACTTAGAGCTGATAAAATCAATGTCAGAAAACCTTGTAGAACGTTTTGTAGATTCAGGACCAGACATCTGTATGAGCTGTTATTAGGCTTCTAATGTATGTGCTCAGACTGGGCCTTCACCATGCTTTCTGTTTAATCAGAAACTCCACCTCCATCCTACACCACTGCCACCCATGCACCACCAGCAGCCTCAGAGCCCCCCAAGTATACAGCTAATGCAGCAAGCAAACAGGTAACATCATCCCATGGTAGGACCAGGTCTGCACACAAACACACATCCACACATTTGGACATTGTTTTGACTGCCATTCATTGTAGCCTAAACCTAACATGTCTGATCTAACCTAAACTCAATTCACGCCTTAGCTCTAAACCTAACCAATAACCCAAAAATGACTTTCCACAATATTAGGACCAGGCTTTGGTGTCCATAAGGACTGCCAGTCCTGACAAGGGAGGGCATTATACCAGAAATGGTCCTAAAATTGTAACAAAAACCAGGTTCACACACACACAAGTGACCACATCCACCAGTGACTTTGTTCTACTTGACTTTCTGCCTGATCTACATATAAATGGGTTTTTGCTTATATGCCAAGATATTGCTTTCTGTTGTCGAAGGGAATGTTAGCGTGTTTCAATTTTGCCACTGCGTACTACAGTTGAAGATAATATTATTGTTTTTTCTCTGTGTGCATCAGAGTGACCTGAGTCTTTTATAGGTAGCTTCCTGGATATCCTGTTTAACATTCAATACCGACTTTCTTCTCTGTCAAGATCAAACCACTGAATACAAAGTGTTTGTAATGGCAATAGTGCACATCTCAAACAACTGAACAAGAAATATTTTGCTTATTTCACTCCATTGAGCAAAGGCCACAGTGAGATTCTGCAGCTTCAGACAAATATTTGCTTTAAAACAGTCATTTTTTTATTTAAAAATGTGTGGAGCAGCTTCTTTATCTCTGGTTCTGTAGGGACATGGGAAAAAAATAGTCTGAATGAACAAAGTTTGGTAGAGGTATGGTACATTTTATACTCTGTGATTTTGTCCAGATTTTACACTCATGAATATGGTAACACAATTTTTTCAATCAAAAATGTTATGAGCAGTTACATGTTAACAGTAAGCATGTTTTTTTAGTCTTTTCTTTGAGTAAAGCACTGTTAGCACAATTTGAGTCACTCTTTCAGCTCATTCAACATTTTGAAACTTAGTGCAAGAGAAAAGAGGACAAGTCACACACCATTCCGGTTCTGTATAAACACTAACTCGCCCTTATTACTATTCAGACTTTCTGCTTTTTTCGTCATATTTTCAGTTCACATTTCCTCTTGCAACTTTGGAAAGACCTGTACACAAAATGCATCAAAGCGTCTGGTTTGAATAGTGTGCTAGGACTTTTGTTGGCAGTGAAATGTGTGGTGTAGATGGTATCCCCCCCAACAAATGAAAAAGAAAACCTTTAGGTAGGCAGCAATGAG
The DNA here is from genome assembly GCF_001649575.2 of Kryptolebias marmoratus. NCBI lineage: Eukaryota > Metazoa > Chordata > Actinopteri > Cyprinodontiformes > Rivulidae > Kryptolebias > Kryptolebias marmoratus. The sequence continues at coordinate 4,007,353 of NC_051430.1, read as the reverse complement.
ATTTTGGCAAAACAAGTGAGAAAATACAGCCCTCTGTAGAGCTTAGACGTCCTTCACTTCAGAAATATCATTCAAAGTTTAAACATGTCACAGAAAGTTGGACTTCAAATGACTGAACTGACATTTAACAATAATCAAAACTCAAATGATGAGCCTCATACTGTATTTACACTGAGATAGATTAATAAGACTGACGGATGCCCTGCAGCAGTTAGAGTTTTGTGGAAATTATATTAAAATTGGTTTTATTCTTGTATAAATTGTTACAGAAAAACTTAAAGTTTCTCTGTGTAAATGTCCCTTATACTCATTGCTACGAGCAGGCTGGCTCACCTGAGGGAGCAGAAGCAGGATCTGTGGTGGTGAAGGTCCACTACACCTACAGTGTGACTCTGTCTGTCCCTCTGGACACTCAATACCACGAACTGAAGGAACAAATCGCACAGAAACTGGGCCATCCAGCTTCCCAGCTGCGCCTCAGGTGAACACATCCCTCCATCATACTTCATTTTTGCACACATCCACGTCACATAGTGTGTCTGTAATGGATAAAAAGCTAAGATGCTGGACCAGCTGCAGCACCACACTCACCCAAGTTGTCAACATGGGATAAAAGCACGTTAATGCATTTAACATTTAATCTGTATTATTTCAGTTTGGTTTTTGTTTCTTAGATGTCCCTTCTTCTCACTCCTCCTCTCCCTCTTATTAGACATAAGCAGCATGGCTCTCGAGTGCTGACCCCCCTGAATGGGGAGGTGGAGCTGGGCTGCTCCTTGCAAGAAGTGGCTGAGGCTGGCAGAGTCACCTTGTGGTGCCAGGTGAGGATTTTAACTCATAACAAGGCTTCACAACAATTCAGTGGTAAGAAGGAGGAATTACACATCAAATACCCCAACTCATACACCTCAATGCAACCTTTTGGGCAGGGTTAAAGGTATTTGGGTTTAAGGGTTAAAAAAAATGACTTGGCATCATTTTACAGTAAGAAATATTATTCACAAGTGGAAATTATTTAAGACAGCAGCTTCCAGTCTTCCCAGCAGTAGGCTTTCTAGCAAATTCACCCCAAGATCAGACCATGCAAAGCTCAGAGAAATGACACAAAACCCAAGAGCTCCATCTCAGACTCTACAGGCCTCTGATAGCATGTTACATACCCGAATTTGTTCTATTTTTCTACATGTAAGAGCCAAAATCATTTTTATAACACTTCGATATTGTTTTGTGGTAAAATTGTTGATTTATTGTGCATTAGTTTTGCCTCATGTTACATTGAATATGCTTTGAGAGTTAGACTGCTTCCTGCAGGACACTGGAGTCAGAGCAATGCCTTGCAGTCGGTTTGGTTTCAAAACAGTTTTTTTGACTGTTTCAAAAGGATTATTTAATGCCTGCTCAGAGAAACAAGTAAAGTCACCAATACTTCAGAATCTGTGTGGATTTGTGAGTAATCCTTCAGTTAAAGATGTGCAGTGGATACAAGTAGTACATAGAGCAGAAACGTGACAAATAACAAGCAAGCAGATGACAACAGACAACATAGTGGCTTTATCTTTATAGTAAAAAGCAGCAATTTAAAGTAGATTTAGGGTTAGATTTTCTTTTTCAGAATCCTGGTAAAGATAAGTCAAATGCTTAAAATTAAGATAAACTTAATTTGCTGTTCATCCGAAATTTGATCTAATTTCAAGACCCACCTAAAGACTGCATGATGTTTTTTATGTCAAGAGCAAAGACTTTAATAATTGAAAGAGTATTTTTATTTTTAACATTACTGTTTCTAAAGTTTTCTACCTTATGATATAGCTTCTGATTTATTTGCTGCATTACGTTTTTCTGTGATCGTGCTAAATTTCTTCAGAAAGAAGACCCCCTGGCAAACCGTACCATCCTCTACCAAATGGTGGCGCTGTATGACTATATTGCTCAGGGCCCAGAGGACCTGGAATTCAGTGAAGGAGACACCATCGATGTCCTGGGTGAAGGTGAGGCCCTGCAGGTTATTGGCACATCTCTTTGGATATGAGCTTAGTTTTCCTTTTTGTGTTTTCTCGCGCTGCCTTATTCTCTGCTCAGATGAGGAAATCATTCACTGTCTGTGTGTTACTTTCTGGCACTCTCTTGCAGTTAATGAGGAATGGCTGGAGGGTCACTGTGCAAGAAAGATCGGCATCTTCCCCAGCTGCTTTGCCTACCGGGAGACTGACAACATCATGCAGAACTCAGATTCTTAAAGGCAGACATGATTGTCTGCAGTCACCTGTAATAAACCCGTGAACCTGCGAACAGTGGCTGATTTTATACTGTATTAAAAAAAACAACATCCTTCCAGAACCAAAAGGTAGAATCAATATTGAGAATAACTCACATAGTGTCTATAGTGGCTGGAGTTGCTGCTGGCCATACAGCTTCATTGAAAACACAAAAAAACACAAAACAACAGATCGCTGGCTCTGTTCAGAGTTTGAAACAATTGTGGAATAAATTTAAAAGCTGAAGATACCTGATACATGCTCGTCTACATGAAGTCTGAACAAAAATCATTCCATCTTGTGTAAATGATACTAAAGAATATATTTATGTTAAACTTGCTGTACTATCCTGTTTTTGTTTTTTTGAGTGCCTTTATTAAAGCCCTGTATTGTATTTTATTATTGCCCACCAACAAAACGCGAAGGCAGACAATAATGTTTTGCCTATGTTTATGTGTGCATGTGTTACCACTGCACTGATTTTAATGAACCCTTCAAAAAAATAATTAAGATTATAAACTGTGGTTCTACAGCTGATACGCTTTTGGAGATTGAATTCAAGATGGCCACCACAGCTAACATAAAAGAACACAAATATGTCTACAATACAGTCAGTTGTACAGATTTCATGGTAAAATGTGGGGTGTCAGTACTCTTTAGTCATTGGAATCCACCAGTTTGTCTGTTTGAAAATTATCTCAAGGACCAATAAAACATTCAGAAATTAATCACTGAGTGTACAGTATGATAACAGCTGATTAACTTTTTGAATTAATCCAATTCAAGATGGCTGCTGCAGCTAATCAATATTAGCCATCATAAAAATGTCTATAACTCAGTGAATTTCACATATTTTGAGCCAAAGTTTGTTGTAATAGTAGCTGAAAGTCATTAACAACATGTACTTTGAGTGGGATATCTTTTAATATTTTATAATTGTTGTCTGATTGTGCTGAGGTGCAAGGTTGAACATTATCAGAGGTCTTTATTTTCTATTTGTTTATTGAGGAAAAAAAACAAACAAACAATACAATCTGTTCCCTTTTGCATGATTGTTTTGTTTTTGCTTTCTCCTTTTTGTTTTTTTATAAACAATACACAATAAGCCACATTTTTTAACATATTTTAATTTAAGATCTAATTTGTAGTGGTCAAACCAATGAAAGACACTCACACACACTCACACACACACACACACTCACTCACACACAGACACACTAGAGGAAAGGGGAGAAAAAGGTCAGGGGGTGATCATATCAGTCTGACGGTAAGATGTTCAATGACTTGGAATTGCTCATGAACCAGCCCCATATCGTATACATAGCTGCCCTTTGTTGTGAGACCTGTCTTTTTCAGTTTAAGAAGTGACAACATCTCAAAACCCCAAAGACACTGAAGGTGTCTTAGAAGATTTCCAGAGCAGTAAAATACAACACCTGGCTAAAAGTGATGTAAAGGCCAGTACTTTAAAGCGAGCAGGGCCAGTTAGTACAGCATTGACTGAAAGCCCAAAAATAGCCAAGAAAGTGTTCATGCAGACCTGAACTCCAAGAGCTTTGGAAAGAATGACTGAGTTCTGGCTCCAAAAGCTATGGAGACTCGGGCACAAAAAGAACATGTGACTCAGGTTACATGGGTTGGCATCTCTCCACTGATCCACTTGTGGGTAAATCTCAGACAGACAAGACTTTGAATAGTGAACCCTGTATAATACTGAACTGAATAAGTTATAATCTAGCACAAGGCAACTGTCATGAACATTGGATATTGCTTTCTTCCACTGTTGATCCAAAAAAGTAAAGCCTAACTCCTGTTCCCAAGCTCTCCTAATTATAGCAACTGAATGGATATCCAACTCCATAAGTTGTTTATATATTAAGGATCTAATCAATTTCTTAGTGAGTTTAAAGGATGAGGGAGGGAAGAGGGAAGAGAGGGGAATGTTGCACTTGAAAATAAAAAAAATAAATGAGTCAGTGGAAGATTTTTTTCTGAAGACAGGTTGGAAAAACTGGAGGAAGTGCCATCCAGCATGTTTCCTGCCAGCTGCCATCAAGCTCTAAGCACTGTGTACTAAATACATGCTACTAAATGTACCCCACACTTCTGTTCTGTGTATTTTTATGCACTATATTTTTAGCATTATATCAATATATTTAGTTTTAGTATTATTATTTATGTATTAATATCTTTTTTGTTGCTGTTGTCTGTGTGTGACATAACTGTTGCTGTTGTGACGCTGTAATTTCCTGCAAAGGATCAATAAATTATCCATCATCATCATCATCATCATCATCATCAATATCACATGAGATTAGCATTATGTTATTTTCAAGGTTAAACCAAAACAGCTACTTTAGAATAATTTTAACACAAAATCAACCTGTAGGCTAAAGAATTTGGAAGGAAAGTGAGATGACTTGGCCACACGACGTGTGAATATTTTAAGATTAGTTTATTTTCCTAGAAAAGGTACTCTAATTTACTGTACAAAGATATTACTTTATTTTCTGAATTACATTCAAATAAATTGTATACAAATATAACTATTAAAGATGTTTGGCACAGTGTAATATTGTTTATTACACTGTACATTTAGTTTAGTTTAGTTTATCTTAGCTCATATTTTAGATATTGTTAGATTCCTAATTGTTGTTTAGTTCAGCTTTAACTTTATTATGATTTTATTTAGATTATTTTAGCTGCTATTTTGACTGTCTTAGCTCATGTTTAGATATGTTTAGTTTCAAGACTATATTTAGATTATCTTATATTTCATTTAGATTATACATGATCCATGTGTTTACTTCTGTGTCTCTATATTTGATTATGTTTTTACAATGTTTGATTATGATGTTTTTATCTGTATTTGATTCTGTACCTGATTGTTGTTTCTGTTGTAAAGCACTTTGAATCGCCTTGTTGCTGAAAAATGCTGTATAAATAAACTTCACTTCACTTCACTTATTTTTAGAAAGAAAACATTTTAACATGCAGTCACAACAGCTGTCTGTTGTCTGCTAAGACAGAACAATAAAAACAAGATTTTTTATGTTTTTTTTAAATTTATTTAGTTTTTGAAAATGTTGATCAATTTCTCATAGTTTTCTTTTAGTATTGTATTTTATGATTTAGACAAAGATACAGTTCAGAAGAAGGCACCCAATGCCACCATAACATTGTACCAATTATGGGCTAAATTCAGAAGCTGTGGGTGAAAAAACAATCCTGTGTCAAAGCAAACTATGAACACAGTCTTCTTTTTCTGGGCTTTGAAGGATCCATCAGATGGCTGCTTCACTTTTAAATGTTCTGTAAGTTTTCCTTCTCAGTCGACTCAAACTGTTTACAACACAGTGGTTAAAGCATTAAGTGGCCCTTTTCATTTTAAAATATTATTAAATTGTTATTATAAAATTTTAACTTTCCATAAACTAAAAGAGAGAAAAGGTTATGTTGCCTTTTCTCAAGCAGGCAGCAAAGGTCAAAGGAAAGGTTTATAAGACAGTGGTGAGAGCAGCTATGTTGTACGGTTTGGAGACAGTGGGACTGACAAAAAGACAGGAGACAGAACAGGAAGTGACAGAGCTGAAGATGTTGAGGTTCTCCTTGGGAGGGACAAGGATGGACAGGATTAGGAATGAGGTCATCAGAGGTACAGCACAGGTTAAAGGACTGGGAGATAAAGTTAGAGGCCAGATGTGTGCATATCAGGTCTGTAGGTGGATTTGGGCCCACAGTGCAGACTGACACGAAGAGCTCAAAATAAAACTAATTTATCAACAAAAACAAAAGGCTGACGTGCAGCAAAAACCAACAAGGTATTAACAGAGAAACACACAAGGAGACACAAGAAGAACCAGACTGCATGAAAGCAACAATGAACCAGCAATGAGAACAGAACTGAATATAAAGGCAGAGCTGATGAGGTGGTAGGGAACAGGTGGCTGATTACAAAGAAGGAACAGGTGCAGATGAGAGTGACAGGCTGACAGGGAAAACCACTGAGGAGTGGAACTGAGGGAGAGTGAATACTGTAAAACCTGTAAAAAACACCCAAAAAAGCAGCTGATGCCGGAGGTCCTCCTTCAACCTTATGAATAACATTGATATGGTATTATTTTATAAAAAAGACAAAAAAAGTAACACAAAAGATTCCAAGGAGAGAGAGGCTACAGGGCAGAAAACTGCAGCACAAATCAATGTGCACTACTCTATTGATTTACCATTTATCTGCACTCACAGTTGCAGCAAATAGGTGAAAAAGTGGGTGATTAAATAAAATGATTTTCATGAAGTGCAATCCATCAGGGAAAAAGCAGACATGAACCCAGCTAAAAATTAAGAATAAAAATATCATGCAGCAAAGTAACACGATTGTCTTCATTATTTAGGGAATAACAGTGAATATAATAATTCTGCTGCAGATTTAAACCCACAACAGATTACTGTTTTAGAACAATAGTCCTCTCATCAAATACACTAAAATATCATTTCCCACAATTTCAGCATTTTTATTTACCAATGTGAATTTGGGTTGTTTATTTATTTCATTTTTAAACAAACTTCTATGGAATAAAAAAAGCTTCATATCAAGGATAAATAGCAAACAACTTGTGGAGGATCATTTATTTGACATACATTTTTATTCGTAGGAAAATGACTTGAGGCTGTATTTTGCCACATAGATCAGGACAGATACAATGCCTTACAAATTATTTATAGTCCTTGAACCTTTCCTTATTTTGTCACATTACAATCACAAACTTCAAAGTATTTTACTGGGATTTTCTGTGACAGACCAACACAAAGTAGAGCATAATTACAAAGCAGAAAAAAATAATCCATGGCTTTCAACATGTTTGACAAAGAAAAATCTAAAAAAGGTTGCGTACATCTGTATTCAGCCCTTTGCTCTGACACCTCTAACATCCAGTGTAACCAACAAAAATCACCTGTTAGTAAAGAGACCACCTGTGAGTAATTTAAATAGAAATCCAGCTGTTCTGTGAGCCTCAGAGGTTTGGTGCAGAACGTCAGTGATCAAACAGCATCATGAAGACCAAGAAACACACCAGACATGTTGAGGATCATGTTGTTCATCAATTTAAAGCAGGGCTAGATTATAAAACAATATCCCAAGCTCTGAATGACTCATGGACCAATGTTCAAGTCCATCCATCCATTTTCTTTACACGCTTTTCCATTCAGCATCACGGGGATCTGGTTCCTATCTCCAGCTGACACTGTGAGATAGGTTAGGTACAAACTGAACAGGTCACAGGTCCATCACACAGACAACCATTCACACGCTCAATTTAGAGTTACCAATGAACCTAACATGCATGTTTTTGTTTTGTTTTGTTTGTTTGTTTTGTTGTTGTTGTTTTTTAAATCAAAGTATCAAGAGAAAACCTATGCATGCATGAGATGAACATGCAAACTACACACAGAAAGGCCCCAGGCAGGAGTCAAACCCACAACCTTCTTGCCATAAGGCAACAGCTCTAACCACTGCTCCAGTTGAAAGAGTATAACACAACTGCAATCCTACAAAAACATGGCTGTCCACCTAAACTAACCGGCCAGGTGAGGGGAGCATTAATCTGAGAAGCAGCCAAGAAGCCCATGGTAACTCTGGAGGAGCTGCAGAGATCCACAGCTAAGGAGGGACAATCTGTCCACAGGACAGCTGTTAGATGTGCTCTTCACAAGTCTGTCCTTCATTGAAGAAGGGCAAGAAGGAAGCCATTGTTGAAAGAAAGTCAGAAGAAGGCCTGTTTGCAGTTTGACACAAGTCCTGTAGGAACACTGCAAACATCTGGAAGATGCTGCTCTACTCAGATCAGACCAAACCTGAATGTTTTCCCCTAAATGCAAAACACTATGTGAACACACCATCCCCACTGTAAAACATGGTGGTGGCAGTATAATGCTGTGGGGATGTGCTTGGACACTACAGAGGTGGTTTTACACAGTATTGGAGCAGGGAAGCTTACAGATGCTCACCACATGTCTTAACCCTTCCATGGCCTTCGGGTCAAATGGACCTGAAGTTACCAGGGCTTCTCTTCTTCTTTTCCTTCAGTTGCAAGGGCTTTAGGAGGGTTAAATCTTTATTTGTTAAAAAACTGAGAAAATTATGTATTATTTTCCTTTTACTTTACAATTACACACTGTTACTGTTAGTGTATCACAGTAAAATACTTTTTCTGGTCTTAAAGTGACAAAAGGTGGAAAAATTAAAGGGGTATGAATACTTTTTCGAGGGGCTGTAAAGTGTTCCTACAAAGGAAGAATATTTGACCAGTATTTATATACAGTGTGGAGTTCTATATTGTCTTCTCCAGGTGCAATAGAGTAACTAGTTTTCAAAGTTTCTGTGCTGTTACAACTTGCCACTAAAACAAACAGTTTCACATCCTCCTGCTCATCTCGGTGGTGGATTAAAAATAGAGCTCCAAGTCTCTGTGTAATCACTAGATGGGACACTTAGCTCCCTCAGAATCATGTGAAGTTCACTGGCTGTGTCATTAATTGTCAGCTAGGGAAATGTCAGGTGCTTTTAGCTGTCATCACAAATGATAGATGTAAAAAAAACTCCAGGCTGGAGCTACTGAGAGTTCTATTGAAAAGACTTATGAAACAGAGACCTCTAATTACTGCACTGCTCCCCTGAGGCACAGAATCAGTGCCCACGTTCCCCTGCAGCAGCTGTAGGTAGAGGAGCTGAATTCACTGGGGGTTATATCAGCTTCATACGCAGAGGAAAAGCAGCTAGTCATCAGATGACTATTCTCCATACAAAGGCAAGTGGGTCTGTGGGAAACATGAGGCTGTAAAATCATTACAGCTTACAGTAAGTGAGTGGAAAGGCAGATTTAATAGAAATAATAATATTAAAAAACAGCTGCCTATGAACCACTGTATGCATTTTAATGAAACTTTCAGGAAGTAATGATTGGATGGACATCTAAAGCTGATGTAAATTTAGATTTAATCCAATTCAAGATGACCACCACAGCTAATGGACAATAGCCAACACAAATGTGACTACAACTATATAACTGTATAACTCAGCCAGTTTTATAGACATTGATATATTGTTTTTATGTGGTAGTAGCTGAGAGTCAGTCACATTACAGACTCAGAGCATGAAATCATGCACAATGTTAATTTCAAGGTTTGACCAAAACCACTTCAAATTTCTCAACATAATGATCTCAGATTAAAACTCTGGTGTGAAAGGTGGCACGCGATACGAATTCCTTCAACAAATGCTTGGCTTTTAATTATTGCTAATTATTGAGCCCACCTGAGAAAGTCCACAAACAAAAAACAACCTATAAATTAGATTTTGTTCAGCTTGCTTCCAATAGTTCAAATGTATCCCCAGAGCACATGTTGGCAGATGGGTTTGTTGAGATCAATTGAAATGGTCCAGCTTTAGCTCCCCAAAATTCATTGAAACTCAGACTTTGTTCAGCTCGTCTGATGTAGCCAGGCCCAGCAAAGTTCATTTCAGTGTCTTCTTGGAAGGTCTAACAACAATGACAATGCAACCAGAATGAGTTATGAATGAGACATTCATAGATGAATGGTGTTTGAGTTTACAGATGGCTGATCATCTCAATCAGGCCTCTGGACTATCTGATTGTGGATATCCATTTCTAAGATAATTTTGAGGTGTGTTTTTAGGTTTCTACCTGAAAGGTTTGTTTTCAGGCTGTAAGAGGAGGTGCTGGGGTTTTGGAAGGAAATGTTGTCCCATTCTTGTCTGATGGAGGATTCTAGCTGTTCAGCAGTCTTCTGTCTTCTTTGCTTTGATTTTTTGTTTGAGCACCAAATGTTTTCAGCTGGTGAGAAGTCTGGACTGCAGTCAGACTAGCTCAGCACCCGGACTCTTCTAGAACAAAGCCACGGTGTTGTTCTGGATGCAGTCTCAATTTAGAATTGTCTTGCTGAAATAAGCAAGACCTTCCCTGAAAACACAATGTCTGTGTGAAGATCTGGAGTTGCTCTGTCTCCGCCTGCTGGCGAGATGGAGCACCCCTTCTTCCTCACACCTGTTCCCTATCTTCCTGACGAGCAGTTCCTGTATAAAAGCCTGCGGGTGGTTCCAGATCAATGCTGGCGCATCAAACCTGATCGGTTAGATTTCTGGCTCAGTGCTAAGTCTCAAGTGTCTTTGTGCTTTTCTTAACCTTTGCCTTGCTCTCGCCCTGTTACACCTCCAGGATCTTCTTTACTGAGAACTTTGTAAATATTCTACGGTCTGGATTCCTGAAACCTCTACCTGTGAACTTGCCTGAAAGCCTACCTGGTTGCTGGATACTGGAACTACTCCTGGAAAGAGCTACACTGGACGTCCTCCTCTCCAGGCTCCTGTCCTCCCGCAACCTGTAAGCAAACAAGGCAAGATAAATTACAAACTGGATAAGGTCATCTTCGAACTTTGTACCCGAGGCTCACCTGGTTTTCCTTCATGCCGTTTCAGATCCTCCTGGCCTTTCCCTCCTGAACATTTCCTGTAGATATTGTAAATAAATCACTCACTTTTACCCTGGCTACTGTCTGATTTTCTGCCGCCGCTCACCTTGACAACCTTGGTTTATGACAGTCTGGATGGAAGCATATATTGTTCTAAAACGTGTACATACTTTCTGTATTATTTGTGACTTTTCCAAACGTGTGAGCACTAATGCACCCACATATCCATCAGAAAAGCAGGGTTTTGAACTATGCGCTGATAACAGGGTGGATGGTTCCTCTCCTTTTTAGTTTGGAGGACTTGGTGTTTGTGGTTTCTAACAAGTCTTTCAAATTTGGATCAAATTGGGACCACAGAACAGTTTTCCACTTTGCCTCGGTCCATTTTAAATGAGCTTAGGCCCTGAGAAGATGGCAGTGTTTCTGGAAGGTAGTCAAATGTGCCTTTCCTTTTCATGATAGAGCTTTAAGCAGAATTTGTTGATGGCAAGCTGTGTTTTTTAGGCAGCGATTTATGGAAATGTTCCTGAGCCCATGCAGTGATGTTTGTAACACAATCAGACCTGTTTTTAATGCAGTGTGGACTGACAGCTAAAGCTTACAGGCATCCAAGAATGACTTCCAACTTTCAATATTCTCCTCCAGCTGTTTCTTATTTGTACCAATTACTTTTATAGCCTATTGTTGCCCCAGTCCCAACTTTTTCGTGATTTGTTACTGCCATAAAATTCAAAATTAACTTGTTTTTTCTATTTCTTAGTTTAAACATTTGATATGTTTTTTTGTGAATAAAATATGGATTTATGAAATTTGCAAATCACTGCATTTTGGTTTTATATTTTCCACAACATCCAAACTTTTTGAATTTGGATTGTATCATGTTAAATAAGCACACCGTGTTTCCAATTAATGAAGCATTGTGATTTTCTCTCAACTTGTTAGGCAGATGAGTAGAAGGGTAGTCCTATATTGAGTAAAAACAATTCAGATCTGCTGCATGATCCACAAGATGTGTGCACGTTCATTGAAGAGCTGAGGAAAAACTGAACAAATTGTCTACTTTTTTCCTTCTGCTGCAACCTGCCACTCAGACTAGTTAGGTGAATTTCTTTGAGTTTTCTCATCATTTTTTGACACCACACAAACCATAGTTTCAACCTATAATGAAGGATTTTGGCAGCAGAACAACACTAATTTGTTCAAGTACATGCAGCGATAATTGTACCCTTATCAGAGGATGAAGTTCTACACTTTCCAATGCAGACAGCTCTTTGCTACAGGAGAAAGTTTTCTTTCTCAGTCTGTTTTTTATGAACTTGAGTGAACAGTTGTACAGAAAGTTTTAAGTCTGAAGTGGAATGGATTAAAGTCACAGGATAAAATCCCTCACCCACTTCACTTAAGCTGTAACACCCTGTAACATCTCTTTAAAAGCATTATATTCGACTGTCCCTGGAAGGGGTTTTAGCAGAGGTGGACACTCATAACTTTAACTCAAAATGAGTTTCATGCATGGGTTGTTTTTGAATTTCAATCTTCTTAATCCCAGGGAGGTGGGGGGTCAGTGCTAAATATGTGTTTCAGGACCCTTGTGGACTTTGATGTCTATCGAACATTTTAAATATCAATGGCTGGCATGTGTGTTGTTTCAATTAGTTCCCATTTGTTTCCAGTGATGAGAATTTTATTTCGAACTTCTGTGTGCAATACTCCTCTTACATAGAACAAAGGTTCTATTTATTGTAAAAATTTTGTTTCACAGAGGTAAATGTAGACCTGATTTACAACCCAGACATTAGGACATATATACAATATATATTGAGAACACATATTTACTATAACTCTCTATGTTGTATGCCCCTCAAACTCTAATTTAAACTTGTACAGGCCTCCCCAAAGCTTGCTGTAGACGATCAACATGACAGCAGGCCAATGCTCACACCCACTGTCATGAAGTGTTTGTAGGAGATCAGACTACATCATCTTAAATCCTCCCGCCCCCATTTAACTGTCAATAATTTGCCTATAAGGCAAGTATGTTCCTTAAAGATGTCATCATCACATCACTACATATACTAACAAGTCAACTGAATTTCTTTTAGAATTATAGGGTGACTGCTGATTCAGCATACTTTGTGGTACGTCAGCCGTTCGTATATCAAAGTGTTCAGCTCTTTTGGGAGACCAATGCTATGACTTGTTTTTGTAACTTTTCTTATTTTCTAAATCTTTAACAACATTCACAAATATTTCCCCCAAACAAATGCATTAGGATCTCTCCAATTCCTTCAAAAACATTTTCTCTTTAAAATCTGCTTTTTTTCTGTCTTATGCTACATTTAGCTTTTAGCTACAGTTCTGATACTAAAAAAAAAAAAATAGCTAGTGTGTTGCTTCTTTTTGACTTTTTAACTCAGTTACAACTTCTTCAGCAAATTTCAGCTGTCATTCAGCACTCAGTATTCAGGCAGCATTTTCATAAAAAATGCAACTTCTTTAGTTTTTATTATTATTATTTTTATTATTATTAATATTATAAAAGAGGTTTTGCTTCTCATCTGAGGAACTTTCTCAGTTCAAAGTTGAGAGGTACAGAGTTCCAAGACTATAAACTGTGTTGGGTTTTTGAACTCACATACAAATCACTCCCTCTGTGCAAGTTGGTGTGAACCTGTCTGTGGATTAGACTCACAGCTCTAAAAGTTACACACCCAGAGGGAAAGGTCCAACTTGCAGTGAAGGTATGTAAATTATTTTATTTGTAAGAAGCTGGCATGTCTGGAACAAGGGGTGGCACCATGAGAGGAGTGATAGTGTTTTCAGGTAGTTGCCAGAACATCAGTCATTCAAACAGTAAGTGAATATCAGCAGACACAGAGGATACAGCATTACCAGCACTTGATGGAGTCTGATAGTGTCACATTGTGGGTTTCCATGAGGCCACTTGGTTGTGTAATTGCCTGGCAGGAGGAGAATGCAGATGTCACAAGACTTGATGTTGGAACCAGTGAGTACCTGAGGTCACCCACACACATCCTGAAATCTCCATTTTCTCAAGAAAGATCACACAAAAAAGGATTATTGTAACCAAGCATTACAAAACCCCCATGACATCAGTTCCTGCCATTTAGACACAGGTAACATCTAGTGTCTCGATGAATAGCATCAGCTGGACTACAAGTTTATTGCCTCGTGTGTAGGCTGCTTTCAACAAACAGATCAGATTCCAACCTTTTCCCAATCAACCATGCATGGGCTCACCTCTAATGTCCTCTCCAACCCAATACTGATCTGCTGGATCTGTAGGACCTGTTCCATCTGACACAGATGGTTTATTCTTACTTCTTTCTCTAACTATCTGTCTACTCCTCAGTAGAATTTAACATATGAAAAACATTGTCATTCCATATGTGTGAGTATGTCTGAAAAACTTAAAAGAATTGTCTTCAAACACAACGTCCCAGGGAACTGAAAACCAAACAATACCCTAAGGCAAATCCTAGTTCTTCCAAGGGACGGGACAAAATTACTGAACAAAAGCTGCAAGGCTCTGTGGATGCAGTTCAGTGCAATGATCTGACCTGTAAGAAAAATATTCTCCTAGATGACTAAAATTCTGCACCAGCATATCTCTGCACATGGCACTGGTTCCCTTGGAAAAAGAATATATGTTTATTTATTGTTTTAAAAAAATAATCTAAGGATGCATGTGCTTGATAGATTGCTGTTCAACCTTTAATGCAATCACAGCAGAGATCCTGATTAATCTACTCCTTCTGGGTCTTTCATTCATCACATCAGCACATTATTTTCTGTATTTTTCTGTCTGTCAAGCTCTGTACTCATCCTAACACTCAGCACTGGCACCCCACAAGGCTGTCCACTAAGATCACTGTTCTTCTCACGGTTCACTTCTGAGGCAGCACAGAGCATTGATGCAAATGTCCTGTTTTTGCACCCATAAGGAGTCGCCAAACAAGTAGTTACAGGGCTGTAATACTGACAGTCCTGATTGAATGGTACCAACAGTTCCTAATTTTAAGAATATGACTTATAGTGTTTTCACAATGAGAAATGTTTTCAGTCTGTTTCTGTCATCCTCTTATTAACTTGTGAGTCAGAGTGACAGACACAGGTGTGTGGTTACCATGGTGACCATAATGAGCAGCTTTAACATTTCTTTGGATCTTGATTTGTTTCACACTTCTTAACTCAGTTCATACACAGATGCCACGGTCTTGTAATCCTGAAGCTGCAGGTTTCCAGCCCAGGTTGTGTCAGGAAAGGCACTTGGTATAAAATCTTTCATTTTGTAGCAGCTCCCCAGCACTTGAATTAATTTGTGCGGTCTCAACTAGGTTTGTTTATTTTTCCTTTGATTTGGTCCATCAGTCACCGTAATCACTGTGAAAACTAAACAGATATACAAATATTAGAATATAAACATAAACTTACAACACACAAACAACAAAATAAAACGTAACTCGCTGCTTTCACCGGGGAACACTAAGTCTTGACAGTTTGTTCAAGTCATTCATTAGTACGATGATTTGCCAGCTTTTATGGGCCTGCCCTCTTAGCTACGGCAGCCCTTGAGGTACATAACAAAAAAAAACAACTTTACAAAGTGCAAATACAATTAAACAAAACAAAATACAAACCACCAACAGTGCTGGATCAAAACAAACAAATATTATTAAACAATCTGCAACATCATCCAAATAATTTACAATAAATAGTTTGAATCAAGTACTAATCAGGCCCGACCCAGCTTTGCTTCCGAGATCAGACGAGAGCGGGCTTGCTCTGAGTGGTATGGCTGTAAGCCAGGGTGCGTAGGGTGGCACAGTGGCATAGTGGTTAGAGCTGTTGCCTCCCAGCAAGAAGGTTGCAGGATCACTTCCCGGCCTGGGGCCTTTCTGGGTGGAGTTTGCATGTTCTCCCTGTGCACATGTGGGTTTACTCCACGTACTCCGGTTTCCTCCCACAGACCAAAAACATGCATGTTAGGTTAATTGATGACTCTAAAATTGTCCCTAGGTGTGAATGGTTGTTTGTCTATATGTGTCCCTGCGATGGACTTGCGACCTGTCCAGGGTGTCCCCCGCCTCTCTCACAGTGACTGCTGGGGATAGGCACCAGCTCCCCGTGACCCGGAATGGAGAAGCGGTTAAAGAAAATGGATGGATACTTTGAATAATTTAGGCAACTTTATAAATTTAAATGGTTCACTATCCATTACACTCCCACCAATAATGCACGAACTATTACCAAAAAAAATCATGCATTATTTTAAAGTTGCCCTTAAACCATGCAGATTGTTTAAAACATACCTGTCTGTGTACATTTATAAGTCACTTTCCAATAACACCACCAATTCTTGCACCGGTCTTTCTATTACTGAACTCTTTGAGATAATATCCCTTCCTGATCTTTGTTCTCCTGTTCTCAACTTCACTCTTCTAACCAAGCCATCACTATCGACCATTGTTTCCACAACACGACCCAACAGCCACTTATTTCTTGGGAGAAAATCCTCTTTGACAATTACAATTAGTTCACTTCCTATGGAAACCCCTGCAGAAGGGAACAGCTGAAAGAAATTCATTCATGGAAATGTAGGAACTTTTTCTGAACTTATATTATTACAAAGTTATCTTGGCACTTTGGGCAGTAGTTGCTCTGGTACCCTTCAACATTTCTTCGTTGTTGTTCAGCAGCACTGACTGAAGAGTTCCTCAAAGGCCCAGCTGTGCTGATTTTGTCAGGAGCCAGTCCCTTGGCAGCACCCTGCGGCAGGAGTGTCTCCTGTACTTCTGTGAAGAGTTGAGACAGAGGAAGTTCTTAACTGTCACAGGGAGGAAGACAACTCAAGAATCCTATTATTAGCTGTTTAAAAATAGCCCTGGGCTCCAGTTATGACAAGAAGTCTGGAGTAATGCTGCTTGATGGGCTTAAAGACTGATGTGCAAGCACCCACTACACCTGAACCCATGAGGCAGCCAAAACACTGCTCCAAATAAATGCCAGGCGGGCCAGATAGATTTACACTTGACAGGAGTTTACTTATGTTGGTATATATAAATGTATTAACATATATTTTAATTTAAAATAAATTAAAAGCCTAGCATTCCTTTAAAAAATGCATATTACCTGCCACCCTTCATGCCAGAGTTTTACTGTAAACTTAGATCAACCTGTGCTGAGAAATGATGGAGTTAGCTGTAAAATCTTGTGTGACCTATTATCACATAGATCAGTGGTCTCCAACTCTGATCCTCAGGGCCACTATCCTGCATGTTTTACTTGTTTCTCTGCTCCAACACACCTGATCTGAATCAATGGGTGATTAACAGACTTCTGTAGAACATGAAGAGGTGATTTAACCTCTGAATCAGGTGTGTTGGAGCAGAGAAACAAGGAAAACATGCAGGATAGTGGCCCTGAGGACCAGGGTTGGAGACTCCTGACTTAGAGTAAGTGTTAAGGATGACTTTCAGCTACTTCCACTTAAAACTTTGGCTCAATATCTAAAATTTTTATCAAGTTTCAGGCATTTGTCTGTTTGCTAACGTTGATTATCTGTGGTGGGTTTCTTGAACTCTTGAAAATTTGTTTGGTGCTTCGAGATATTTTGCTAACAACAAAACAGGACTGAGGCAAATAGTTAATGCCAAGATTTTAATCAAAAATGTTGTGCAGTATAATATAATACTCAAAGTATGTGTTGTTGATGATAGTCAACTACTGCCCCATCAGAATTTAGCCCAATATCTTTAAAATAGACAGAGTTAGGGTCGTTTTTGTGTTTGCTAACCTTGCTTAACTTTGGTGCCCATCTTAATTTCGGATGACTCCAAAAAGGTATTCAGTTGAAGATGTACATTCAGTGATTACTTTACTGTCCTGTAGTCCATGAGACATTTTGCTAACAGACAGACAGAGTTGACATCAATAGCTTTTGGGGAAATATTAAAACAAATCTTGTGCAATCAGTTAGTGCTCAGAATATGAGTCTTAGCTACCACCACAACCAGTTTGAGTTCAATAACTGTAAAACTGATTTACGTGCTTGCAGCTGTTGCTTAGTTGTGGTGGCCATATTAAATGATGTTGACTCCAAAGGTTAATCAGTTGAAGATGTTTACTCAATGATTACTTCCTGAGAGTTTCAACTAAATCTGTCCTCTGGTTCATGACATGATTTGCGAAAAGACAGACAACAAAACACGGGCGAGAACATTATCTCCTTTCAGGCTTAAATAAATAAAGTGATTTTATTTTATTTTACTGCTCATTTGTTACTACAGCTTTCAGTCAACGCTCTGTGACATCTGTCTCAGCCTCGACAAATATATTTATATATTTTTAAGTAAGGTTGAGTAGAGTTTGTCAGTTTCTAAGCAACACACATCGCGGCGGACACACACACACACACACACACACACACATCCATGCGTCACTTCCTGCAGACAAAGGCTCAGAGCGCGGCTCACTCAGCTCCTCTCCAGTTGCGCTCAGAGAGCTGCGCGGCGCAGAGACCCGGACTGCGAGGTGTTTTCTGAGCATCAGGAAGAAGGAAGAAGGTCAGGGTGATGAGAGCAGAGAAGACACTGAGAAACAAAGAGTTTAGCCAGCACAGGATGGTGTTTTAACTGGTGAAGACATCTGTGCAGTCTATGCTGGAAGAAGAAGAGGACAGGACGGGGACATTTAGCGCACCGTTGCCAGGTGTCAGAGGACAACAAACATCTGGTGGGAAACGCGCTGAGCTCACCTCGCCATCATTACGCGCCTTTCTCTCCGGTCACCTGTTGAAGATGCTCTGTGAATTGCTTCACATTTAACTTTTCAGATGTGAGACCTCATCTGAACGGTGTCGTACCAGATGCCCAGTCCACCCTCCGAACCGTCCCCCGTTATGCTGTAGAATGAGCGCGGATCTGGAGCGCGCTTCGCTCAGCACATCAGTGAACGCGGCCGGTTTGGGAGGCCGTGCGCTCTCGGCAAACGTCCGGAGGCTCCACAACGCTCTCAACCTGCTGCTAAGTGACGTGGAGAGGGAGCAGTTCATCCACTGTCTCAATGTTTACCACGCCAAGCGCAACGTCTTCGACCTGGTCCAAACTCTGAAAGTGATCCTGAACGCGCCCGATAAGCGCCAGCTGCTGCCCATGCTGCGCCTGGTCATCCCGCGCTCCGACCAGCTGCTCTTTGACCAGTACACCTCTGAGGGACTCTACCTGAAGACCGAGCTGCTTCCTAGCAACGGCAGCGCGGAGATCTTCGGAGACGAGGACGATTCCACTCTACAAACCTATGTCAGCTCCTTCCGGGGACAGGCTCTCACTGCGGAGCCCACCGCCCTGGCCCCGCTCTTCTGTGGGAGCCACTTTGGAGAGGTGCGCCAGGTCACCCTGACGCGCTCCAGGAGCCACGAGGGTCTGGGCTTCAGCATCCGCGGAGGTTCGGAGCACGGCGTGGGGATCTACGTGTCTCTGGTGGAGCCGGGCTCATCGGCCGAGAGGGAAGGACTGCGGATCGGGGACCAGATCGTGGCCGCAAACGACATGGGCTTTGACAGCGTCACCCACGTCGACGCAGTTAAGGTAGGGTTTGCTGCATGTGTGCGCGTGCTGGAGTTGGAGCGCGGGCGGGTTCACAGAATGAGT
Organism: Kryptolebias marmoratus; assembly: GCF_001649575.2. Lineage (NCBI taxonomy): Eukaryota > Metazoa > Chordata > Actinopteri > Cyprinodontiformes > Rivulidae > Kryptolebias > Kryptolebias marmoratus. Next base: position 3,987,936 of record NC_051430.1, on the reverse strand, counting down.
GTAGAGGAGCAGTGGACCATGCTGGCCTATAAAACAAGCGCTCTGTAAGCAGTGGCCCCGCAGAAAGCTGCCTCCAGCCCTGCTTCTCTTTTCATTGTTATTCTTCCACACCACTGGACTCTGACTTCATGCTCAGTAGCTACAGGCAGAAAACCAAGATGGAATAATTGCTATTTTCTCTCCTTTATTTTTTAAACTCTAAACAACAACAACAAATTATGCATGTGGTGTACCACAACAACGCATGCAAATTAATTCTACAACTTTCCTTAATTTTAAAGAGGCACATTTTGGAGACAAGCAAAAATCAATTCAGCCATCTATGTTTTTATTTTTGTCAACAGGTTTGTCTATTACTAATTAGGCGAGTCTTATTTCACTGTTAAAATGTTTGTAAAAAATCAAAACAATCAAATAAAGACAGTATGTCGCAGTTTCAAATACAGTGAATTACCCTAAATTTAAACAAACAAACAAAATTAAAGCATTAAATTGTATTTAATGCTTGAAATTTTAACTGTACTATGTAACAACAACAATTTACCATGAAGAAACAACTGTGGGGTAAAAATAATGGTAAAATGCTGTTTTGTATTCTAAAACTAATTACCCTAAAACTCAAAGTATCATTGCATGGACTTTTTGATTTTACAGAGGTGTACATTTAAATGTATATTGTCAAACCAAACCACTAAAACACTTTTTTTTTTTTACACGTACAAAATGTAAAAATATCAATCAATCAATCAAATTTTATTTGTATAGCACATTTCAGCAGCAAGGCATTTCAAGGTGCTTTACATAATTAAAAAAAAACAAAATAAAAACAGCATGTGACAATGAATAAACAGTAAGAAAGAGACAAACATCAAAAACCCGCACTCTAACCCTAATTTAGCCATAAGCAACTCTAAACAGGTGGGTTTTAAGTTGAGATTTAAAGGCAACCAGTGTTTCAGCTGTTTTACAGTTTTCTGGAAGCTTGTTCCAAATTTGTGGTGCATAGAAACTGAAAGCTGCTTCTCCTCGTTTGGTTCTGGTTCTGGGGATGCAGATGCAGATGCAGTATTGTTTAAAGATAGTTCTACTGTGATTACATCTTCACAGATACTGTCTGTCGGAGTTTTAAAGCCAGAAACTAACAACATGGAACATCCCCTTGATGTGTCCTGCCTACTTACTTTCCTAGCATGGCAATAGGCTGTCTTCTTGTCAATCACAGTGAAATATGACATTAAAAAACCTAACATACTGCAGGAAGTTAAGAGCTACATAAATCAACAGTTGAAAAAAAAAATCTGAAAATAAAGTCAACATTTCTTTATTTTAGTACAATGTCCCATTTGTTTACATGAAGTAGGACTTAAAACTTGACACTAGGGGGCACTTCTATGTAGCCTCACAGACCAATTTCTGACCCACTGTCCACAGAAAAATGTTGATGATTAAAACAAAGAATTTAAGCTATCAGGAGCAGAACAGAAGCTAAAACAGCCCAACTGTAACCAAAAGGAACAAAGCAGTAGCTAAAAGCTAAAAGTAGCAAAAGGCTATATTTTTTCACACAAAAAGGGGTTTCATCAACATTTTAGCTGTTTTGGATCATGGCTTTACGAGAATTAAACTATACAATTAAACAAACACTCTTCAGAAATAAGAGTACAAAGAACCAGAGCACTTACAGGTTACTTCTTGGTTCTGTTCCTGGCGGGGGGACGTCTATCTAAATCCAGGGCCTTCTACGTGAGCTGACAGCTCACAGCTGATCACCTCTGAGCCAAATGTCAGTGTCGGTTCATCCGAGGAAGACATATCAACATGGCTGTGCTACCTGTCAGTGGCAGTACTGCAGCAGATCACCGGCGGCGACTGTCCCGACCTTCTCACACTGGAGCGGATAGACAGCACTGGTGCGATGAAAACCGATCCGCAGGTGGAAAGATGGGGAGCATTCCAACCATTGGTGGTTTGTGTATTGGCTGTAACACAATGGGAGCTGGAGCCTTTAATGAGGCAGTTGCTTCTTCACTTGCTTCTTCAGGTGGAAACAACAAAGCCAGAGTGAAAAATCTGTCTGTCAAACAAACAACTAACATAAAGACTGTGGCTACTGTTCAGACCATTTCCACAGGAGTGGTGAAAATCCTAATTTTCACAGTTTACTTCTAAAACATGTTGAAATCAGAACATTATTGATCAATTCAAATCTGAACTTTCTTCATTTAAGTGAGACCTGACTTTACAGTAAAATTAAAACCTGTTTAATTAATATACCTGGGTACAAGTGCTCTAGCAACAACAGAAAATCTGGAAACGGAAGAGGAGTCACAAACTATACGCTATATTTTATAACATGTACAAAGTTTTGAGTTAAATAATAAAGTACAACAGGGTTTCCCCCAGAAAAGAGGCCAAGCCCGGTGGTAGGTGGCCATTCACCGGCCGTTCGCTGGCCAACTGTGATTTAGTAAAAAAAAGATTAAAGTTGACAGGAAAGTTGAAAATATGGCTATTTATTATTTCACGAACCCTATGCTTTCAGTAGTGTTTGTTTGTTTGTTTGTCTGCTCGTAAGATTACTTAAAAAGGTAATGAACAGATTTTGATGAAAGGAAATGTTTGGGGTTGTCACAATACACAGTGGATTTTTTAAAATATTGGTGGTGACCTGGACCAGACTATTTTAATGACGCTATGGCCTTGGTGAAGGTACGTGCTTTCCTGGTGCTTCTAGTTAAAAGTGCAACTCGACTCACAAACACTACTTGAACACAAATTGATTTAGCTTTTTCTAATAATGTGGAAAGAATAATAAAATCATAATCTTATAACTGAATTGTCAAATCAGAATGTAATTTTAATGGCAAGAAAACTAACAAAAAAAACCTTTTTTGAACTCTGAGCAATCTAAAACCCATGGACTTAATATATTAAAACATTATTGGAAAGGGATCTAAGGGAACACAATGGAACAAATGACTGGATGCTCATGATAGCTGCTGTGAAGAATTAATGGAGGGAGCTAATGATGTTTTCAGGATTAACTTAAAGCAATAAAAAAGATTTGAATAAGAATACATTTTCTTTGCCCTGGATATATGATCCCATATGAAAATATATGAAGAAAATGGACTAAGCACAATTTCTTAAACTTCATAAACAACCAATGAAGTGACTCTTGACTGCAGTTTGTAGTGCCTCCTAACATTTAAGATGCAAAAACTAAATATTATATAAGGCTATTAAGTAACCAGGAAATAATATATAAATTAAATATAAGGAAACAGTTGGCCACAGACAACAAACTGTTTGCCAATAATGTCAATAGTTTTTTGTTTTTCTCTGTTGAAGAACTCAGTAGTAATTTTAAAGTCTTTATTGTTGAGCTGATTACATTTTTTATTCCTCACACTTGATATTTTCCATTGCAACAAACTAACCAGATGGAGGTTATTTCAATCACTGATCAAATTGTAAATAGCCATTACAAATATCTTTTTATATATATATATATATATATATATACTATTTTGTAAAAAAAACAGAGAGATATCTTTTTAGTGCCACTTACTCATCTGATCAATTTGTCCCTTAGCAGTGGATATTTCCCCAGCATATGGAAAGTAGCTAGAGTTATGCGTATTTTAAAATCTGGACCACGTGATCTGGCATGTAATTATTGGCCAGTAAGTATTTGACATATATTTTCAAATGTTTTGTAGAAGGTGGTGGCTCACCAACTAATGAAGCACTTAAAATCAAAAAATTTCTTACATCCTTTTACAGTTTGTTTTGGTTCTCATTATTCCACAGACTGCTCTAATGAAAAGGACAAACCATCATTAATGTTTTTTATTTTTGCCAATAGGTGGAGCAGTATTTTTAGATCTTAGGAAGGCTTTTGACACATTGAAACATAACATTCTAATTCAAAAACTATCAAATTTTAAATTTTCCAGGATAAGTATACAGTGGTCTCTACAGCACACATCATAAAAGACTTATATGAGTCACAAACACAATAAAAGGACAGTTGCTTCAACAATTTTAATACTCATAAAAATGCAGAAACCAGGAGAAAATATGTTATATGAAAACACTGGCACTGATACATAGATTCATGTTGCTTATTATGAAGAAATAATTTGAAAGAAATAAAATGTGATATTATGAGTTCAGACTGGAGATGATTCCATGCAGTCGAAGCAGAGTCGCTGAATGCTTGTTTCCCCTTCGCCATCCAAGCATGGGGAACAAGCAAAAGGAAAATGTTGGAGCAAAGAGCATGGCAGCTGTTAGTTCTTTCTAAGAGAGCTTAAGATGGAGCCTGACTAAGAAGAGTTTTATAAATCAAAGTCAGCCCGTTAACAAACCTCAAAGCACAGCTGTAAACAGTATTCAATGACTGGAGGCATTCATGTTCAGAACAGCCCCACAATCCAGTGGAGTTAAGAAGGTTGCTGATAACAGTTAAGAGCTTTGAGGGAAAAACCTTTGGGGTAGTAAAAACCCAAGTTTCAGCTTCAGTTTTTGGACCAAATTAGGTACTTACAGTTGATAACAAACTCAATTTGTTTGCCTCGTACAGGAGGCATCAACAGAGAAATCTCTGCTAGCATTCGTGAATGCAAGAATTTCATTGCTTTAGTTTTTTCTACGTTAAAAACAGTTTAAGAGTTTGTAACAAAGTTAAATGCAGACTGTAAAGACTCTACAGCCTGTGAGAGTGAGGAGGAGAAGCAATAGATTAGCAGGGTCTTCAGCATAAAAATGATATAAGGCATTTGACAAAATAAATGTAAACTTGTTACTTTGAAGAAATTATTAATAAAACAAAAAGCATTTAACAAATAAAAATAATTGTGAGTCTTAACTGACCTCAAACAGGAAAGGTTTCATCTGATTTAATATCAGACGGTGAGAAAGTGTAAACATCTGGTTTCAGCTGCATGCAGTATTGATCTTATTGGTTTGAACAATTAAAACTAACATTATTTTAAAGATGAAACTTACTTTGGGATAATAATCACAACTGATATCATGGTTAAAAGTGTACATCAGGGTGTAGATGGTTCATCCGTCTCTTAAGACTTTACTTTGTTGACTTATAATTTAATCACTTCACACTTGTTGTGAGATAAAATACTGATCCTTGGTGTGTTTTTCATGTGCAAGCTTTATTGGTGAAAACCATCTGCTAAGTCAGTTTAATTTATATTTTAACTCTAGCTTTGTGCCTTTTTGGTGCCTATGGGAATACTTACCAGAGATTCACAATTTCTCTTCTGCAGTAACACAGACAGTTACAGCTGTTGCACTCACGGTCCAGAGAGCGCTAACAGCTGGAATGACAAAGAACCCATTCTTAGTCTTTGAACAATATTGAATTTTATTATACTAAATAAAATGTGACCACAAGAAGTCCCTCCAAAATTTAAAACCCCATAAACTCTCAGTGAATTCGAAGAAGGCCAGAGCTTGAACCAAACGTTCTGCTGCCAGTGGCTCTTCCTGAAGCAACACAAAACTTAAAAAAAGATGCATTACTGATTACTGACATCTTTCTGCTGGCTAAAATTAATCAAAACAGGATTTAGAAACCTTGACATATTTATAATTTTTTGGATATTCATTTATCTACACTCAGTTTTAATTTAGCAAAAAGTAGGTGCTTCAGTCTGTTTTTGCCTGAGGCCGACTTTGAATGCTGTCAGGAAAAACATCAAAAATATACTGCAGCTGATATCGTGCCTTGCTGACCACGTTATCATTGTACAGAGGCTTTGTCTAAATGTGGTGCTAATTTACTAACTTCAGGACAGTTTTTTAAAGGAAATCCAAACTCATGAAGAGTTTTGTTTTGTTTAAATAAAAGTCATTGGTTGACAATAATTACTCAGATTAAATGAAACATAGCCTTCATACTGTACCTCCATGACTGAGGGATTTTGCAGTGTTTGTATTAACAGAAACACAAATTAACACAAAATAAATATGTAAAAGCGTGCATTGTGGATAGCACAGCATTTTATGAAATACTCAGTCCCTCCAGGATTTCGCGGGCATTTTTTGTGATTGTTGCAGCTAAAATGCCTGATTTTGCGGGGGATTTTCCTAAAGGTTGTGATTTTTTTTACTAAAATTAATAAAAAACTATAACTTTTAATTTATAAACCAAAAATCCTTCCTAGTTTTGTAAGATAATCACCAACAAACATTGACATTCTCAAAAGGTGCTTTATTTGAGAACTTTGATAGCTTCTAAACT
>NC_051430.1:3952946-3981589 GCF_001649575.2 Kryptolebias marmoratus | reverse complement strand
GAAATCTTTGTGGGCAAATGTGAAGCATTAGCGCACATTTTGGCTTCGGTCGCTGCTCCTGCACGCTCCCGGCATTCTGATGTTAACAGGAAGTGACGTCACGTGTCTTCTTCATGAGTTATTTGGGGTTATTTTGTATTCCACACTACACAAACCCACAAAGAGACTAGACCGCAGAAACGGTGGCGAATCACTTCAGAAACAATAAATATCGGGTTAAAGTTGCGGAAAAGTTGCGGTGTTTTGGGCAAAGTTGCACAAAGTTGCGATTTCGAGGGGTTTGCTTGATTTTGCGTTAATAGTTGTGATCGCAACATCGCAAAATCCTGGAGGGTCTGAATACTCAGAACTGTTGGAAGTTGGAGCTAAACACATTCCTCTCACACCTTTATTAAACAAATGTTTTCAAGAATGTTTGATGGATTCTGCTTGGTGTTTTTGTGTGAATGCTGAGTCAGCATCATTGCTCATACTTTGAGCTTTTACTTACTGTTCTGTTACTTTTAGCTACTGTTCTGCCACTTTCTGCTTTTAGCTATGGTTTTACTACTTTTAGTTTCTAGCTACTATTCTGCCACTTTTAGCTGTATGTAACTTTTGCTACTTTTAGCATCTGTTTTGCTGTTAACCAATGTTCAATTAGTTTTTTCTGTTTTTAGCTTTTGCTCTGTTCATTTTTGCTTCAGTTCTGCTCGTTTTAGGCTCTGCTTATTTTACCTTCTGTTCTGCTTGCTTTAACTTTATCTCCTCAGTTTCCATTTTGAAGCAAATTTCAGCAACATCATGTGTTACATTTGAAACCAAATGTGTTACAAATAAAACCCAGATGAATGTGCAAACAGAAGCTGCATTGGGGGAAAGATGATTTGAACTGTTTCCTTGTAGCAAAAAGGTCCTGGGTTTGACTCCCTGCTGGGGCCTTTCTGCCTGCAGTTTTGTCTGTGCATGTGTGAGTTTTCTCAGGGTACTCTGGTTTTCTCCCACAGTTAAAAAATATGCATGTTGGGTTAAATGGTAGTTCTAATCTGATCTTTGGTGTGTGTATGTACGGTTGCTTGTCTTCATGTGGCTGTGTGATGACCTGTCCAACGAGAAGCTTGCATCTCGCCTGTTGATTGATCCGAGTATAAAGCAAAAATAAAGAATTGCTGATAATTTTCACTGTGGCTTGTAAAAACATCTTAGTCTAATGCTGTATCTTAACCACAAATCTCTGTTCATTAGCAGGTAGGAATGAAGGATGAGATTTTGTAAATAAGAACTGATGTGGGGAAGGGAGGGTGGAGACAAACTGTGCTGGCAGTGTGAGCTGACAAGATAAGATGGTTTGTCAGGTGAATATAGGTGTGGCCTTGTTCCTGTTCCCAAGTTAACATGTTAACTACATTCATTGCTAAAGATTCAGAGGAAAACACACAAGTGTGAAAAACGGTCAGGATAAATATCCACATCTGTATGACTAATTCTGCTGCTCGATGCAACAAAAATCAAATGTGTGGGAGGAAAAAAACACTTCACAGAAAGGATGAAGCAAAGGTCTCAAACAGCAAAAAAAAGTCTTCCTAAGCTGTCATCTCCGTGTTTAAAAATAGCCAGATAAAGCTCTGTTGAATTGTCCCAGACATTAATGTATTACTTTATGTGCCGTGTGTGTTGAACTCTTTGACCTTGCAAGCATTTGTCACTTAATCAGACTCTAATACACTCTGGCTACAGCAATTTCTACACAGACACACTATTCTGAAAGCTGAAAGGTTTGGGCCTTGGGCGACATCTTATTTAAGAGCAAATAAAACATAATTTTCACCTGCCTGTACAAACAATTCTGAATGATGGGAAACGGCCTGAATAGCTTCTTTTCTCTGACAGCACAGAAGATGTGTTGCAGCTGTTTTTGTTCACCCCGCTGGGCAAACAGGACACTCTCTGTTTGTTGCATAGAAGGAGGCAGACATTTTGATTTACTGTCAGCAGTGAAAACTCCAGACGAACCATTAAACTGATTACTGTTTTCTACCAAAATCTTTATTAGCAGTAAAATCATTGCACGTTTTTGCAAGGTAAACAAAATATAACAAATCTGTCTGGTTCTGTTGTCTGTTTTGCAAGTATGAAGCTAAAATCCTATGTTAGCATGGAAACTTAAAGACGTGTCAGTCCAAAATTCATTTCTACATAGTAAATGTGAGGTTCGGTAGTAAGCACATGTTTGATTTATTTAAATGTTACATGGACAACATTTAGTAGTAAAACAGCTGAAACACTGGGTGCCTTTAAATCTAAACTTAAAACACACCTGTTTAAAGTTGCTTATGGCTAAATTAGGGTTTTTGATGTATTCAATGTTTTTCTCTTTCTTACTGTTTATTAAATGTCACAGGCTGTTTTTATTTTGTTTTTTTTTTTAATTATGTAAAGCACCTTGAAATGCCTTGCTGCTGAAATGTGCTATACAAATAAAATTAGATTGATTGATTGATAGTAGTACATACAGTAGCTGTGAACCAGTTCCTTCAGCTTCTATTGAAGGCTCACTAATTCAATTGAAATAAAATTGCTAAGACTCAAACTATTTAGCAACCAGACTCTTTGTCACGCCTGAAATGTAACTTCATTGCTGATGTACAACTCAATTCCAAAAACAGATAAGCTGTGTAAAATGTAAATAAAAACAGAATGCAATCATTTGCAAATCTCAAAAACCCATATTCTATTCCCAACGGAATATCGTAAACATATCGAACGTTGTAAGAAAGAAATGCTAACATTTTATGAAAAACTTGGGCAGATTTGAATTTGATGGCAGCATCATGTCTCGAAAATGTTGGGACAGGGGCAAGGCTGTAAAAGTAAATGGTATTAAGGAAACCGCTAGGAGGACACTAGTTGGGTTAATTGGCAAAAGGTCAGCAATAGGTTTTGATATAAAAAGAGCATTTTAAAGATGCTGAATCTCTCAGAAGTAAAGATGGGCATAGGTTCACCAATCTGCACAAAGACAGCATCTCTACACAGTATAATGGACCAATTTCAGAATAATGTTTCTCAATAGATAATTGGAAAAATTTTAAAAAACCCTATCACCTACAGTTTATAATATCGTCAAAAGATTTCATAATTTTGGATTTAGTGTCTGAGTTTAAAGGACAAAGCTGAAAGTCAAAGTTAGACCCCTGTGATCTTCAGGCCCTCAGGTGACACTGCATTAAAAACAGGTCAGATTCTGTTATGGACATGGGGGGCTTGCAATCCTGAGGCTGCAGATTTGAGCCCAGGTCTGATGTATGGGGACCATACTGCATCCATTACAACATCATGACTTTGTAGCAGAAGAGTCCAGGTGCTGAACTGACCTGCCTGCAGTCCAGACCTCTATCCAGTTTAAAACATTTGGTGCATCATGAAAAAAAATCCAGCAAAGAAGACAGAGGACTGCTGAACAGATAGAATCCGCCATCAGACCGGAATGGGACAACATTCCCCTCCAAAGATTCCAGCTACAGGTCTTGGATATTTACAGACTGTTGTTAAAAGAAGAAGGGATGTTTCACAATGGTGAACATGAGCCCATCCTGTTTTTCTGAGATGTGTTGCTGCCATTAAATTTAAAATTGCCTTATTTTTTTTTAATAAAATGGTACAATTTCTTGATATATTTAGTATGTTCCATTGTAAATAGAATATTTTAGGAGATTTGCAAATCATTACATTTTTTTAATTTACATTTTACACAATGTAACTTATCCCAACATTTTCAGAATTGGGGTTGTACTTAGGTTGTTTCTTACATCCTTTTTTTTTCTTTACATTTTACACAAGATTCTAATGTTCTCGTTATTAAAAGCACAGTGGAAAATACACACGGGGGCAATTCTTTGTGAATTTAGCCTTATGGTTCTTTGTTGTAACATGAAAGGTTTACAACTGTGGAAATAAGATCAATGCTTCATAGCAGTACTTCACTCAAAGCAGCTAATCACAAAACTTTCTTCCGCTAATCCTGAAAAAAGAAAAACAAAATGAAATGAAAAGAAATGTAATTGATTTTAAATTTATGGCTCACCTAAGCAAATCAAAATTGTTTTAAAACTTTATGATGATAGTTTTACCTGGTTCCTAAAACCACAGACATGGCATATTTTAATTGAGCCTTTTTTGGGTACAGGTGAGCGATTACAAACTCAGGGCAGGTGTAGATGGGCGTGGCAGGCAAACAAATGATTGACTGAGGACAAGAGAATATGACAAGAGCACAGAGAGCAACAGACTAAACTAAACACAGGAACCAAATAACAGAAACAATAAACTCAATACAAAACACCCAAAGACCCCAAAATCCTGACAGTTTCTGGTAGTTAAATAAAAATACTCTTTAACATTTGACAAAATATGATGAGATTAAAGCCTTTAAAAAAAAGAACAAAAAAAGCCATACAGATTCAGTGCACTCTTTTATTGGCGGCAGTAACATAGTTGGGATGAATCTTTTATCTGGAGGCCAAACTATACACTTTAAAAAAACCTGTTTGTTAATTTTGCTTCGATCCTAAAACTATTGTTTAATTCTCATCAAATAAAGTCACAATCAATTCAGGCAAATGAATAGGTCTCTGATGACTAAATATCCAAAACTGAAACTCTTCCAAGAATGCAATATATCTAACTAATCACCAGTTGTTTGTTACTGATATCTGACAGGTTGTGGGAAGTAGGGGGGTGGAAGGTGCTCATGGATGCCAGAGACATGCATGGCCAAATGTATTTAAGGAATTCAAGAAAAAAAACAAAAACAACAACAAACAAACCTGTTTTGTATGTATAGTACAGTATATAAACCAGCACTGTTATGATAAATCTGTGTGCAAAACTTTACAACTCCTTGAAATTAGCATAAAAAGTGAATGGATAATAAATCATAATAGCAATTTTACAGATATATCAGATTCAGATAAGATAACATGCACTGCCAGAGTACATTTCACTGCATAAAAAAAACAAAGACAAATTTGTTTACACACTTTTACTAAAGAATGAAAAACACAAAGGTCACTGAATAAACTTGAAACTGACAAAATAAATAAAAATCAGCTAATACAAATCTGTTATTGCTTTTCAGTTTTAGTTAAACAAAATTAAATAAAAAGAATACTAAGGAAACTGACCTTCACAAATAGGATGTTACCTTTAACTTCAGATTTTGTTGCACAACCTTTGCAAATCATTGCAATCAAGTGAATTCTGTAACTCTCTCTCTGAGACTTCTGCACCTGTCCACAGGTATTTTGGTCCACTCCTCATGAGCAAACTGCTCCATCTGTCTCAGGTTTGAAGGGTTCCTTCTCCAGACTGCATGGCATCTGTGGTTTTCTTTCTTGGCATTAAACCATACTGCTGCTCACAAATAGTCACCTCTTTTCTAAGTCTAGCTTACGCAACTCTTTCTTATATCTTCATCGTGTGGCTCATCAACTTAATTCCACTGTAGTTTGTACAACACCCTTGTTTTTAAAAATTGGCACCAGCACACATCTCCTCCATTCCTCAGGCATTTCACTCTTAAAAATGCCATTGAATAATCAAGACAAAAATCTCACTGCCATCTCTCCTAGACATTTCCATCCCTCCACTGGTATATCATCAGGTCCAACTGTCTTCCCCTTCATCTTTTTCAAAGCTTTCTGAACTTCATCCTCACTAACCTTTTCCACTTCCTGGTCCACAGTTTCCATGACCTCTACTCTTGTTTCCATTTCATTCTCTTCATTCATTAGCTCCTCAAAGTACTCCTTCCATCCTCCCATCCCACTCTCCTCTCTTGTTAGAACATTACCATTTCTATCTTTAACAAGCCTAACCTGCTGCACATTCTTTCCAGCCTGGTCCTTCTGTCTTGCCAGTTGATACAAGTCCTTCTCTCCCTCCTTAGTGTCCAGCCTCTTGTACAACTCATCATACACCACCTGTCTTGCCTTTGCTACCTCCCTCTTTGTCCTACGTTACATCTCCTTATGTTCCTGTCTACTCTCTTCAGTCCTCTCACTGTCCCATTTCTTCCTGGCTAACGTCTTCCTCTGGATGACTTCCTGCACTTCACCATTCCACCACCAGGTTTCCTTATCATCTTTTCTCTGTCCAGATGACACACCAAGTTCCTACCTGTCTCTCTAATCACTGTGGCTGTAGTAGCCCAGTCATCTGGAAGCTCTTTCTTAACAGCTCCTCTCTGAACTCCTCACACGTTCTTCTTTATTCAACTTCCACCATTTGGTCCTCTTCTCTACCTTTGAACTTTTTTATGCTAATATAGTTTTTACAGAATGCTTTTTTTTTCTCTGCCTTTACTCTTTTCCTCTTCTTCACCACAACACTCATCCTCCACTCCACCATCTGATGCTGTCTGGCCACACTCTCCCTGCCACAACCTTACAGTCCTTAATCTCCCTCAGGTTACCTCTTCTACACAGAATGTCTGCCTGTGTACTCCCGCCTCCACTCTTATAGATCACCCTGTATTTCTTCCTCTTTTGGAAATAGATGTTGTCTACAGCCATTTCCATCCTCTTGGCAAAATCCACCACCATCTCTTTTTCCTGGTTCTGTTCCTTGACACTGAACCTGCCCATTACTTCCTCATCTTCTCTGTTTACTTCATCAACAATTAAAAGGAAGTAGGACTCAAACATCTAAACCAAAATAAGTTTCATGTAGGTCATTTGCTTCTTAATTTCTACAGTTTCTAGTGTAGCATTTCGCGTTAGCATCCTACTTTACCTTAGTATTTCTGTCGTCATGGTGAGTGTGGTCTAAGCTCTTTGTCACTCTCTCTCTGTTTCCCTCAATCCGAGCTGTGACCTTGACTCCACTCGCCACAGATTCGTAAACTCCTCAGCTTGACTACCTGTCCACATGTCGATCACTCTGTCTCTTCTTTGCCTCTCTTGTCTAGCCATCCCTCATTCCCTGGTGAGAGCTGTGTGTACTCTTTTCGCAATCTCAGACAGAATACTAAATATGGAGGTTCTCCACAGAGGAATGCATATAAACAAAATCCACCTTGCCACATTGAGTTTAAAATGGGAATAAATGTTCAGCAAAGTTTGCTCTGCAGAAAGGGTATTGATCTTTGTGTGCATGTGTGTGTGTGTGAGTGAAACTAGAATATGGGAAGCAGATTATGCGTCTCCTGTTCAAGCTGAATAATAACGAGTAAACTGTATGAAGCTAAAGGCCTAACATTCCTTGACGAGTTGCATATTGCCCAGTTTTGGACTAAGATCATCTTTTGTTAAGAAAATACCATTCTGATGAAACCTCAAAAAGATTGGGATGCATGGTCTCATGCAGTGCTGTGAGATGCCACACTCAGAGTGTTTGAGAATGAAATTTTAGCTCAATATCTGTTGAACTGAGTCATTTTTTGTATTTGTTAAGTTTTTTTTGCTGTGGCAGCCATCTCAAGTTAGATTGACTCCAAAGGTTTATCAGTTGTAGATATGCATCTAATGATTACTTTCTAAACGTTTCATTAAAATGTGTCCAGAGGTCTATGAGATACTTTGCTAACAGATAAGTTCATTCAAACAGTTATTGGCAAAATTTTAAACAACCCTCTTGTATTATCTGTTAGCAACTATATGTTGAGGATCAGTCTTTCCATCTCAGCTACTACAATATCAAATTCCAGCTCAATATCTGCAAAACTGACTGAGTTGTAGCCATTTTTGTGCTTTTTAACATCAGCTGGCCGATGCAGACATTTTGAATTAGCTTGACTCTAAAAGTTAATCAGATGTATATTTACATCCATTGATTCCTTTCTGCAAGTTTCATTTCATTTCATCCAGTATTTCATGAGATATTTTGGTAACAGGCACACAACCACATTCACACATAGACCAAAACATTATCGTTTTGCCTTTTGGCAGCGGCCTTGCAAGCTGCTGCCATGGTTCTGTATGCATGATTGTTAGTGTAATAATACATTGATATGACTTAGTTTAACAGCCATACTTAATGACTGTTGTCACATCACACTAATCTGAGGGTAGTAATAGAATTCTCTGGCACACATACAGTTGGAAAGGATTTAATCCTCATTAAACGAGTCCCTGCAGTTTTTCTAAGAAGGCAGATGCTTTCAGGATGCTTTTCTAAAGATGTGCAAATGGGGTGTTTTTATCACCCGCCGCCGAAGGCTAAAGGCGATTATGTCTGTCTGTGTGCATGCACATTTGTTTGTCTGTAAGCAAAATATCTCATGAAACACTGAACAGACTTTAATATAACTTTCATAAAGTAATCATTAGATGTACATCTACAGCTGATTAATGGTAGGAGGCAATTCGTCTCTAAGTCGCCGTTTCTCACCATAAAATGATCGTAGTCTAAAACTTTGGCATGAAAGTTGGCTGCCAATATGCATTTCATCAAGGCCTTTAATTCCAAGTATTTCTCTGCAGGACAATTACAAAACAAAAAGAACAAGGTTGCTATTCTTGAAGTTCCATCATTTTGAATAAAGTAATGTGATCTTTTTTGCCTATTGTAATGCAAGATATTAGGAGTTTTAAAAATGTAGGGTTTTTTAAATAGGTAATTTAAACAATTGTATATTTTTTTGTTTTCGGTGAGACATCCTGCCTTTCAAATATAGCACTGATGTCAAATTTTGTTTTCAGTCTGTAGAAGAATTGTACATGTTTGATTTTTCAGAGCAGCATGATGTAAGTCTAACTTTGGCTCTAGTTATTTTTAAACAATGACATCTTCACTCTACTTTTGTGTGGAGAAAAAAAAAGATTGTATAATCAAAACCAAATGACCCACCATCACACACTCTGAGCACCCACATTTTTGTGTCAGGATCTGGGTGTTTTTGATTTATCTGCTGTGTTTGTTTCTGTGTTTCATGCTAATACATATTATTGNATTGACTTCCATTCATTTCTACACCCTAACTACAGCCTAACCCTGACCCTTACCCTGACCCTAACCATTACCAGTACATAGCTAACCCTAAACCAAACCTTAGTCCTAAACCTAACCCCTAACCCAAAAACATCATTTCTCCTCGTGGGGACCAGGCTTTGGTCACACAAGGAGCAGTCTGTCCTCACAAGGTAGTATATGTTAGGAAAATTGTCCCCACAATGTATCAAATACATGGCCACACACACAAAATAAAATAAATAAAACCAACCAAACAACAGCAGAAAACTTTCCCTCACGTTTCTTCATGTGGGACTGGGGAGGGTGTTATGGTCTTATTGAGGGTGATGCTATCCTTTCCTGTCAGATTGATAAATGGATGGTGATGGGAGGAGCTTGTTATTAGAACAAATCTTTTTGACTGCTCAGGTCCCTTGGCTGCTTTCCCTTTCAGAACTCCACTGTTGGATGTTTCTGTTGTCAAGTGTCCTTGAATGCAGCCCTCCATTTTGCAAAGCACACGTTCTACATAACAAGCGTCAGTGTGTGGGTGAGGCCAATGGGAATCAGCTCCCTGGTGTGGAGGAGCAGCCTCATGAGGTTTGGAGCTACAGTTGATTAGAAAGCAGAACAGCTGTCAGAGTACTGCATATTTTATGTGGTTGTGTAGGTGTGTGTGTATACATGCCAGCACATGTGTACATACTAATTTATTAACACACCTTTCTCAGGAACTAAACATGTTTTATTGTCCCCTGTCATCAAAAACAATATATTTTTTTTTCTCTGCGTCTGTGTTTCTATATGTCTGACTGTAACCAAAATATCTCATAAACCACTGGACAGATTTTATTAAACATTCAGAAATTATTTATTGGATGTAATGGATCTTCTGATTAACTTTGGAGCCAACCCAAGTCAAATTGGCTGCCAGAGTCAACTGAATTTATAAAACACAAAATGGCTCCATTTCAGTTAAATGTGGTTGGGATACTGTGCTAAAATATGTTGTCATTTACAATACATACTCATTGCACAGATATTTACTTAAAACTTAATCTTTTGGAGTCAAACCTGTTTGTCTTTTAGCAAAATAGCTAATGAACTTCCAGATAGATTTTATGAAAACATTTAGAAAATGACCATTGTATGTACAATGTCATGTGAAATATTCACCCCTTGGATGTTTTAGGCTTTTATTGCTGTCATGAGTCAGTCTTTGTCAATTTAAATAATAAAAAAAAAAATTAAATTAAACTTCTTCATTGTCATAGTGAAATTAAAGTTTTATAAAGTAGTGCCAATTAAATTAAAAATATGTAATGTAAAGTAAGTCATTGCATAAATATTCACTGCCTTGAAAGTAACTCTCCTAATTCAGCTCAGAGAAGGAATTATTGAAAAGTACGAGTCAGGGGATGGATACAAAATAATTTCCAAGGCTCTAAACACCCCCAGTTCTGTTAAATCCATCATCAGAAGATGGAAGGAATATGGAACATGTGTATATCTACCAAGAGCAGATTTACCAAGCCAATCTTTGGTGACTGTGAAGAAGAAGGATAGTGAGAGGGGGGCAACCAAGCCGCCTGTGAGCAGTTTAAAGACATTACAAGCTTCAGCAGGTGAGATGGAAAATACAGGTAACAACTGTTGCCCAGGTTCTTCATCAGTCTAAGTTTTATGGGAGAGTGGCAAAGAGAAAGCCACTGTTAAAGAAAACAGATTAAATCTCCACTAGAGTCTAAACAATCTAGACAAACTCTCGGTTGTCTAGATTGTTGAGGTGGCTGTGGGAAGAGATGTCTGGGCCTCCCTGCTCAAGCTGCTGCCCCAACTCTGGTAGAAGTGGAAGGTTATGGATGGATAGATTTAAATACATCTTATTCAGCAAATTGTTCTGAGTTCTGCAATGAAAATGTTGTACTTCTTGTTATAAAGGCATACTTAGTCAGTCTCTCTCATGAACAAGGGTGTTTGGATGAGGACCAAGTGCAGGACACAAGGTGCATGAGAAGTTGGAAAGAAACAAACAAAATTTTCATGAAAACTTACTGAAACAAAACTAAAAACAGGAAATAGAAGTCTAAACAACAGAAAATATTTCTTAAATCCAAATCATAGTGACTACAGGGGCCTCATGTACAAATACTTGCACAAATGTCTTACTAAAAGACAACATACACTTACTTCAAGATGACGGTGAAGGCACCAACAAATCCAGATGTATGAAACAGTTTGCTCACATAAATCCAAGCACATTTCCTTTGTACATCTCAATCAATGTGAAATGTAATGTAAGGGAATACTAGACACCTTCATAGACATGCCTCCATTTATAGAGCCTATAAAAAGTATTCGAACACAGGCATTCCCTAATTTAACAGTTTAAGGGTTTTAAAATTTTTAAAGATGGTTGAGACTTTAAACACCTAGATCTAAAGCACAGAAAACTTTTTTAAAATATGTCTTATTATTACTGTGTTCATGATTGCTGTGATAATTTATTGAATAAATTTTGTTTTTACATTTACATAAACAGTGTATTGAAGCTTAACACTGATTTGAATTGTTATGCGTAGTTCTAGTTTTGTTTAAGAGCCGCATACATTTTTCTTTCTCCTGCAAATGCAAATGTTGTGCACTCTGCAAATCTTTAAAGTGCACAAATGTGTTTAGGTTTTTTTGCTTGAAAGAAAGGGAGCGAGAGAGAGAATGAGAGTGTACTGTAAGAGAGAAAGAGGGCAAGAGAGACAGAAAACCAGAGAGAAACAAAAATATCCAGCAGCAGTAACTGATAAATGAACAAGGAAAAGAGAGCATCTTGCATTAAAGATTTGAGGTGACTGTCACATAAGCAACATCAGGACAAACACAGAAATATGCTTCAAACTTCTCAGGTCTGTATGCTGTTTGTTAGTAAACTGCTGGTGAGACATATACATATACTTGGAGGAAACATGGTGGTGGCAGCATCGTGCTGTGGGGTTGCTTTTCTTCGGCTTCAGTCAAAGTGGATGGAATTATAAACTGTTAAATTACCCGTTTATTTTAGTCTAAAACTAAGTTGTTTGCTTAGAAAGATGAAGAGGAATCTCATTTTTTCCAAAAGGCAATGATCCCAAGTATACATTCAAATCAACAAAATAATGGCTTCACCAGAATAAAATAAAAGTTTTGTATGCTTGGACTAACAGGAGATTATTTTGATGGCCTCATAGCACTAAAATAAAAACTGTGGCATGTTTTGTCTCTAGTTTGTGACAAAAACATCTCTTAACATTGTAAAACTGGAAGGCAATTGAAAAAATGATTTAGACATTAAAGTTTATTTTTTTACCAGAGAATAGAAGTCAATTAACATAAGCAATGCCTAAAATATAAAGTTACAGTCACAGTGTTTAGAGTGGCCCCTTATATAGTCTGTGTGACCACCAGTGACGTCTGCACTGGCCTTTTGTCCTGCACATTAGCTCACCTCCAGCATAAAAATATAACTAACCACCTTCATCATAAAAACAATAGCCTCTCTACCTCTCTTCAACCACCCACCCATCCTGCTCTACGCAAGACCCACAGAGAGCTCCTCTTCCACCCACTCCGAGCCAGCTCAAACACTGTGTTGAAGCATATATAGCCTAAATCACACTTGAGTGTCCCATGCTTCTACCAGTTACGGCACTAATCTTTGCCTCTCTCAAGCTCTGAATGGCTCTGAGCCTGCAGAAACATTGGGCCCAGAATAGAAAGCAGCTACTTCAGCTTTTGCCCTTATACTGTTGGAATACAGAGCTGAACAAAGTGCATGGACCTGCCTGCGGAGACTTCCTTTGTCAGGCAGCATTTTTAGCTATCATTTGTTAGTGAAGCTCTAGTTGCAGACAGCCATTAGTCTTTCTCATTATCTGGGTCACTCTTTTCATTGTCTGTGAAGTGGTATGTTACTTTTATCAGATATTTTTATCTGTGTATTTTGACAGTGACAACAATTTATATGACTGCCATATTTGTTGTATGTAATGAATGAAAATTTAACTGATGCACATCACCCCATTTCTAAAACCCTTGTACGGACTCCCTGTAGCTCAGAGAATAGACTTTAAAATACTTTTGTAAGCTTATAAAGTGCCACAATACATTAAAGACCTGCTGTTGTTGTATCAACCTTCCAGACCACTCAGGTCCAAACATGGAGAAGCAGCTTTTAGCTTCTATGGACCACAAATCTGCAACAAACTTCCAGAAAACTGCAAAACAGCCGAAACTCTGAGTTCCTTTAAACCAAGGCTAAAACCCTACCTGTTCAGAGTTACTTTTGAACCATAATAAATGGAACAATGACCAACATATTTCATATGTATTGATGATTTTGATGATGGCACTCGACAAAATGTAATGTTTGCTACTGGTTTCTCATTGGTGACTATATGTTGCTGTTATGACTTTATTTTTTATGTTTTTATGATGTAAAGCATTTTTAACTGCATTGTTGCTGAAATGTGCTATACAAATAAACTTGATTGATTATTAATTGATTGATGGTTCAGAGATTATTTAGCGGTTAACATGGTTCAGGAATGAACTGAAGCTACTATAATACGTTTCACCTGTTGACCAAGTAAAATGGATGTTAATAGGCTTTGCAAATACATTGTAAAATGCAGTGCCCGTTGCCAAAAAGCAAAGACAGGTGATAATGTTTTTGCCTGTGTGTGTGTTACCAAAATAGCTCATGAACCAGTAGAGGAATTTTAATGAGACGTAATGCAGTATTTTGGTGCCTTGTGAAATCAGCAATTATCCCAACAATTTTGAGCATCATGTGGTGACAAAGTGAGCTGCATGTAAACATTAAATTAACTTTTACATGTGACAGCACTATTTGAATTACTTTTTATTCTGGACAGGTCTGATTCAAGACATAAACCCAAATCAGCTATTGTAAAGTGAGTTGTTTTACTGTTGGGGCTTACAATGAATACATATTGCAAAGGTGTCTGAAAGATATGGATGAAATGAACTTTGACTTTGTTGTCTGTTTGCATCAATTGAATATTCTATATTCATTCCCAGGCCTGTATCAAAAAAAGCATGGTGGCTAAGTTCAAGAAGAGGCACACGGATATGGAGTGGCTCTTTCTTGTTTAATTATTTCTTGTATTGGTTATGTTTGTGGCTTGTTTTACCAATCAAATCTAACCCTTATAAAACAAAACAAAAAACCTAACTAAAATACACCTCAGATATTTGTTGATTCCTGTAGTTCTTACCTTGCTGTTATTTGTTCAAATACTAATTTTACATGTAACACATTTAGCTGTAATTTGTTATTTTATGATTAAAAGAAAGCTCATGTAGCACCATGATTGAGTGGAGAGGAGTAGGTGGAACTTAAAACCCAATGTCCTTAGTGGGCTGACTCTGGTCAAAAATACAACATGGCCGCTACTGTAAACCGGTTCCTGCTGGCTTTACTTTCTAACAACAAGAGAAGACAGCAACATTTAGTTTAGTATGTACAACACCAAGTTTTGGTCAATATGTATTTTTCATTTGACAAAATATAACAATAATTGCTTAACTAAAGAAAAAAAATATTGTATTACAAACCTTAAAAGAACTTGTTTACAAAACAATATACTGAAGAGCACTCTTGCCAATAAAAACAAAATTGTGGGCTACAGTAAGCTGGTTGTAGTGGCTACTGCTGCAGTCTTATTTAGCTTACTTGGTCATTGATTGAGTATGTTCAGGTATGGCTGAAATTTTTAAAAGTGGCCAAAATTTGCAGATTGAAATCTGCCAGCCGATTAATCGGTCAATCTCTACTTCACTCTTTGTTTTGACATCGAGCTCTGTGAAGTCACTAAGTGTATGCTTATTTATTTTTTTACTGAATCACATCTGTTAGATAATTAAACTTAAGAAGAATTGTGTACTAAATAATGCCACATAAATGTGACTGTTGTTCAGCTGACACCCCACTGTGATATGTCTGCATGTGCATTTGCATACAGGGTGGGTAACAAAGACATTTTAGGGTACACATTTTACTGTCAGGTGTGACTGCCCTCAATCAGAATCCCCCCAAAGACAAATATATAGTGTCAGGTATGAACAGGGCCTTAGTTGAAGGTGACTGCGGTCAGAGAAATCTCACTTCAGACAATCAGGGAGAAAATATCATAGTTGAGTCAAGCTAGATAAAAATAGGGCCCACACAGGAGCAAATGTCTGCTGTTTAACAAAACCCAAACCCGTATAATTTTATGGCAGTTTAAAGTAATTCTTCATTGTAAAGTTTTACATAGCATCACTTTTCCTTTCCTTTCAGACGATTATTTACACAGAAGACTTTGAATGCAATGCAGTGGTAAAAACAACCAGAGTTTAATGTTACACTGTGCTGCCCTCTCTGGGTTTTAGGAGGTTGCAGGCAGGGTCATTTATTCAGGTTGGTAACACCATCAGAAGAATGCTAAATTAGCATACTCAAGTAAAAGTACAGTTACTCTGTTGAAAATAAAGTACTGATAAAATTACTTGTGTAAAAATCTACCCAAGTAAAAGTAAAAAGTAAGTCGGTAAAAATTTATTTTGAGTAAAAGTTACTTAGTTACTTTTTTACAGCGGGATGGCATCTTTCCTGCAGTGCACAAAGGACAGTAGTGAATCTTTTGCTCAAACAAGCTCTCAAATGAAATAAAAAGCCTCAAAAATGGATATGCAATTACAAAACAAATCGTGTCCACACATGATATTTACACTTGAAGTGAATAAATTGTTGTTGTTTTTTTTCAGTTCAGACCATCCCACAGTTCTCAGCTTGTTAAACAACAAAATATGTTGAACAAAGCAGCTGGTAGAAAAACTCTTAAATGACCTGCCCTGATTTGGATTTGGATCACAGTTTTTTCAGTGAGATAGTTCTTGCTCACAGAAACTTAAGATGGCATTAACATAACTTTTAAAACAGTGGAAAGTATGAATATATGTCAGAGTTCTGTTAAAACGAAGTTCAGGTGTCATGAGCTTCTGATACCTGGGTTCAGTGAATTATCAGAGGGCTGGTTTACAATTTGGCTGCTATGATGAGCTGAAAGTCTGGGTTTTCAGAACCACAGAGGAGGTTAGGTCACCATGGTAACAGAGACTGAACTCCTCACCTGCTGCTCCAGAGCAGGAGAGGAGGAAAAACAAACCCAAAAACAGTAAACAATAAAAATGACCAAAACAAACAAACATAAACAATGATCCTGACAATATCAGATAAAGAAATTATTTCTTTTTGACTTCAGTAGTATTGTTTTCCATCAGACTGTATGTTTTAATTAGACCAGATTCTGTCCACTTATTGATTCATTGACATATTTTTAGACATGAGTGTGTGAGTTAATGAAGCTCTCTGTTTATAAGTTGCAGCTGCTAAAGAGCTAACCAACATGAGCAGTGTTAGGCACTGATGTTTGTTTGACAAATTTTCACCAAGCCTCAATCTATGAAAGGTTTGTTTTAACTTACAAAACAAACAGTTGTGTTTTCAACTCACCACCACAGGCTGCAGGTCTGAGTCTCTCTGAGCTAACAGCAGAATGAAGCAGCTTCCTTCCTTTAACTTGGAGCCAGAGTGTCTCCTAAATACATTTAGCAGTTCCAGGAGTGTATTTCATTATTTTTAGTTCAGCTTCAGCAAAAGTTGGGGTGGAGGTTTAGTTGCCCACTAGTTAACAGGTGATATGGTGACAAGTGCATGTCTCCTGAGTTTCCATGCAGATGAAGTGGGGAATCAAGTGGAGTGAGTCACACACAAGCTTTATGGCTTTATTTAAAGGCAAACTCTTCCTTCGCGACTTGTCATCATTTCTAGCCCGATCATTTACCAGTGGACCGGTAAGGTACAGCCAAGGAGCAGATCCAGTCACTGCAGGAGCTTATGTTGTTCTTTAATTATTTTCAACTCCTGATTTAAATTCACATATTCATGCTCACTTTTTTACTCAGTAATGGATGGGATTTTATATGTGCAATACTTGAAACAAACCATATTTAAGTAAAATAAAATTACAGATTGGAGTAATTACTTATAACCCCAATTCCAGTGAAGTTGGACATTGTGTAAAACATAAGTAAAAACAGAATATGATGATATGCAAAACCTTTTTCAACCGATATTCAATTGAATACACTACAGAGACAAGATATTTAATGTTCAAACGGATAAACCCTATAATAAGGCACCATTCATTTTCGGTGGGAGACAGGTCTGGACTGCAGGCAGGCCAGTCCAGTACCCACACTCTTTTACTACGAAGCCACGCTGTTCTAACACACGCAGAATGTGGCTTGGCATTGTCTTGCTGAAAAAAGCAGGGACAGGCCATCCCTGAAAAAGACGTTGCTCCAAAACCTGTATGTACCTTTCAGCATTAATGGTGCCTTCACAGATGTTCAGGTTACCCATGCCATGGGCACTAATACACCCCCCATACCATCAGAGATGCTGGCTTTTGAACTGGGCTGATAACAATCTGGACAGTCCTTTTCCTCTTTGGCCTGGAGGACACAACGTCCATGATCACTTTTCCAATTTGCATCAGTCCGTCTCAGATGAGCTCGGACCCAGAGAAGCTGGCAGTGTTTCTGGGTGTTGTTGATATATGGCTTTCTCTTTGCATGGTAGAGTTTTAACTTGTAGATGTAGAGATGACCTGTGTTCACTGACAATGTTTTTCTGAAGTGTTTCTGAGCCCATGTGGTAATATCTGTTACAGAATGATGTTGGTTTTTAATGCAGTGCCACCTGAGGGGTCAAAGGTCACGGGCAGTCACTGTTGGTTTTCGGCCTTGCTGCTTACTTGCAGAAATTTGTCCTGATTCTCTGAAACCTTTGATGATATTATGGGCTGTAGATGATAAAATCCCTAAACTTCTTACACTTGTACGTTGAGAAATGTTGTTCTTAAATTGTTGGTCTATTTGCTCACACAGTTGTTCACAAAGTGGTGAACCTCGCCCCATCTTTGCTTGTGAATGACTGAGCCTTTCAGGTAATCTCCCTTTATACCCAGTCATGACACTCACCTGTTTCCAGTGATCCTGTTCACCGGTTAATGCTCCATACAGGTGTTTTTTGAGCATCCCTCAACTTTCCCAGTCTTCTTGTTGTCCCTGTCTCAGCTTTTTCGAACGTGTTGCAGGCATCAAATTCAAATTGAGTGAATATTTGTCATGGATTTGAGTATTTTTGAGTTTAGTTTGTATTAGGCTCATTGTTGTTTTGGGTTTCTGTAATTCTGTTCTATTTTTTATTTATTCTGTGTTTCAGTTATTAAGTTCTTGTGTAGTTTTGCTTTCTCTGTGTCGCCACAGACTCTATTATTTTGAGTAAACTCTCACTGTTCTCACTGTTAACTGTCTGTAGAGTCATTTCTTTGATCATTACATTGCTGCTGCAATTCTAAAGACCCAGAAGAACGTCCATCACTTGAAGATACTTCATTGTTTTTGTGATTCTGTTTTGTTTTAGTTTTCTCATGTGTTTCTGTGCTATATACTGCCACGCCCACCTCACATGTTCCTCACCAGCTGTAACCCATTTCCCACTCAACCTCAGTTTCTTTAAAACTGTTCTTTTTTTATTCATGCCTTGCTGGTTCATTCCTTTCCATCTGCTTTGTTGTCCATGTTGTAATTTTTTTCGTGGCACGTTCATGCTCTTTGTGTTTCCACACCTTGTCATCTCAATAAATTTTGTTAGTTTGTTTTTTGCTGCCATGTCAGCCTTTTGTTTTAATCTTTTCTTTTTGTTAATAAATTAGTTTTATTCTGGGGTTTCCCCCAGAAAAGAGGCTGAGCCTGGTGGTAGGTGGCCGTTTGCCGGCTGATCACCGGCCAACCGTGATTCAGTTAAAAAAAAAAGATTAAATTTGACAGGAAAGTTGAAAATATGGCTATTTATTGTGATTTTGTAAGATATTTGTGTCAAATATTTACACAACTACAATTTCACAAAAAGGAACTTTTGAAATACTTTTTTAAAACAAAAATACAATTAAAATAAATACAAATTGTTTGCACCTAATTTAAATCCAAATTTAAGTCACATTTACAAATAAATTAAATTAAATTAAATTAAAAAGTGCAAACAAAGCACCAACACACGTCTCACAACAAGGCCAATAAATAACAACAGAGAACTCTGAAAAACAGACAGATGCTGTACTGTGATTTTTGTGGCACAGGCTGCATGTTGGATCACTACATGTGACAACAAAACAAAACATATCTAACGCTGAATTTAATAGCAACATTTTACTGGTAGACATGGATAAATTACCATGTGTCAAATTAATATTTTCACTAAGCACAAAACATGCTTATCATATTCAGTCTTGTAAAGCCAGCCGCTGAATTTCAGCTCAACTAACCTCTGTGGTCTATAAACACTCCTTTTTATCAGCTGCAGCAGTAATCTCCTTCTGTGAGTTTTGAACTGTTTGATTATCTTTCTGATCTCTTATAGAGGGATCAGATAAATGCTAATACAGGCGAACCAGCTCCGCTAGAGCACTGAAATCATCCATTTTGAATGGAGTGGGGCACGCACAAAGTTACAAAAATTGGGAGGTGCACGATCACGTGACGTGACACTGTGCGGGGCCTTTGCGCAGGGGCGGGGACAGCGCCATCGCGTCTCTGTTGGCGTGCGCACCTTGTTGGGCTGTGAACAACGTGAGGGTGGTGTGGGTGGAAAAAAACGTGTATAAAACTGACGTATTTTACAATAAAGAAGCAGAGCTTAGCCTGATGGCCCGCCAGGCTTATAATACACTGGGGGAAACCCTGACTTCGAAATGAGTCTGCATATTGGGTTTGCCTCGTTCAACCTTAACAATATTTGTAAAAAAACAAAGATATAGAATATCTTATCTTTGTAGTGTATTCAATTCAATATATAGGATGAAAAGGATTTGCAGATCATCTTATTCTGTTTTTATTTACGTTTTACACAACGTCCCAAAGTCATTGAAATTGGGGTTGTACAATTACACACAATTATTAGTCACTTATAGTAATACAAGTAGATACAATTACTCTCCATCTCTAGGTTAAATCGTTTCAGACTGACTTTTTTATTTTATTTTTTATCTAAGGCTCTTATTTCAAAGAGTGACTCTGGGTAACAAGGCTTTTCTGTTTATTGGTTCACACATTTTGTTAAACTTTTGATACCGAATCACTGCATGCTTTCATCATTTCTCCTTGAGTAATCTTACAGCACTTTTGACTCAGCTATATAAACTGCTGCAGCTCCTTTGTTTTGTGCGTTTGCTGTCACGCCATTTACTTGTTTTATGAGAGCAGAATAGAAATAGCAGAGGCTTTGAGGCCACAGACCAGACTGTGACTCACATCAGTGGTGGCACAGCAAGGACAACAGAAAAGGAGAAAAAAATCCAGAGTCCAGCCTCACTTAGATCAAATTCATCTCCAATGCTAATTCTCCTCATGAATATGGGAACAAAACATTTATTTTAATGACAGTTATCCACACCAATGATGTAAAAAAGACTAGGCTTTTAGGTACACAACTCCAGATATTTTTTAAAACTACCTTTTATAAAAACTCTGTCTAGATGGGAACAAAGAACCTCCAAAAATACTAAAATAATGTTGGGCCAGTAGTTAGCGATAATGACAAAATTATGAGATGAAAATACAAAGTGTCACGGCCCGTCCTCTGACCTGCAGGCTCGGTTCCTCCTGCAGGCAGAGGTGGGCCTTGAGCAATCGGAGCCACCTGGGCTCAGTTATTTAAACAGGGCTCTACTAACCACTCTGACTCTCTGCTCCTCTAGGTAAACTCCTTTTGTCCTTTGTTCACAATAAAACTGTTGTAATGGGGCTTTACCCTTGTATCCCCTCATTTTTGTTATGGGCCATGAGCCAGCCTGTGACAAGAGTTTCACGACGTGTTCAGGACAAAACTGCCTAGGCATAGAAAAATAGATAAAACCAGCTCAGTTGTTATTGTGGTCTTAAGTACTAGAATCATGCTGTCTTTTATCAATTGGTATGGGCCAGTAGCTGGTTTCGAAGTATACCGCAGTGTTATACCACAGTGTTAATCCCACTGCATTTTTCCATCATACAGTTTCTTTGGTTTAAATGTCTCAACATGAGATAACAGCAGGATTTATTGTTTTATTTCTCTATTGCTTTGAGCTGTCACTTAATTGTGTGATGGAGCTAAGGAGGAAATTCACCCAAATTTTTATTCTCATTAAAAAAGATATTTTCAGTTGGTTGTATATTTTATCTAATGGATAACACAGTCAGTTATTGTTTGACTACCAGAAGCAACACCATTCTGTCTTTTAAAGCTAACACTGTTTGGAACAAATGTTTGTGTTAAGCTAAAAGAGTTAGCATGTTAGCATACGGAATATATACAGTGGACTGCCGGTTTGCTACAGGGGCTAATAACCCAGATAACCCAAATAATTGTCATGTCAGGCTCTTTTCAAAAAGCAGAACAGCAGAATAGAAGTAAAGTTCTGTGCATCAAGCACAGTTACTTTAGAATTATAAATAAATTGATCTGGTGTGATAGTTTAGTTTTCCAGTTGTTTGTATCTTGTTGAGCAGCTAATAAAAGATGATGACAGCTTTAAAACTGTATTTCTTTTAAAGTGAAACACAACTCAGTTATAAGGTAAATAACAAAATTCAGCTTAAAGAGGACATTTCCTAAAGAGGAAACTTTAGCTCCCAGTGAAAAGCCATAATATAATATGTCCATAATATTCTCTTCACTCTGTTTTAAAACACTGTTTAAACATCCTGTTGACTCTATAAGGTAAAATTAAAAAAAGTTAATATTTATGTTTGTTTTAATTCTGTAATACAGTGAAACCATGGTATTTTTGTTCAAGGTCATCATACAGTCAGAATCTCATGCCGGCCCATGCCTAGTAGTCAAACTACTTGGTTCATAAAAATACATAGATACACTAAAATTTCAGTTTTTAAAAATATTCACCTTGTAAAGTGTTTGAAAAATTCTTAGTTTTTCTATTCAGAAATGACAGGAATCATTGAAAAGGAGGCAAACCCAGAGTGCAGGCTCATCTTAAAAAAACTAATTTATTAAAATAAAATAAACAAAAACAAAAAGGCTGACGTGGCAGCAAAATAAGAAACTAAGGTAAAACATTGAGCAACAAGGCATGGAGCAAAAACATCACACCAGGGAAACAAGAGCAATGATCCAGCAGAGTAGTGAGGGAAGTGACCCGGTTTTAAGCACAGAGGGTGACGAGGTAAGTGGGCACAGGTGAAGCAATTAGTAGGACTTGAGGCAGGTGTGGTTGGGCATGGCAGAAAGGCAAAAGAATGACTGGGAAGGAGTGGATAGTGACAACAAACGAGAGCAAGAACTAAAACAAAACCTCAAACAGAAAACAAGATTAAAATAAAACAGACACCATAAACTGAAACACAGAAAACCCAAATCCCTACAAGAAACAGATGACTAGTGCAAAGAGCAGAAAAATTAGTTTGGCAGAATATTCTTGTCAGTGTGAATGGGGCCTAGAAAGCTAAAACCAAACACCACTATGTATAAAACTGAACAACATGATCAAATAGGAAAAATAATTCCAATCTAGCCTAATGAACATAAGACATAAATGTTACACATTTTCTCCTAAAAACATCATCACAAGCAGTTTAGTTAACTTGACCAGCTGAGTATTTTATATTGGATGGAAATTTCTGCCCATTTACATCAACATAAAAACATTTAGCTATTTCTAAAGCAGCCTATATTTAGCAATCTTTTTTGTGTTTCCTTCTATCTATTCACTTTTTCTCTGTCTCTTCTTGATCTAATTCATCATAAAGAGCAATAATGAATAACCAAACCATCATGTCTAGGTGAAGGACACTGCTGCATGAAACGTGCTGCTGTGGGAGGAAGTCATTATGGTTATGTGACTCTTTGTTTTAACCTTTCTTATTCTCTGTGACTGCTGGTCTTTCATTATCCCAGAGGTCTGATACAGCTGACATCATCCTAGCTAAGTATATATTTTGTCAGTATGTATTTATTACGTATATTCAGTCCTGAAGTAGCTTCTGTAAGGTGTGGACACAGTGATCTTGTTGCATGCTGCATATATTTATAGAGTTTCGCTTTCAGAGCTCACACTTTGAGAACCAGAGAGTTTAAGTGAATTGACAGACTGATTTTCTAAAACTTGCAGTGAACATTAGTGGTTATTGGCCCAGAATGTAATGCTTTAAAAAACAACAACAATTTGTTTCATTTTGTCCCTGATTTGGATGTGAGTTGCTGCACTGGGTGTTACACAACACCGGAGGGAAAACAAACTTGTTAAAAAACAGATTTCTCTGTGTAAATTTATTTCAAGTGCCAAAATAAAGTGTGCATTGATATCACAATTGCCTGGGGAAATTAATTTAATTTACCAGAAATAATTGTTGGCAATTACAAGCTCCTGATTATCAGCAGGTCTGCTGTTTGCACTCCACATTGCATTCTGTCAGTCCAAGTAGATGGTTCTGAATGTTGATTTGTGGCCACAGAATTTTTCCCTTGATAGTAAATTTGGTTGTTATGGTTTTGAAATATTTTCAAAGTTGCTGATTTTCACTCGATCAGAATCTCTCTCCCTCCTCTCATATATATATATTTAAAATGCAGGCTGTGAAAAGATGCCTCTGAGACAGTCCAGCACATAATAGGTGGATGTAAGATGCAAGTAGGCAAAGTGCACATGGAAAGCCATAACCAAGTGGGTGGAATAGTGTACAGGAACATCTGCATCGAGTAGGAGACTCAACCTAAGGTGGTGGACAATGGCAGGGCTAAGATACTGTGGGACTTCCAGATCCAGCCTGACAAACATGTGATGGCCAACCAACTGGACATTGTGGTGATCAATAAAAAACTGATCAGGTGAAACTTGAGAATAACACAGGAAATGAACACCAGCAACCCCTTAAATATTGTTTGCTTTTCTCCGTGTTAGATATTTGAGCCTTTACCGAAAACAAAAGCAGAGTGTTGTTAGATGGTCAAATCTGGGCCGATATTTGAAAAATTACTTTAATTACCCAACCAACACAGAATCTAACAGTGGTTAAACATTGAATACTACGTGTAGCTACATCTAGGAGTCATGTAAAACCACAGACAAATGCATATGTTAAAAAGTTATCTACCAAATTGTACCTCATTTATATTTCAAAGCTCAGTTCAGCTTATGCATTTTGGAAGTGTGAAAGGGTATTAATGCAGCCCTCCAGCTTTTTCATTGAAATGCTTCAAAATACATTTTCCCTTCCAGTAATACTGCACATGGCATGCTTTTAAATTTTCTTATTTTAAATTGGTGTGTGGAATGAAAGGTTTGATGTCCATTGCTCTGGTTCTGTAATTTCATTACAGAAGCTGTTGTGTGATAAAAGTTTTTGTAACACAGTGAAATATTATTCATATGCAGATTGTAAAGATAAATTTATTCAAGACTTGTAAAGATTATCAGTCTGGCTTCACTGAAGTACATGTGCTGTACAGGCTTATCTGAAATCTGGGACTCTGATTACTAACCTTTCTCACTGTAGACTTTTCACAGCATGAAAACCACAAGTGTAATAAATGACAAGCTGAATCTGTCTGCGCTCCATAAACTTTGACAATTACCAAGCTCACTAAATGCCAACATTCTCACCCAGGTAGAAAACACAGGTGTCATAAATACATTTGCCATGTACAGCTTTTCTTTAACAGCTGTATTAAGAAAAGGGCTAGCTATACACTATATGGACAAACCTACTCAATACATCAACAGGAACTGTATGGAGTTAGCCCCCTTTCTGCGCCTATAACAGCTTTCAACAAAGTTTTGGAGTTTTTCTGTGGGATTCTAAGCTCATTCTTTTTGGAGAGCATTTGTGAAGTCAGGTACTGATGTTGGATAACAAGTTCTGTTTAATAATCTCCATTCCAGTTCATCCCAAAGATGCTCAATGGGGTTGAGATAGGGTTCTGTGCAGACCATTTAGGTTCTTCCGCACCAAACTGTACTGGGACAAAGTCCAAAGTCATGTTGGAATAAAAAAAAGGTATTTCTCAAAGTGTTGACACGAAGTTGGAAGCATAACAGATTTGAAAACGTTTTGTCATTTTTGAAGTGATGTTCTGTCAAATAGTTATCAATAGTTATTAACTTATCTGCCGTGACATCAATCATAGACCATGAGTATGCTGACAAAAGCAAAAAGTATTGC
Source organism: Kryptolebias marmoratus (assembly GCF_001649575.2). NCBI lineage: Eukaryota > Metazoa > Chordata > Actinopteri > Cyprinodontiformes > Rivulidae > Kryptolebias > Kryptolebias marmoratus. The sequence goes on along the minus strand of NC_051430.1, from coordinate 3,956,344 downwards.
TTCAGGCTAGACTAATGGCTAGCCAAAGAGGGCCATTTTTTAAATCGTTTTTCAGGCTTATAAAACAACTCTTTTTCAAAAATGCTACATTGTCAGTCCACTTTGACTTGAGTAAACTTTTGGACTGATTAGACACACTGATCAAGTGGACTGATCCATTTGCAGACTTGTCATCATTAACATATACAGGGTCTATTGTATGTATGCTCACCACAAATATTGTACTTTTGCACAAAAACACGGACATTGTTTGGTTTAAAAAGCAGCAACTAACTAAACAATTGGTCTAATACAAAATGTAAAGTTTAATATTAGATTTCAAACATGTCACTTTTGAGATCAAGTTGTTTTGTAAGCCTGAAAAAACACTTGTTAAGTAAGCCATTCACTTCCTTGAACTAAGACTTCTGCCTCTTTGTCCATACTTTGAGCTCTGTGACTGATGTCAAAGCTGCTAAGATGTGAGTGACTTGCTGTCTGTCACCACAAATATTATGGGTTTTCTTTTTGCCCTACCCTAAATGTAAGCTCTCTACTGGTGTATGATCCCCAAGCATTACCAGACTTTCAACTTTTGGTTGAAGGTCTGGTGAAGCAGGATCACACCAGGAAGAAAACTTTGCTCCACTTCTTTTGGGAATCACAGCTCACCTCTTTCATGGCTGGGCTCCAACTCTTTAGCAAAAGCACTCCTGCCACTTTAGTAAACACATCAGTCAGAATGTAAGACTGTAAGGTTAAAGGCTTTGTTGGGGTGTTTTTTGTTTTCTTTTACAGCTTTTCAAAAAGAGTATGGCCTAACCCTTTTTTCATCTCATTGGTACCTGCTGTTGGCTTGAGTAAGATGTTCTATCCCCACTGAAATTCTTCTAACCCCAGTTTAGGAGTCATTTAAAAATACAAATTATTTGCTCTTGAAGACTACATCGTGCTGCTATGGTCCATTGTGGTTAAAAAAAGAGCTAAGCCAAAAGGTGAAGCTCTTGATTTTCCTTGTCCATCTATGTTTCAACCTTTATTTATGGTCAGGAGATACAGCTAAAGCAGGATGGCCAAGCTAAGCCTTAGAAATAGAGTGAAGAACTCTGTCATCCAGGAGGAGCTTGGAATAGAGCTGCATAGAAAGGAATCAACTGAGGTGGTTTGTGTATCTGAATAGGATGCCTCCTGGGTGGGACCATACAGTATTAGACAAAACTGTAAGTGTGATATGATTGTTTAATTTGTGATGACAATATCAATTGGAATAAATCCACATTTTCATCACTCCTCACTTTCTATTCTGTCATCACTGCCATCTAAACCAGATATGGGCATCAAGGCCAGTGAAAGTCTGTTGGCTTCACGCAGGACGTGAATACATGGTATTTGAAATATAATGGTCCATTATTTATTGTAGTCCAAGCAGGTTTTTTGCAATACTGATTTGGATGGATGGATGAATGGACAAATAAAGTTTTTTTATGTAGTTTTATTTATTTTGTCATGGTTTTGGTATTTTGTTTGGTGTTTTTGTAATTCTTGCTTTGTTTTGGTTATCTGTTAGTTTCCGTGTTCATGCCCTGTCACTATCCACCTCCCCAGTACTTTTCTTATCATGTCTGCCACGCCCATCTCCACTCACCTGTGCCCATTTTCCTCATTATCCTCTGTCTTTAAGAACCGGTCACTTTTCGTCACTCTTCACTGGATCATTCCACTTTGTTTGCTTGTTCCCGCTCATGATACCACGTTCGTTCTCTTGCCTTGTCTCGTTTCACTTTTGTTTTGTTGTGTTTTGGTTTGTTTGCTGCCACGCCAGCTTTTTGTTTTGTTAGTATTTAAGTTAATAAATAGTTTCCGTTTTAAGCGATGAGTCTGGGTTCGTCTCCGTCTTCCCCCCATCTGACAGATTTATATTATAGTGCTGTTTATTTCTTACTTTATGTTTTATGCATTTTTATCTACCTTTACGTCATATAACTGCTGTTATGTCTTTTAGTAATTGTTCTGAAAAGCTCTTTGTTCCTTTGTGGTTGTGCTTTAAAAAAGCTGGATTGGATTGAGTTGGATAGTGTGTATATATTTTAAAAATAGTTATTTGAAATTATTTCCCACTAAGCAGCCAAGGACTTCTATTCATTGTTAACTATTTGCTGTCATTGTACAGTGGTACAGTAGTGAGGTTGTTACTATTTAAAAAAAAAGGCTCTTGATCTCTACCAAATCTTATAATTACTAAAAAATTACATCATAAGAACTTAAGAACTTATTTTAAGAAAGGTTTTAATATAAGTTCTTTTTTTCTGTGTTGAAAATTTAAGTGGGAACTGACACTGCCCAAAGTGATCACATCCTGATGAATAAGACTAAGTGTTTGGGAAAGAAAATAGCAATGACAAACAACAATGGGCCGTTGTTTCATAGTTAAGTTACCCATGTTGGTTGATTTAAGAACCTGAGACAACCTGAGATAATATTTGTTTATTGTTCCTGGGTTTAAAATTGCAAATTCTGTCCCAGTGCTCTGTTTTGATGTAAACAGACATGTTTGATTTCAGAGCTAGCAGCAGAGTTGCTGATCAGATGTTTATAGTCTGATCACAGCGAGAACATACATTTGTATTCTTCCAGAGCATGGTTCATTTTCTATTCTGAATGAGAATTTTACTTTTTTTGTGCAGTGTAATTTATAAACCACATCTAAATGTATGCTAAACTGAAAATGTGTCTAAATGGTTACAGTTGTTGTATAGATTTGACAAAACTATGAAAATATGACTTGTACTTCTGAGAGCCTGTGACCTCAGAATCTACTTATTGTGGGTTGGTTTCTTGTATATACAGTATTTGATAGTATTTAAAAGAACTTTGCCTTTGAGTAATGACATTTGATGAATGCAACACTTTCAGATAACTTAAACGTCAACCTCTCCTTCTGATGCAGGTGCTGAAGGGGTGTAAGAAACTGACCATGTCAGTGTGTTCCATGGTTCACATGCCTGGAGGCGGCATCACCAACCGTGTGTACAGCTGGGTGGATCCCCAGGGCCTCAGTGTGTCACCACCACCTGACAGCCAGGAAGCCAACCAGAGGCAAGAGCACGGCATGGAGGACAGAATGGTGAGATCAGAGTTTATGTGTGTGTGAGCAAAAGTAAAAAGCTACAATAAATATAATATTTGCAAACAAAAGTATAATCAAGGCTAAAAATACAGTTTTTCTTTGACAATAAAGATACCATTCCAAGTTTGAGAAAATATCAGCAGTGAAATTAGAATCATACAATTTTTTATCGTCCTACTCATGTTTGACAGCAGTCAGCTTGGGATGGTATTACAGTTCAGCTCTCCCAGCAGAGTCATCATGACCTTTGACTGAGTGACATTTTGATGACAAACTCATTCTACATTCAACA
>NC_051430.1:3930176-3952871 GCF_001649575.2 Kryptolebias marmoratus | reverse complement strand
CACACACACACACACACACACACACACACACACACACACACACACACACTGCCAGGCTCTGACGAGAGTCAAAGACAGAAAATAAACACAATCTGGTCAGTATGCAGGGGCAGGAATCACCATTCTGTGTTGATGGGGAAAATTAACATGGAAAGGATTTAGATCATGTGTTAAGAGGACACAGCTTCAGCAGGGTTATCATCATTTGCCCCTTTGTGGTTCTATTTTGGTCTCAGGTTTTTCTGAAATCCTTCCATATATTCTAGTAATTTCTTTTTATGTTTGAACTAAAAATATATTCAACTTGTTTTTTATATTTAGAACTAGCTAACATTACACGAGGGTAACCAGAACTATGTTTACATGTGATCAATCTCCTGGAAACATTACAGATTTTCCAATGTTGATTGGGAAAAAGTTACACATTTACACGTTAATCCTGTCCTGTTTAATCCGCTGCAGTGTCACCACACCAGTCTTTCAAGAATGTAAACAGTTAAATCCAAAATGGTGAATAGACTTACCCTTGAACCCACAGTGAGATTGTGTTGCTGCTACACATTGAAAAAGGTGAGCAGCACAAAGAACATTGCTATCTGCCATTGTTACTATTGCCGATCTACTCGTGCTGCAGCCAACCATAGTTCACATTTGTGATTTCACGTGTTGCAGCTTCCTTTCATATGCAATGGGGAGTATCCAAAAAGTTCCTCTCTGAGATTGGGTTTAATAAATGTTGGTGTCAAAGAATTCTACTGCTGTTGTTGTGTAAATGGATGGCCGAATCGTAGCAGAAATGTTTTAGTTTCACTGAAAAACAGCGTTGTGTAAACTGCCCCCATGTCACCTGCATTGTGGGATTTTTTTTTACCTCTTTTACCCTATCCCACAAATTGACATGATGTCCCACAACTTGGTTGGCTTTCAAAGGTCAATGCTGCCTGAAAGATACATTTCGAAATGTCTTAAACCCAATGACTGTAAAGAAAGCTGTGAAGGCTTTCAGCATATAGGCTGGATAAAGATGTCAATCAAACTCAGCACACGTTAGTCTGTCTGTGACTTTGTTGCTTTTAGCTACACCCAGCAGGGGCAAAGTAAACATTCCACATTGTAGTGGATTATCATGGAAACCAAAAAAATAAAAAAATAATAATTAATGCAGCTAGAATGAGGACTGGAAAATACTCACAATTAGGTGAGGTCCATGGAAAGCAATCTTAGTAAGTATTTTTGCCAGAGTAATTTTTCAGTTGGACACAGAGGAGAATATGTGGCAGTGGTAGTGTGGTGATCAGTGCTGCAGGTTCGAGCCCAGGTTGCATCAGGAAGGGCGTCCGTCTTTCATGTGCACTCGCTGTGGCAACCCCTGCAGAAGGGAACTGCCGAAAGAAAAAGAAGAACATGGGGGAGAATGTGAAGTTATACAGAGACATGGCATTCTATGGATACACTCCTGCTAAAACCCAAAGATGACTGCAAGACAGAAGTAATCTTTATTTACCACACAACAGCACTCCCAATCACACAGGTAAGCAGACAGTGGTAGGAAGCTAGTGCCAGACAATCTTCTGCTTTGGAGTTGTAAAAAAAATGTCATAGATGCATTGGCACCTATTGAGACTTATTTGACTGAATTAAAATGCCCAATGCTACAACCACAATTAAAAATAAATAAATTCTGTGGCTTTAGTTGCTTCAAATCATGGTACTATGAAACTTTCCCACTGTAAGACATTGGTCACCAGAGATGGGTTTGAAAACCAAGTTCCTTGATTTTAATGAAGATAGTTATGAGTCATCTGCCAATCTACACTAGCAGATTACAAGCAAATTAAAAGAAAATGAGTTTCAGCTGGGCCTGATTTCTACATATGCTGCTGATAATGCAACTGAATTACAAAATAATTTAAAAAAAGTTTGTTTGTCAAAAGCAGACAACAGTAGAATCATAAAGTTAAACACTGTGGTTCATCATGCACAACTGTGCAAGACATGTTGGACAGGCTGGACATTGACTGTTGTCATCTTCCTTAAAATAAACTGAAGAACTAAAAGTTTGCGTTTGTGGAGGAAGAGTATTAAGTTGTACTGAGACATGTACCACAAGGTAATTAAGTTTATGGCCTGCTGTTAAGAGGCTACACGACAGCTGGACAGCCATCAAGAGAGATTGTTTTTATCACTTGGAGGAGACCAGTGCTCAAAGTCACTGAAAGCTGTTCAGAATATATCAGGACAATGAAAGACAACACCTGGAGCTACAGGCCTACCTGTTCTCTCTCAGTAATCTGCTGAAAATCGTGTTCCTTCTCGAAACAAAGCTCCAGCAATGACAGGTGGAGTTTTGAAATAGAGACAGGTGCTATTCTTCAACAGCTTCCAGATCAACAGGCAGGAACATAAAATTCAGGCAGTCAGACTTTTTTCTGATTTCTACAGGGCTCAATTGTCCATGAACGCAATTATCTCAAAAAAAAAAAAAAAAGAGTATGGCTTTTCTGACAGCAACTATCAGAAGAATGTTGCAAGCTTGTTACCAAAAAGCAAATTCATGGTCTCTTAATTTTGTGATGCAGTAGAGACCATTCAGACAAGGGAGAAACTGGATACAGATAAACTTTATAAGAGTACTGTGTGACTTTACCACACCAGCAGAAGATAGAGGAAAGAAGAGCTTCTATTTTGGAAAACAGTAAACTTTGCTTTAAGACATAGACAGCAAATGTGACTGCCATTGTCAACTGTATCATTCAACATAATCTTGCCTTGACTAAAATCTGTTGGCATGAAAAAAGTACAGTTGATTGGAAAAACAGACCAAAAATTAGATTGTTACTGGGTGTTGGAAAAGTTGTATGTAGATCAATTTTGAAACTAAGAAATTGTACCATTTTTTGAAAAAAAAAGTCATTTTGAATTTGAAAGCAGCAACACATCTTAAACAACAGGGCTGAACTCAATTATCTTAAACAAGTCAGCACAGGTCCATGTTTACCACTGTAAAGATCCCCTCTTCATTTAACAAGAAGCCGCCCATAGCTGCCCATGCCATAGACAGACTGCTCTCGGCAAAGATGGAGGCTTTTTTCTCCCCTCTCCTATCAGTTTATTACGTCTTTGGATCTTAGTATCTATCTTATATCTTCCTCAGTTTACCTTTAGTATGACTTGTTTTAGATAAGTTTTGACACGATTTCAGGTGTTGCCAAACGTGAGTACCGAGGAGGCGGACAGAACACGGGAGACAAGTTGAAAAATAATAAGGTTCATTTTGTGTCAGGAAGGAAAGGGGAACAGGATCTAAAAAAGAGGGCAGAATGATTAGTCCTTTGAGCTGCTAGAGGTTCAGAGATGGAGCGAACTATAGGTGTAGTGTGGAGGCTTACGACAGGTGGTAGGGTGCGAGCTCAGAGGTGCGGTTCCAGGAATCCCAGGTGAGTATTTACAAGGTGCAGGTAAGTAGTCTGCAGGTGGAGATCGGTTGTGGTTTCCAGTTCCTGTCGGTGGATATTATACACAAATCTGCTGGTGGTTTGTGGATGACAGGCAGGCCTCGGTGTAGAGCCAGCAGGTAGGCCTCAGAGAACAAGCACGGAATCTTCGGATCTTCAGCAGGTTAGCCGGATCAGGTAAGTAGTGGCGAGGCTTCCAGGTAAGTAGTTCTCGGGTGGCAAGGTGGTGAGCAGAGACAGGATTACTGGTATGTAAACAGAAGACAGGCACAGGTAAGTAACTTTCAGAATCTCTTAACTTGGTTTTCTGTCTGAGACCGTTTACCCAAGGCACTCGATGCTTCAGCGAAGAACTGCTCTCAGTGACTGCCTTAAGAACCCTGGGACTGGATGATGAGAACCTGCTGCAGTTGTGAGTAATTAGGACCCTAACCCTAACCCATGAGACGATCCGAGGGAGCAGAAACAGGTAACAATGGCAGATTGCCACAAGTTTAGTTTAGCTTTTTACAGCCTAGTTTCCTAGCTTAGCTTTTCATTTGTTTATGTTGCTCATTTATTTTATTTAGATTATCTTAGCTCATGTTAAGTTTAGTTTAGCTTTTTATATTTGTGTGTTTTCATGATGACTCTGTATTTTTGTGTTTTCATGCCTTGTTGCTGAAAAGTGCTATATAAATAAATTTGACTTGACTTGACTCTGTACAATCAGAAAAGCCGGGTTTTGAACTGGGCATTGATGTTAGGCTGGATGGTCCCTCTCCTCTTTAGTACGGAGGATGTGGTGATCGTGGTTTCTAAGGCATCTATATTGCCTTTTTTGGGCTCAAAGATTTCTCTATTACTTTTAATCTTTTAATGATATTATGAACTGTAATTGAGGGAATAGTTAAAGTCTTCCCAGTTTTGAAACTCTTCCACTACATATATTTAGATGCTGTTTTTTTCCAGTGGTGAACCTCTGCCCATCTTTACTTCTGAGAGATTCAGCCTCTCTAAAAAGTCTTTTTTTTTACCCAGTTCTTTTTATGGACCTGCTGCCAATTAACTTAATTAGTTGCTGTTTTTTCATTGGTACTACTTACTTTTACAGCCCTTTCTTGCCCTTGTCTATGTTTTGTTTTTTTGAGCTGTGTTACAGCCATAAAAATCAAAATGGTACAGTTTTTTAGTTTTAACATGTTTACTATGTGGAGGTAGGCACCAGCTCCCTGCGGCCTGGAATGGAGAAGCGGGTAAAGAAAATAGAGGATGGATGTTTACCATGTTCTGTTGTGAAAAAGAAGGTTGCATAAATTTGCAAATCATAGCATTTTGTTTATATTTACATTTTACACAATGTCTCAACTTTTAAGAATTAGAGTTATATTTCAGTATTTGGTATATTAAAGGTTTATAAAAATGCACATCTTATAACATGAATAGTCTGTCTATTTCTTTAGTTAGATTTTAAAATGTTGACTACTTTTCAGCATTTGACATGTCCAGCATTGAACACAAACACACTTTTTGTTGTTTGAATCTGGTCACAATACTATACATTATTCAACCCAACCGTAAGCTTACTGTCTTTATGTTTTTCTGTTGTTAAACATTTAAAGGCTCCAAATTTCTTAATTCTGATAAAGGATTCACAAACTTATTTGCAAACGTTCATCTCTTGCTGGTTGTCCTTGTGTTTCTGAGCCAAGCACTGTCATCTGTTGCTCTTTTCAGAAACCAAAGTCTTTATCAAACTCTTTTTGAATTGACTAGGAATGTTCTGCTTGTTGTGCATTTTGAGGCACCAACAATTGGCCAGCTGTCTTTTTTTCTTTTCTTTGTTTTTCAGACGCGCTGAGTGCCTAACAGACACACAAACTCATACAGTGCTAAAATGATGCTTTATTTTCTAGATGCTTCCAGACTGTTTTTAAGTAAATGTGTAAAAAGGCCACAAAACCATTAAATCAATCAGAACCCATGCAACATTTCAAACTTTAAGTTTTTTAGAATTATTATTTTTTGCACATATACATTGTGTTGTTAATTTGTCTTGAACTGAGTTCTGCAGTCTAATGTATGAACTGTGCTCACACTCAAAAATGTTACGTCCGCCATGTTCCATGCCCACATCGGGATGTATGAAAACAAACGTGTGAAAGTGTGCATAAATATATGAAAACCTTAGACCTGCTATGAGAATATGCATACTGTCACGCAAACTTTTTCAGTCAAAAGTATCAAACTACAAAGTACTGAAACTCACCTAAATAAACAGAACATTTGAATATGATGTTTTCTCATAAGTTCAAAATTAAAATTCTGAAAATTGAAAATGAACCACATGTAACCTCATATAAGATAACATATCAGATTTTATGGGTTAAACAGACTGTTGGTTTGTATTTCATGAACATACGTTCAGATTAATAAACTGATGCATTTTGGTTTAGTTTGGTAAAGCAGGGAAGTGATGGCATCACTTCTGGAGACAAATCTATAAGAAGAACGCAGGCTCAACCGTGAGAGCTGAGCTGTTGTTTGACACGTTCGTCCTCTTTTCAGAAGCGTAACAAACAAACCTCAAAAATGATCAAAACAACCTCAGTCCACTGCAAATTGTAAAGTTTCTTCTGTTTTTGTCACCTGTAGATGTAAACACGGATGGATCACCGCACAGCCACCGTCCCCTGTCTTGTACTTTTCAGTAATCTTTTCTCTGAGTTGAATGAGGACAGTCACTTTAAAAAGGGTTAATATGAATGCAGTCACTTATTTTACATTACATATTTTTATTTAATTGGTATTACTCTGTGAAAATTTAAACCCCTTTTGATATTGAAGGATTTTTTGAAAATTTCTTTCGTAAAGAAACACAATTTATATTGACTATGCCTGATTTCTGACAGCAATAAAAGCCTAAAATATCCAAGAGGGTGAATGCTTTTTTAGGCCCTGCATCCTTTTATTGTCAGCTAGCTTTTGCACTCCCACACTTTAGACCCCCTTGGTCTTTGGAAACTTTTTATAACTTGTTTAATCTCAACACTGTAGCAGCTGTGGACACTTCTTTATCTCCTGTGACAATTTGAAACTGAAGCTCAGGCAGAGCCGTCCAGAACCTGTATGAAGCACGCAGCACATACTAGCAGCATGAAGAAAAACTGTTAGCATTTCTCCTAACAGGTTTAGGAAATTAAAAAACGAAGTCATAAAAATTATAATTACCATAAATATTGATGTCAACAGATTTTCTTAATCACTGAAATCCACCACACTGAATAATCGTGACAGCTCTAATTAAAAGACAGTTTAAATTTGATTGGTATGTGATTGACTTTGGATGACCTGGAAATAAACCATTTAAATGAGAGGAGAGATGTGATTTTTCTGGACTGAAACGTCTAATTAAAATACTACACAGGCGAAATGGCCTGTGTGTACACTGGAGACAGTGGATTTGCTGGTTACAGGGAAATTTTTTCCAGCAAGATGCCATCTATGTGCCAGCTAATACACAACGTGCCAGCTGTCTACTTTATGAATCGTGTCTGTTGGTACTGTTCTCCTGAGTTCGATTATTCAGCTAAACCTGCAAATCCTACCGTCTGTAACCACACTGTGTGAATCAAAACTGTTACTGTTTCTTCCCAGTTCATTTTGTGTCAGAGTGAAACAAAGTAAACTAGATTTTGTTCAAAAAATGGCTCTAATTTCAGCCTGTAAGTTTTAGGACTGAACATAAGTTAATTTAAAGGTTAAAACAATGCATAAAGTGAAATTATTAATAAAATCTGCACTGATCTGTGTTTCTGTAGTACAGATTTTTTAAATAACTGTGTTCTGCTAAAAAAGAATGAAATATTTCTCATTATTATTATAGATAAAAGTCATTAACAGTTTCTAAAAGAAGTGCCTTCACAAAAAAGAAAATAAAAAATCTACAAAGATCTGAGACAGGAACTGAGCTGTGGGCTTTCAGCTAATAGTTGTTTGGAATCACTTTGTTGGTGCTAAAATACTATTTAATGTGTTATATGCTGCGCAGTGGCTCAGTTGCTTAGCACTGATGCCTTAAAGCAAGAAGGTCCTGTGTTTAAACCACAGCTTGGGCTTTTCCATGTGGAGGTTGCATGTTTTTACCAGGTTTTGGTAAAAAAAAACAAAAAAAACAACCTCTGAACACCACCTCAGACACTAAAACATGCAAACATGCAAAAATACACGGTTTCATTATTCAACAGCAAAAAAAAGTCAAATGCAAAAGCAGTATGTAAAAACCTAAGTGTATTTGAAAGGCTTAAATAAGACTTGAAAGGGAATGTATCAGCCAGCTACTGCTAATTAAATGCATTCTTTAACTTCTAATCCTCAAGTGTGGCCACCTCGATAAAAGCAGGAGTTTGATGCTCTGCAGCATACAGGTGTGTGTTAACACAATGCCAAAGACATCAGCAGTGACCTTAGAGAAGCAACTGTTGCAGCCGATCAATCTGGAAAGGTTTATTTTTATTTCCAAACTATCTGTAGTCCATCAATCTACGGTGAAATTGGAAAACATTCAGGACAGGCACCAATCTGCCCAGGAGTGAAAGTCCCTGTCCCCAGTTCACTCTGAAATCAAACCATGGCTCCTCCTCAGATACAGGCCTCAGTTAGCAGCTTAAAAGTTCAGCTGGCTGTGGCAGCCATCATGACTGAGGTCCAAAAGTTAATCCGTTGTAAATGTAAACTCAATTGTTATGCTTTAAAAGTTACATTAAAATTCATCAATTGTCCATGAAATATATTTGCTAACAGACAAACAGAGTGGCTAGGTTTAAAGAACAGATTTAACACTTGGAGAATGTGTTGGGAATTAGTCCTATTGAGTTATAGCCATTTTTGTATTTGTTTTGCTATGTTGGCAAAACAAACAGTTTAAATGTACAAACAAACGATTACCTTCGGAAAGTTTCATTCAAATTAGTGACTGGTTCATGGTCTATTTTGTAAACATGACAAATAAAGACACACACAGACATGGACAAAAACATTTTCATGTTTTGCCTTTGGTGGTGAGTGATAAAAAGATAAATAATCCCCAGAAGGATACATTATTTGCTGAAAGATATGAAAATATGACTGTAAATGTATGTAATTATGTTTGTATAATTAGGATTACACTAACACATGTCATTATTAAAAAAAAGTCTTGTTTTTGAGACAATTTAAAAATGTTAAAGCACGTCTCATTGTGATGTTACACTGTGCATTGTCTGTGTTTTTTAATGACTGTATTTTGATTTGTTCATAATACTGCTGGTCCTGAATATCATGTCCTTCCCACAGGTAAGCCTTAGCCTGGATGGTGGTCTCTCTCTGGGTCTAATGATAAGGGGTGGTGCTGAGTATGGACTGGGGATCTACATCACTGGGGTGGACCCTGGATCTGCAGCAGATGCTGGTGAACTAAAGGTACCCCAATTCATACTGTTGTCAAATAACATTTCACAATGTATTTAGCATACATACAGTATATACAGATGAATGCAGATTAATATCTGCCATGTGGCTGCATTGGATAACAGCTTGGTCTCATTAAAGTCATTCTTTTCTTCACCTCTCCATTTACCGTAGCTAGAATTTTCTTGCATTGAGGAGGAGTAAGAAAGACAGCACAGGGGATAGGTGCGACTCCAACTGACTGCCAGTACAAACGTTAACTCCAACGGTAAAAACAGTAACGGTGACAGTGTGGTGAGCACCAAACAAATACCTTTTTAAATGAAAAACAACATGCCATCTGGGTGTGAGTGGAATCCCTCAAATGGTCCATCACAACATCAACAAAAGTTGTCTGTTTTCAATAAATAATCATAATAAATGTGTAACTGTGGAATTGTTAAGTTTGAGTGTGGTGAACCCAGTAGGCGGACTCATCGTGAAAACTTAAATTAAACTAATTTATTAATAAAACGAAGAAAACAAAAAAGCTGTCGAGGCAGCAAAAAACAAAATCTTACATGGAACATGAGCGTGGCATGAAGACAGCACTGAGACATGGACAACCAGGAAGGATAAAGTGACGGAAAGGAATGAACCAGCGAGGAATAAATGAAAAGAGACTGGTTTTAAAGAACTGAGGGTGAGTGGGAAATGAGCTGCAGCTGGGAGAAGACGAGGAACAGGTGAGGTGGGCGAGGCAGGCAGACCGCAGGATTACTGAGCAGAGGGCAGGTGAACAGTAACACAGGAAAACACAGAAAGCCAAACGACACAAGAACTTAACTAAACACAAGATGAACAAGAAATAACACAGAAAAAATCAAATCATGACAAGATTTTTTTTTATTTCTGTATTTGTTTATCTAACCTTAGAAGAAGTGGAACATTGTAAATACTCTCTAAGAAAAGATAACAAGGTAACATTTAGCATGGATATTTTTTATTAGATCCAACTCAGTTATTATTTAAAAAAAAGTCTTGTGAAACCTTTTAACTCTAACTAATTCAATCTGTTTAATAAAACCAACTTATGATATTGTAAGAGTTTGAAAGGCTTAGTAAAATACATCCATACATTTTCTTTTACTTTTTTTTCTCTTCTGGGTCACAGGAAGTTGGACAGGTCTCATGTCCATCACAGGGACACATAGAGACAAATGAGACAAATAATAATTCACACTCTCACTCACAGCTAGAGTTACCAATGAAGCTAACATGCATGTTTTTGGTCTGTGGAAGGAAACCAGAGGACCCAGAAAAAAACCCAAGTGCGTATGGGGAGAACATGTAAACTCCCCCCAATAAAGGCCAGAAGCTGAACCTCCGAGCTTCTTGCTGTGAGACGTCAGCTCTAACCATTGCTGCACCGTGCCACCTCTTAGTAACATTCAGTCAACTTAAAGTTTTGTTAACATAAATCTGTTAGTTGACCTCATTTAAGCTTTTCAAACTTCTTTGTTGCAGAAAAATTACTAAGAAAGGTTTTTGCAAATTGTTACTTTATTTTTTTCAGCTGTAGCAATTTATTTTACTTCCTCTAGAATAAATACCACAAGCAAATTTAGTTTTGATTTGAAATGTTTATTAAAATACCACAGTGAAAATGAATGAAATATGACTTTGTTTTTGCACTCTCTGTGTACAAATAAAACATTTCTTTGGTTACAACTGGACTAAACTATTTAAATATTTTTGAAGACCAATCCCCTTTACTAAGTTTAGTCATTCACTTTGAAAACTTACTGAAAATGTCCCTGTAGTCCATGGGCCGTATGTACAACGGTTACCGTGATTTTACTACTAAAACATGGCATACGCTCAAACTTGTAAATGACATCTTGGATCTCAGTGGGACAGCCTGTATAAATAAATGTTAAATAAAAAAAATAAACAGAACATTGCTTAAAATTGACTGGTATTTACCTTTAAGATTAGAATCCTCAGCCTATATATTTACTTGATTGGATGAATACATTTAATAAAAATTGTTGTTAAATTTTATAATTAAAAGGCCAATATTTAATCAGCCCCTTAATGTGGAATGTTGACTGACTTAATAATATCTTATTCTTCAACACATAAAAGTCTGACTTTCAACTCAAGTTGGCAAAAGAAGAAACCTCACCTCACTGTAACCCCTCAGGTGTGTCCAATAATTGTTTTCACACAATTAACAGTTTTCCAGCATACCATCGAAGGGTCATCATTGTAATAAAAGTCTTTAGAACTTTTTTGGTAATATCCTCCTCACATTAAAAAGACAACATCTGTGTCATAAATAATTGGGAAAAAAATTATAAAGTATTTATCGTTTGGTACATAAAAAGTATGTAAACAAAATCTAAATATCATTTATCTATAAGATTTCAAATTCTTAATTTAGAACATTTAGCATACCTTTCACTTTGAAACTAACATGCTATGCTTTGTTTAATAAAGTGAAAAGATCCTAAATAACCCTAATCTTAATCCTCAATCCTATTATTTTAACATGCATTTGACAAATCAGTCCTTCTAATGACTGTGAATGTAAAGGTAAAGAGAGGTAAAGTCATGCAGATGCTTCGAAGAAAAGCTGAGACAACTACCCACCACTGAATGGTAACTTAACAGAAAGTGGCAAATCCTGTTAGACACATTGTTACATGCAAAAATAAACATTTCTTTGATGTCAAAAATGACATAATGTAACATTAATAGACCTGGACAAAGAAGTTTGTTTTTTTCCCCTCCTTTTATTTATTCAGAACACTTTATGTCATAAACTTGCTTTGTTCAATGCAATTTAACTGTTCCAGGTGATTTAAAATGTGCCAATGACCAGCCATATATTAAACAAACCTTGACTCACCACTTCTGTCTAATTTTAGGCCAGTTTTCAAACTCCCTTTTCTTTTTAAAGTGTTGGATTATTTTTTTTAGCCAAGTCCAGTCCTTGGGCGAAAATGGCATCACTGAACCATTTCAGTTTGGTCTTAAAGCGCACAACAGTCCAGAGTTAGCATTTCTAAAAGGGTTTAATGATCCTTTATATAATTTCAGACTCTGGAGATTCTGCAGTTTTAGTCCTTTAAGATTTTAGCAGCTTTTGATACATTCTTATCTCTGAACTTAAGCGTTGTGTTTGGATTAATGGAACAATCGTGAACTGGGTTAGATCTTTCCTAAAATACTGAACCTTCATCATTAGACTGGGCCACTCATCATCATCATCTTCACCTTTCCTCACCTGTGGGGTCCCACAAGGATCCATTCTTGGTCCGCCTCTGTTTTCTGTATACATTTTCCCATTTGGTTCAGTTTTAAAGAAACACAAGATTGTATTTAACAGTTATGCTGATGATTTCCAGATTTATCTCCCCTAACAAAGAATGCCCTGTTGGACTGTCTGTGTGATCTAAAATTATGGATGACACTAAACTTTCTGAACTTAAATGTAATAAGAAATTAGACATCTGACCACCCCTCCTACAGAATCTTGGAATTGATGTGTGAATCATTTGGATGTTCGCGGCTGCTATAACTGCAGCTGACCAGTAGATGTCACTGGTGGGATGCATCTTTGAGGCTTCAAAGCTTCAAATCTTTTTTTGTTACAATCAGGAAGACACCTGAAAAGCTTTACAAGTCTTAATCTGCTCATCAAATGAAGCTCAAGGCCCATTGCTGGAACCCAGACAAGACATGAAGCCACAATACTGGACTGACGAGGAGTGAGGACAGAGAGTATTTATGGACAGGGCTGATGAGCAGAGTGAAGACACCTGGGCTAAATGACAACTGCTAACAGGTGGGAGTGGGAGGGAGTGGTGATGAGCAAACGAAGCTTTTATGGAGCACTGAACCAGTTGGGCCAAATGTTTCAAAAAGAGGTTAATTTGTTGAAGCTTCAGTTTCAGTGACCTCTTGTGTCAATTTGCAGTGCTGCTGTCAAATCAGGCATTATGCTTTTGGTGGCGCACCCAAGAACTTTAATGACTCTGTTAAAGAAACTACTGTCGTAAAAAAAAAAAAAAAAAATCATCTTTTTTCAATTCAGCAACTGTTTATGATATCTGGTTTGAAAATGTATTTATGAAGGCAGGAGGATGAAGAACACCAGCAGTAGATAGCTCTGTGGGTAAGGTGGGACTGATAAATGTCAGTGAGGGAGGGCAGAGGAGCACCATTGATCCTATTAGTTGCATTCACTATGTGTTGCACCGTCTTCCGGTCAGAGGCAGTCCAGAGGAACATCAGGCTGCTTGGAGATGGTCTCATAGTAGTGGTGTCCAACCCTGGTTCTGGAGGGCCACTGTCCTACATGTTTTAGGTGTTTCTCTGCTTTGACAGACCTGATTTGAATGACTGAGTGATGAACAGATGATGGGGCCTCTGGGTTCTGAATAAATGTTGTGAGAGCTCCTTTATTTTTGTTCAAATGACATTGTAGCATGAGTTCACATCACAGAGATGTTTTTAATCTTATTGGTTCATGTTGCATTTGTTGTGCGGGAGGAAGGATTCTTAGTGATGTTTATTTTTGTCCTAATGACGGACAACAGAAGATATGACAGCAGAGTACAGAAAAGAAAGAGAAAGAAAGAAAATAAGAAGCATGAGAAAGAAGTGCTTAAAAAACACCTAATCTGATAGGGCTTGTAAACCAGTTAATAAGGATATCACAGGATGGTCATCATTCTCAAAGTTACGAAGGCGTAAAGCCTGACCATATCAGAGCCTGAGAACAGAGATCTGAGGAGCAACCACCTTGACCTGTCACTGAATCAGTCAAGAAGATCCAGTTTACTGAGGAAAAATTGTTGATACATGTTTGTACTGGGCTGATAAAAGACTGGAGAGCAGTCAAAACCAGAACATAGATTTAAAAGCTTTGGAGCACATATACAAACAACTAAAATACTTCTTCTGAAGATTTCATGTCAAATGCAGGCTTTTAAATGGGTTTTACATGTAAAAACAGTGGCTGCTGCACAATTGATTTACTGGATCCGTGTTTTGTCTTGCATGTCGCATTTTCAGCTGTGTTGAGTGACGGTCGTGCTTTGCACCAGGTTTTAGTGTCAAGAAACATGTCATAGAGTATATAAGTGAGCATGAAAACATCATAGGAGGGCAATACTGAACTACATTACACTTGCATCAAGACATGACTGAGAATCCATTTAAATCAGTGTGTGAACTAGACTGAGAAGAGTAGAGGCTGTTGTTGAGTTTTAGGCAGAGAAGGGTTGGGCACTTTGATGCTCCAGAGACATTTTTGGCAGAAGTGATAATGGCCATTAGGTGGGAATTTTGAAGTTAATAGGTCCGTTTCATCCCTTTTTAAAGTTCCATAAAGAAAAAATGTAAATGCAAGAGCAGGCACATCTTCATTTATTGCCACAAACAACTGTGAAGAATTTATTGGCTTATGGATGACCGTGCTTTATCATAGATCGTTAATGAATCAAAATGGCCAAATATTTCTCAATAACTGTTGACTCTACCCTCAAAGTAACACATGTGGATCAGCCTACGTTTATTTTAAAATGGGCTCATTTTTGAGCGTTTCTTAAATTTCTCCCCATTAAGAGCCACACAGGAGAAGCTTTATGTGAGTCTATACTCCAGGTTTTAAAAGAGAGGAATATAGTCATTAGCAGCTGCAGGGGACAGTGCTGTGACGGTCCTGCCAACATGTCTGGAGCCTATAATGGCTTACAAGAATCAATGTGTGTGCAACACATGGAACCCACTCAACTAATGGACTGATTCTAGCTGGAGTCAGTAGTGTCAGCTGTTGTCTTCAGACAGCAGATTTTCCTTCTCCAGTTTGTGCAAAATATTTTTAACTTTTGCACCAAATCAACTGTTAGGTGGAAGGTGGTGACAGCAGGACTGCAGCCTAATGCAAATATACGGCAAGCTGTTTGTGTATTTATTTGATATTCTTGAAAACAGGCACGTTGAAACAGTGAAGCCCTTCTGTAATACCAGATGGGCTGCACATGGGCAGCGAACATTAACTAGGCAAATATTCAGGAGTCACTGAAGAGTATTACAGATGACACTAATCAAAATGTGGCAACTAGAAATGAAGTAAAAGCACTATAATAAAATGGACAAACGTGCACATTGTGACATAGCATTTTCCTGTGCTTTGAAAATTCCAGACATTTCAAGCTGAGGAGCTAGATAGGGCTGCTACTAATTACTGTTTTTTTAATTAATCTATAAACAAAATTTTCAGTTAATCTATTAATCTAAACAACTAAGTTTTTTTTTAAAAGAAAAAATCATTGTATTTTAGCTAGTTTTATTTTTAACAATTAATTTAGACCTTTACTAATTACCACAAAATAAAACACAAACACAAAGTAAGTAAAAAATATACATTTAAAGTGCCAACTCTACTAAATGAATATAATAAATTTTAAATATATTTATCTACATTTAGGACTGTGCAGCACTAGTAAAACCTCACCCATTTGTTGTGCAACAGTGAGTACTCTAATGTGTATGCATAGGGCTATAACTATGGTTTTAGTTAATAATTGGTGCTACATTTAGTACCTTGTCATGTTTCAAGTTTTTCTCCTGCTAAAATGTAAAAGAACAAAAACTGACAGACCTATCAGAAAAAACTAAAATGAAACTATTTTGTTTAATTTTGTTTTCCAAGCTGCAGAGGAGCAAATTTAGAGCAATAAAACATTCTTCTGAGTATAGATGAGTCAGTGTTCAAAATACACAGTGATAATCAGGGGAGGTGGACTTTTTTGACATGAAGGCAGTCCTATCTAATGTAAACATTATATTTTTAGTATTTTCCTTGTTGTAAAGTAATGTGTAACTTATCCAATGTAGATATAAATCACAATGCGTCTAGAATTGCGCCGCTCAAGGTGGCTGCATGTTGGAGCAGCTCTGTTACTCACTCTGAGATATTGCTTTAGAAAACTTTATTCTTCTTTTTTTCTGGATGTAAATCACTTTTTTTGGATGATTACTTCCTCTGGTATTGGATGTTGTGCAGCTGGAAGGATTTTTACTGAAACTTTTTTACCGAGGACAAATCGGGACAGACTGCTACAAGAGACCCTTCCTGCCGACAGCCATCAACTCTTTAACAAAACCAGGATTATGAGCTACAACAACATTTAATTTCCCTTTGGGATTAATAAAGTATTTTTGAATTGAATTGAATTTGAATAAATAACCTTCAGTCTATTAATGATATAATATTCTAAAGCAAAACGATTAGCAGAACAGATCTTCAACACGAGTGAAGCAAAAATATAAATATCAAACATTTATACTGTAGCAGATCTGTTCTTCGCTGACATTAAAGGCAGAGAACACAGACTAATTTCATAATAAACATAATACATTTGCTGGGTATTTCTTTTGACAACAGCACAATGGAAAAATAAATTCACACTCAAGCTAACTGAGCGTTCTGTTCAACTGATATCATATGAAATTAAATATTTATGAAAGGTAAAAGTTGTTATCAGACTCCAAAATGTCAAATGTTTTATCCTAAGCTTCTCTGATGTTTTC
This sequence comes from Kryptolebias marmoratus, assembly GCF_001649575.2. Lineage (NCBI taxonomy): Eukaryota > Metazoa > Chordata > Actinopteri > Cyprinodontiformes > Rivulidae > Kryptolebias > Kryptolebias marmoratus. Next base: position 3,936,402 of record NC_051430.1, on the reverse strand, counting down.
TGATCAATTTAACCTGCTTTTGTGTTAAATCTTCCCATTCGCCCCCTATAATTCAAACCATGGACAGATTTGAAAACTTGTTGCTGCTTCACTGCAATAAATGAAAGGTACATAAAGACTTACAGACATAGCAATTAATGCAATGGATTGTTTATGATTTTTATAAAAGCTACAAGCTACCATCAAAGGAATGAGATCAGCTCCAACCATTCAGTCAGTTAAATGAAAACTGATGAAAAGGTTTCTGTCAGTGCTGGCTGTGATAGCACACATCTGCTCCAGAACCGGATTCTGATGCCAAAATGCCACCTGCTCAATTTTAGGTCACAGAACCTGTTAGCGCCTCTAACATCTGCTGCCTGTCTTCCAGTCCAGTGAGGCAGTTAGGTTCAGCGCCATGACAGTCCTGCAGAAACGCTTTATTAGCCGTTCTAAATGATCTGCTGTGTGCTTTCAGGTCAGCTTCTGCCTCAACAAGCAGGCCACCCTCACTCTGTGCTAGTTTTCAACCTGCCTAAGGCGAGAAAAACAGATGCCAGCCTCTTCCTACCTGTAAACAATGTAGCTTTTACCATGACATCACACTGTGTCCTACTTAAAGACAAAGAATAAAACATCTATGGCTGCAGTGTGGAGTAGTTCAAACAATTGGGACACCTAAAAAAAAAGAAAGGAAGAAACTACAAATAAACAAACTCGAGCTTGAAAGTGAGTAAAAGGAAAAGCTGAATACATTTTTTTTGATGAAGATTTTGTTTTGCCATAAAAATTGATTCATCGCAGTATAGAACTGAAGAGTTTGAGAAGCTTTAAAAAATTGAAAGGAGGAATAGAAATGGAGAAAAAAGTGGAAAAAAGGATGTGCATGTAATATAACTAGGTAGAATATTTTTCATTTTTCATCACTTCAGTACAGAAGCACATTGTATTCACCAAAGAAACAAAAGGGCATTATATCTCATAATTACAAGATCTGGATCTCGTATTATCCAGATAATTATGAGATCTGGATCTTGTAATTACAAGAAAAGATCTTGTAGTCATTTGACAAATGAATTTTTATTTTTTTACACAAAGCTCTGTGTTTTGTGATTATTTATATTAACTTTCATTCATCTTTTGCAATTTAGTGTGATTGATACACATATTTAATGTGACATGTAAACTTTCTGATGAATTCCACATTTGAATGTTTGAAAAGGTCTGAAAATACATGTGTGGTTCGTATGGACATAATTTATGTGGAACTGCAGCTGTCATGAACCTGAAGCTGGTCTTTTTCCACAGATATTAGATGAAGTTTCTGTGTTTATCAGTGGTAAAGTCTGTTATTAGTGAAATAAAACTACTTTTCTACTTTAATTTTGCAACAACAAGAAGGTGAGGGAGAACCAGAAGATTTACCACTAGAGTCGTTTTGACCACTGACTTTAAACCTCAGTTCTCCTTGCGAGCTTATAACTACGATAAAACTTTATTTAGATAAACAATACCGAAAAAACGTATTTTTAATTTAAGAGACAAAGTTGACTTATTTATCAAACTTTTATCTGTATGGGAAATCCTCAAACTGTTATAACATATAAAAGCAGAATTTGTCAATCATTTAGTCTGATAAATCCAACAGAAATATTTTTATATAAATCCATAACAAGTTCCTTTTACTTAATTAAACAAAATTCTAAACACCACATTTAAAACCCCCAAATGTGTGTAAAAAACAGTAATCATGACGTATGAAACAAACATAAACTAGATGTCAAAACTCAGTATGAAGAGCTCTGAAAGCAATAATACTTTTGGAACTATTAACGAAAACTGAAAGCTGCAGCTCATCTTTTGGTTGCAGCAGCTTTAATGACATTCCCATTAACATGGGAGCTGCATGCAGACTCAGGCTGTACGGCCTTTTATAAAACAAATAAATTATAAACCCATAAATCCCTTTTTTCCTGAATTGTCATTGTAAAAAAGATCTCTAAACACTAGTTACCAGGTAAACATAAAGCATTTTACATTTTGAACACAGTGACATCAAACCTGGTCATGAACGGGCCGTCCTAACTCTTTCCTGGGTCCACACAGTAATGCTTTTATGCTCTTAGGACTTCTGTCGATGGATGACACTGCTGTGACAGCGCAGGGCAGAGAAACATGTTAGAACTGCAGAAGAAGAATGAGCTACAGTCTGCGATGGTGCCCGGCGTGATAGCAAGTTTATAATAAAGTTTGTCACCGGTCGTCTCCTTATTTTAGTTAAAACCACCGCAATATTAATCCTGACCCTAATTTCTTTTTTGTGGTCATGATGGCTTTGAAAACTTAAAAGACACTAGGAAACCTAAATGTGAAGCATTTAACTTTTAACATTTTAACTTTTCTAAGTCTTAGTATAATTTTTTTGAATCACTTGAAAAACAGTGTTTTTGTTGACATTGAAAGAATAACACTGACGACGCGGCCATTGTGTTTTTCTACACTTTCTACACTTCAGATAATTTTCTTTAAGTGTTTATATTCATATTTTATATTTGTTCACTTAGTTCTTATCTTGCTGCTGTTTGTTCATTTGTTATTTGAGGCTTAAAAATGTGCCTTTTCACAGCATGACTGACAGTATGCCAGCCTGTTAGCAAGTTGGGTGGAACTTTTTTATTGAGGGTACAGCTGCCCTATCCCAAGAGCACAAACTCTGGATCCAAAAGTACAATATGAGAGTCCCCAAAAAACTGACAACTTGGCTTTAATTTGGAGAATGGAAGTTAATGAAGTCACTTTAACCATTTTTATTCATGGCTGAAATCATTAACCCTTTTTTTAAATGTTATTTTTCAAATTTGCTTGTCTTTGTGATCATTGTCTTGATCACATGACCCAATTTCAGACAAGATTCAGCTGTGAGACAGATGGCCTCAAATTTGACTCAAAAATACTTACAGTACAGAGGAATTTATATGGCTGACTTATGACCACCTCTTCCAGCTTTTCCAGGAGGATTTCAAGGCATTGCCAGGCCAACTGAGAGACACTGTCCTGGGTCTTCCCTGGGGTCTCCTCCCAGTTGGACATGCCTGGAACACCTCCCAAAGGAGGCTTTGAGAGGGCATCCTTACCAGGTGCCGAACCACGTCAACTGGCTCCTCTCGATTTGGAGGAGTCCTTCCCAGATAATTGAACCCCTCACCTTATCTTTAAGGGAGAGACAAGCTACCTTGGGCAAAAAACTCGTTTTGACTGCCTGTATCTGCAATCTCATTCTTTTGGTCACTACCCAAAGTTCATTACCAAGGGTGAGGGGAGGAACGTAGACCATCCATTAAACAGAGAACTTCCCCTTGCAGTTCAGCTCCCTCTAGACCACCATGGACCGGTACAGAGTATAGATTACTGTGGATGCCGCCAATCCAGAGAGAGCAGTCAACTCCTTCCCACTGAGGACTATGGCCTCAGATTTGTAGGTGCTGATCTTTATCCCATCTGTGAACTGCTCCAGTGAGAGCTGGAGATCACGGCACAATGATGCCAGCAGGACCACATCATCTGCAAATAACAGGCGGAATCCCCTCTGCCCCCTGGCTGCACAGAGAAACTCTGTCCATAAAAGTCATGAACAGAATCAGTGACAACATGCAGCCTTGGCTACATGAAACATGTCTGAATGTATTTATTTTTTACTGCATCTGTCAAAATAAAACATTTCCAGAAGTTTTGCTTTTTAATAAGATGTAACTTTGAAAACCTAATCTACAGTGCTGTGTCTTAATACAGTATGTACATTTTTAAAAACTAGAAGCACTCAGAGAGGTCAAACCTCTGCTAATGCCATAAAGTCATTGAAAAATGGTAGGATCTGGATTATGATCTGGATCACCACCTATATTTAATATTTAATCCCAACATTTCCTGAAAATTTTATCAAAATCTGTTTATTAAATTTTTATGTAATCTTGGCAACAGGCAGACAGATGGACAAATCAACCAACAGTACCAAAACATATAACCTCCTTGGCAGAGGTAATGAAGGAGGAAAGACCTTCCTGTCGGCATAACTGAGTTTGCGTTTGACTCATTTTCAGACAGCTCACAATAAAATACATTTTCTGTCAGATGGTGGAGATATGGCGGCGAACCCAGAACGCAAACGCATGACTTTAACGAACGTAAATACTTTAATTAACTAAAAAATACAAACAAAAGGGCTGGCGTGGCAGCAAAACAAACACTAACAACTTACAAAAACGAGGAGCGAAGGCAAAACCAGACGGACAAGAATGAACAGGCAAAGCGGAACGAAATGACCCAGTGGAGATTGAAGAACAAAGACCGGTATTTAAAGACTGAGGATCAGGAGGAAAATGGACACAGGTGAGTGATTGCAAACAGGTGAGAATGATGGCAGTGATTGAGTTGTTATGGTAATGTGGGTGTGGCATGAAAGACTGGAATGTAACAGAACAGCATGGTATGGAAGAATGAGGCGTGGCAAGTTACTGGGGGAGGTGAAAGTGACAAGACATGAACACAATTAAAGAAACAAAGCAGAACAAGAACTAGAAAACCAAACAAAAACATCAAAACCATGACATTTTATTTAATATAACACAGCAGTACAACCTTGGACAGAGCTTAAAAATGTGTTGGTAAATATTCCTGAACTCAGCAGTGCTGGGAAATTAGTAGATCCGTCATCACCACTCTATGTGAGTAGGTCCGTCTGAAAGTTCTATCCCTCATTTATATTTGTGCAACTCACTGACAGCTGGGGTTGCCTATTCATTAATTTAAGAGAGTGAAACAGCCATATTCATTATAAAGTGATATAAATCTCTTCTAAAGCCATTCAATTAGAGATTCTTTTCTAACCTTGGAAGAAAAGGCCCAGTGAAGGATTGGAAATATAAAGATGAACAAAACTTAATCAGCGGTTGCATTGTTGATTACTGTTTCACAAGATGATTATTATATTTCATTTGGAATTTCCCTGTGAGGACAGATTTATTTTAGTCATGATAACCAGTTCCTTTTCATACACTGTCTTGTAGTTTACTAGTTTTAGCTTAAGCTTTTATTAGTGTGTGCTTCTATGCTGTGTGGTTAAGCACAGATTGGCCTTTCAGGTTCATGGAAAAGGCCAATTGAGTAGGAATTTGCTTCTTCATAAACTTGCTACTTCATCAAATAAGAAGAAAGGAATGGAAGTCACACTGACCAGGCAAACTGACTCGAGGACACATAGCAGAAAACATACTGATAAAAATAGCCAACTTTCAGGTGATCACTTTACAAACCCAACTCCAGAAAAGTTTGAACGTTGTGTAAAGGGTAAATAAAAACAGACTGTAACTAGAAGCACTCAGAGAGCTCAAACCTAAGCTACCAAAGAGGCCATAGAATTATTTAAAACTTGGGAAAACAAGTGATTAAATTTTGGTGGTAAACGAGATTATGATCCTCATCACTATCAACATTTAATCACTTGTTTTTTGTGACAACCCCAATATTTCTTGAAAATCTATTTTGAAGTAATCTTGCTAACAGACAGGCAAAACCAACCAACCAAAGTTATTAAAAACATAACCTCCCTGACAGAGGTAATTATTGGCATATTTCAAAAACCTATATTGCGTTCACAGTGGAACATAGTAAACATATCAAATGTTTAAACTAAGAAGTTGTTCCGGTTTAAAAAATCATAATAATTTTAAATTTGATGATGGTAGCAACACATCTCAAAAACTGACAAGGCAGGACTTGACAGGATTCAGACTAGCAACACAGTAACGAAGTTTAAAGGATTTTATTATGGACAGACAAAGAACGGGACCAGAGGTTCTGAACAGCGCACTCACGTGACCGTCGTGGATCGGGACCAGAATAGGTAAGTCCTCCTTAGCTTGGTAGCTAGGTGCAGACAGGCTTATCTGAAAGGGGCTGAGGCGAGAGGGAAAGTCCAGGTACAGGCGTGGGATCGTTACCGGGGAGTCAGAAGTCCGAAGCCAAAACCAGAGAGGGAAAATTCAAAGGGCGAGGTCCAGGTGAGCGTAGCGAGGTCGGTAACGAGAGGTCAGAGTCCAAAGCAGTATCCAAAAAGGGGCAGGCGAGAGACGTGGGTCGTGGGACAGGCAAGGGTCGAGATCAGGCATGGACATGGATATAACGCTGGACATTTACTAACTGTGAGGCTTTCAATAATCTGGCAGTGAGAGACTGGGAGCTGTGAGTATTT
>NC_051430.1:3927734-3929698 GCF_001649575.2 Kryptolebias marmoratus | reverse complement strand
GTGGAGGGGGTCTGGAGGAGGGACTGAGTCCAGACGTCTTCACTGGCTTGATACGGGACACGTGGAAAGATGGATGGAATCTGGTGGTCCTTGGAAGCTGAAGCTTGACGGCGACAGGGTTGATGACGTTGGAGATTGGGAACGGGCCGATGAATCTGGGTGCGAGTTTTCTAGATTCTACCCTCAGAGGTAGGTCTCGGGTGGACAGCCACACCTTCTGCCCAGGCTGGTATTCTGGCTGCTTTGACCTCCTTCGGTTTGCTGCGCAGGACAGTTGGGACAGGGTCCTGTTCACCACTGTGAACCATCCCATCTTCTTTTAACAACAGTCTGTAAACATTTAGAAACTGAGGAGGCCAGCTCCTGAAACCTTTAGAGAGAATGTTGTTCATTCTTGTCTGATGTAGGATTGTAGCTGTTCAACAATCCTTGGTCTTCTTTGCAGGACTTCTCGTTTAATGATGCACCTAATGTTTTCAGTTGGTGAGAGGTGTGGACTGCAGGCAGGCCAGTTCGGCACCTGGGCTCTTCTGCAGTAAAGCCATACTGTTGTAATGAATGCAGTATGCGGCTTAGCATTACCTTGCCAAAATATGCAAGGCCTTCCCTCAAAATGATGTCCTCTGGATGAATGGTCCCTACGGAGGATGTGTCTGTGGTTTCCAAACAGAATTTAAATTTTCAATTAGTCAGACCACAGGACAGTTTTTCAGTTTGTTTTAATCCATTTTAAACAATCTTTGGTGCAAAGAAAACTGCAGTGGTTTTGGATGGTGTTCTTTGTATGAAAGAGGTGGATGGCACTGCAAACTGTGTTTAAGGACAATAATTGTGGAAGTGCACTGATGTACATAACAGAATAAGACCTGTTCTGTGGTGCTGCCTGAGGGCTTGAAGATCATGGTCATCCAATATTGACTTTGAGCCTTGGCCTTTGCACACAGGGATTTATCCAAATGAATAAAAATGTTTGATGATATCATGAACTGTAGTCTTCCCAACTTTCCATTGAGAAACATTATTTAAAAATTGTTCCACTGTCAGAATTCCTCTCTTTTTGCTGTTCTTTACACTAATCATTACATTTCACGGTTAGCCAGAGAGGATGTTCCATAGGTTTTGCTAGTTCTATTAGGACCTGGTGCAGCTGATTACTCACACCATGCTTAAGGTTAAGTTGTACCATCATTCATCATTGGATCATTAAACGTCACACGGTGATAGCTGAACGCTACAACCTCTTGAGAAATTCTTCAAGAGTTTACTTTGAAAATCAAATATTACAAACTTACCTGTGTCTCCTCATAGAATCTGTCATGTTTTCCTGGAATTCCTTGTTGAAAATTGCCATTTACGACTTCTTTCCTTACCAAAATAACATACAGGCAGTTGTATTGGTAAGGGTCAATATGACCTCAGTAATAGCTGTACTACAGAAAGACACGGATCTTACTTTTCATCTTGGCACACACCAGATTAGTACATACTGTACAGCTCCAACTACCAAGTAAGGAGATGGAGAGCTGATAGTTGGGGCTTGTTTTGTTGCCTCAGGAACTGAGAAACTTGCAATCATTAAAGTAAAGAGCTGTTGCTTGGCAGAAAAAAATGTTAATGTTACAAAATACCTTAACCCTCTCAAGGCAGGCATTGCAACAGCATATCTGATTTTTCCTGTTACTAAAACTTAATTTGAGCCTGAGAGGAATAAAATATATTAATCAAACTGTTGCAATATCATAATCAAAGCCTGACTTCAATGTGATTAAAATAATTTGGTGCGACATTGGGAAAACTGACCATCAACGAATGCCCACATACTTTAAATTCAAAAAAAGTTAAAAAACAAAAACAACTGGACTTCTATTCTGTAGCTGAAGACGTTTCGCTTCTCATCCGAGGAGCTTTCTCAATTCAGAAATAGAGAGTGTGGAGTTGAGCTTTTAAAGCTGAGATGTGATGTA
>NC_051430.1:3894312-3925729 GCF_001649575.2 Kryptolebias marmoratus | reverse complement strand
TCTCTATTTCTGAATTGAGAAAGCTCCTCGGATGAGAAGCGAAACGTCTTCAGCTACAGAATAGAAGTCCAGTTGTTTTTGTTTTTTAACTTTTTTTGAATTTACCATGGCCTGGATGAATGAGAATCTACACCAGCACACATACTTTAATGAATTTGGCAACATTCTAAAGTAATGCTTTTCCACAAAAACGTGGAAAAATTAAGTATGCCATATGAAGAACAATTATCTCAGGTTTTTCAGACAATGGTGGTTTTTTGGAATTATACGTTGCATTGAGTTCTTTTATGCTGGTTAAATTTTTGGTAGATAATGATCATATGGTGATGTGTTGCTGTTCATCTTCATTCATGACTGTGTAACTAGATTTATGCAGACAAAACACAAGTCAAACTGCTGATGTTATGTGTTATTAGCAGTAAAAATATGGTTGCAGTGTGGATTACATTGTTTTGTGACTAATATGAAACGTACTACAAGTCAACTAACGGCTTTTGCTGCTGAAAATAGTAGTTTGTCCTCTTTAAAAAGGACAAATATCGCCCTCCTCCACACACACACTATATCATGAGAGATCAATGAAATGAAACTCATAAATCACCACTGTGAGGAGAAGGGGAAAGTTGAAGATTTGCACTTGGAGTGATATGTCAATATATTGCTCTGGTCGGTAGAGAGTGTCAGTTGTTGAAGGTAATAATATGATTCAGACTGCAACCATTTTGATTTATTGCATTGTTTTTTAAAAAAGAAATAGAAAAAAATAAGAATTTTAGCTAAAGGAGACAAAAGCTGCTTGAGACCTCAGCCTTTTACAAGCATGGATTTCTTAGAATTATGCCCAACACGTGTGTGTAACAGCCATTACTCTTCTGGGATGGTTCACTTATTGAGTTTCACTAAAGATATATCTGTCCATATAATCATGTTAGTGTACTGAGGTAAAAAGGAGAAAAGTCAATAACTAATTTTTGCCTTGGCTTGAGAGAAGCTGTTTTTGTTGAAGATTTTTCTTTTAGGTTTCTAATGTTTCCCTCTCTGTTTCAGCAGCTCAAAGAATATACATTATGTCAGTTGAAATGCAACAAACTAAACAAAACAGTGTCATGCAAAAGTGTAAAAGTTTAATGTTAGCTAATGTAGCGTTCTTTCATTCTGGTATGCAGTTTTTCAAAAACACTTGTTTTATAAGTCTGAAAAATGATCTAAAACAGGCCCTCATTTGGCTCGCCAATAATCAAAAATCTTCTCTCTACATACTCTGCTTCATGACTGATGTCACACCCATACTACTCTTACTGGTGAACAACTGACAACTATGTGACAGAAAACTGACCAGATGTTATGTCTCTCTATCTTTGCAGGGACTTTCCATTGACTTCCATTCATTTCTACACCCTAACTACAGCCTAACCCTGACCCCCACCCTGACCCTGACCCTTACCCTAACCCTAACCATTACCAGTACATAGCTAACCCTAAACCAAACCTTAGTCCTAAACCTAACCCCTAACCCAAAAACATCATTTCTCCTCGTGGGGACCAGGCTTTGGTCCCACAAGGAGCAGTTGGTCCTCACAAGGTAGTATATGTTAGGAAAATTGTCCCCACAATGTATCAAATACATGCCCCCCCACCTCCACCCCCACCCCCACACACACACAAAAAAACCTCCAGTTAAATATAATGAGCAAAGATAGATTTATCTTTTTATCAAAATCTTTTTTAACAAAGTTTTTTTTTTCCTCAGTGGCTTTTTATTTTATAAAATACAGCATTTTTACACATTTTTTTAGTTAATTCTTTGAGTAACTTGTTTGTATTGGGTTTAATTTACTTGTGTTTCCTCAGTTCTGATTCTTGTGATCTCAGTGTTTTTGTTTATTCCCTGAGTAGTTCAGCTCCATGTGCCCTCTGTGTTCCTTGTACCAGTATTCACCTGCAGCTCTGTATTTTTCCTGTCAGCCTGTCACTCCCGTCTGCACGTGTCTAGTTAGTAATCACTCACCTGTTTCCGCTCCTTCAACAACTCTGTCTCACCCATCTTTTCATCAGTGGTTTATTGTTGCTTTCATGCACTATCTGGTTCTCCTCATGTTCCCTGTGATCTGTCGTCTAGTAAGTTTTTGTTTGCTGCCACGTCAGCTTTTTGTTTTGTTCTTTTTAATAAATCAGCTTACTTCTGAGCTCCTCTGTGTCCACCTGCATTCTGAGTCTAAACCTGATATTTTGAGTCATCATCCACATAGAACAACTTATCATCAATGATCTTTATGAGACACATAAAACAATAATTTAATTTGAATGGTTCTGTCATGAGGCAGAGAAAGGTAACTCTGAAATGTTCCAGAAGGTTTTACACATTTCTGCAAACCTCTTGTACAAAATGTTTCAGACGTCATTGAACATAATTTGGGTTTTCCATGATATTAGAAGAGAAACTGTTGTTGTTTGGCCTGAACTCAATTCAGATGCCAGCTATCACTTTTACAGGAGGCCACACATTTATGTTGCTTAGATGTACTACTCCTTAATGCCTTTTTGTGCACAGTAATAGGAATATTACATATGAAGATAATACAGCAGTTGTCCTCACTTCCACCTCCAAGTGTGTTCAAAATTTCAGCATAAATGGTAAATGGACTGTACTTATATAGTGCTTTTCTAGCCAATAAGGCTACTCAGAGCGCTTTACAACACAATCTATGTTCTTATTTACCCATTCATGCACACATTTATACAGCACTCTACTACATCTCTACAAAGTTAATCTGAACAAATCATTCTGTGGAGTGTAATCAGTGCTTTAAACTCCATTCATACACTGATGGGGCACACATCAGAGGCACTGAGGGGTTCACTGTCTTCGACATGGTACTGCCCACAGGAATCAAACCTCTAACTCTCTCTTTGGAGGACAACTGCTGGAAGCACTGAGCCGCAGCTGCCCCCCAAAAAGTGTTTTTTTTTTTTTAAGTTTCAAATTTCCAAACAACAGAGATAATATGCTGGATATAGAACATGCTGTGTCATCTCAACCAATAAGTATGTTGATTTTTGTTGCAGCTGTAGGACTACAGAACCTCTCCTAGTTCAAAAATAAGCAAACTCCAGTCAGAATTCAAAAAGCACATCACCTTTTAGATGTGTTTGAATGTTACTATAATAACACAACCGGCTCTTTTTAAAATTAAATAATATTCAACAACCAAAAAGCCCTCTTGGGTAGTGTTTCATGTGACGAAAACTGCCAGATGAACATTATTTGTCCACCAGGAGCTGGTAGAGGTGCCTCCTACTGTACATCACATTTAGTGATGAAGCTGGGCTTTTTGTGCCAACAGGCTATTAAGGGTTGATTATGTGTCTTTCCAGACTCGTTGTGTTTTATGTTACAAGATTCTTAAAAGAAAGGACAAACTGAATGTCAGATTGTTCAGTCAGTAGGAGTCTGTCTGAGCACAGTTGCATCAGGGACAATGAATCTGCTATAATCTTTCTGGTCTGTTGCAGGTGGGTGACCAAATACTGGAAGTAAATGGCCAAAGCTTTATCACTATTTCCCACGATGAGGCGGTTAACATCCTCAAAACAGGGCACCATCTGTTGATGAAAGTGAGGGATGTGGGTCGTCTGCCTCATGCACGCACATTTGTGGATGAGACCAAATGGGTCTGCAGTGAAACCATTACTGAGACCAACGCTACGGCTAGCACCGGTTCTCTCCCCAAACCCAGTGTCAGTGCTGGTGTTAGTACCAGTGCCAGCAGCACAAGGTGAGTGTATGATACTGAATGAAAAAAAAGACCTTTGTGTATATTTCACAAATCAGGTTCAATGCTGAGTTTTTTTAATAAAAGGAAAATATACTTAAAAACCGTGACACTTCATCAACTCCAGGCCAGTGACGATGACCAAAGAAATCGTGTACTTTGGTCATTGTCACTGGATAATATTTTGAGCAAGAATTATGTTACAGTTTCCTCTAAGCCATTAACATCACCATTGTGCGTCTTTAACACTGTCATCATCCACAGTGAAGCGGATCTAATGGAAGCATATATAAAGTAAAGAGAGTTTTCACTGATTTCCACAGAACTTCATGACTAACTCTGGTGTGAACAGAAGATTCAATATTCATGTGAACAAACTTAAACCTATAGACAAATTAAAGGTGTACCATATTTTTGAAGGAAAGGAATGCATATCAGGAAGCAAAAGATATCACACAATGAGTAGCACTTGGAGTTTGTGTTGTGAACCACACCGAATGTTATTACAAAAACTGAATTAAAGCCATTTTTATGTTTGCTAAGGTCAGCTGGCTGTGTCAGCCATCTTGAATTAGACTGGCAGCAAAAGTTAATCAGTTGTAGAGATATATTCAGTGAGTAATCTTGAAAGCTTCCTTAAAATCTGTCCAGTGAATCATGAGATATTTTGCTAAGAGACAGAGTTGACTCCAATAGTTAATGGCAAATTTTATTTTTAATAAAATTCTTGTGGAATCTCGAAATGTCTATTGGGAATCTGTCTCAGTTTCTACCACACCAAAATTTAGGTCAATATCTTTAAAATAGACTGAGTTATAGTCATTTTTGTGTTTTTTAGGGTCAGTTGGCTGTGGCAGTCATGTTGGATCAGGTTGATTCCAAAAATTAACCAGTTGTTGGCAAGGTATCCTGATAAGTTAAATGTTTATTCATTGAGGTTTTTGAATAACTCTTGATCTGAGCCCAATTGGCCATGGGATACTGTACCAGGGTCTGATGCCCTGGATCGAACTCCTCCACCACGGTAGGGCAGCAATTCTGTGCAGGGGCAAAGTCATGTGTTTATTCTAACTAAGTAGGGTTTGAAGCCTGTTGGTCTCAAATGTTTAGAGATAGTTTATAAAAATGGTAATGCAAATCATCCTTACAAAATAAACACACATCTTTTGTACAAATATACAAACTTAAATCTTAGCTGAGAGTACAAAAAAGAAATAATCTAAGATCTCACTTAGACAGATCCACAAGAATCTGGACAAAGTCAATGACTGTCCAGCAAGACATTTGCAATTTTAGATTAACATAAAATCTTTACCAACTCAAGTGTTGTTAAAGAGTGCATTAGTGGTCTGAAAAAAATGTGGAAGAGGAGGAAGAAAGGGAGGATACAAGAAGTCCCCGTGGTACACTGTTGCCTCAGAGCAAGAAGCTCCGGGGTTATTTTAGGCTAATACCTTTCTGTGTGAAGCTGACATGTTCTCCCTGTTCTCCTACCACAGCTCAAAAGCATCCAAGCTGAAGAAAACTGTATGATTCAGAATTGACTGAAGTGTGTGTGTGTGTGTGTGTATGTGTTAGTCCCATTGTCTTATCTTTGTTACCTACTGGAGAAAGGCTGCATCCCCCTGTGACTCTGAACAGGAGTTCAGAAATTGGATGAATAGGTGTCCAGGGGTCTGCAACCTGTGGCTCGGGGGCCACAGGTGGGTTGTTGGTTCCTTCTGTAGCTTTAACCAAACATAAGAAAATAAATGTTTTTATTCATAGAGCAATTGAAAAGTCTAGTTTTAGTAATTTTCCTGTCCAGTTTTATGCAATGTGTGAATAAAATGTCTGTGAAAGAACAATACTAATAGGTGCAACACACATTATTCAGGTTGTGCTGGTAGTTTGTTAGCTTGTTCGCCTCTTTATTAATTGAACTTCTTGCTGTATGGTGGGATCTCCCTCTGAATTCCATCAGAGGATTCAACATTTTTAGACATTTGTGGAAAGCTGCGCAGTTTTGCACCCAGCACTGTTACAAATCATAAAAATAAGATGTTCTACAAAACTTATGAAAGGTTATTCTGATAAAGAATTTGAAGTAAAGACTTACCTTTGTTAAAAAAATTAATAAAAAAAACTGAAGGTCTCTGTTATTATTACTGTAAAAGAAATTCAGTAAGTCACGATTAAATGTCCAAGAAATTTCCCTAATTACTGTGTTCACACTAAAACAGATTTTTTATTACACTCCAAAAAAAATGTGTTAGGATGTCAGTAAATGCTTTAATATTTTAAAGCTGGATACTTATACTATTAATTCTTCACAAACATATAAAGCACTCACAGAGACCTCCATAGTTCAGTGTTTAAATGCTATAAAAGGGGGATAAAAAAACAAAAAATAAACATTTTTTGTTACGATACACTAAAGGTTTGGTCTTTTCCTTTGTCCTAATGTGTAACAATGCCAAAAAATGTAAACAATTTATTACAGACCTTAATTTCATAATATGAGAATTGATAGTTGATATGTGTAGCATGTCTGAATCACCTAATGAGATGTATTACCTTTAGTTAAACTTTATTACAAGTACATTTTGCTACTCTGGACAAATTTTATTTTGTGGGAAAAAAGGGTTAAAGTGTCTCTCTTGGTTGTAAAGGTTGTTAACCTTGTTATTGATGTTTCTTTGAAACAACAAAAAAAAGAACCTTAAGAGGACATTGCTGAATTTTATTTGGAGATCATCGCTTTAGTGAAATTTTGACTTTGAAAACAATCTGTTGAAATTCTCCTCCAACCCCTCCACACACGATTTCTGTCCCTGCACTGACATTAATTGAATAATTAGGGAGTTGTACAATACTGAGTTTATTTTCTTTTGGAAAATATGGGGGTAATTCTTTGCTTTACAAATGGGTAAAATCACTACTGCATTTCTGCCTCAGGCCATATCAGGCCACGATATTGCTTAGGTTGTGTTTAAAATGTTCTAGTTGAAGCTGAAATGCATTTCATGAAATAAATATGTAATGTCATTGCTTTCATTTTTAACTGTTGACTTTAATATTAGCACTGGAAGATGACTATTAGTGGAGATGTTGTTTTAAAGAAAACATTTTTTTTCTTGCAGACCATCTTCAGCCAGAGCTACACCTGTATTTGGAAAGGTAAGAATGGTCCAAACTATTTAATTTAACTAACTGTGCAACAATGTATAGTCATCACTCATTCCTTTTTATTGTTCTTATATGGACAGAAAACTTTTTTATTATTATTATTTATTTTTTCAAAATTTTTGTCAGGTTTGCTGGGGGTCTTTTAACATTATTTAACTAACGTTTTTTCTGACTCACTTTCAGTTCGGCTGTCTCCAAACTTATACATGCATTTTGACCTATAAATCTTTTAGGCTCATAAATGCTTAAAGACTCAAAAACAAAAGAAAAAAAACCCACACAGCTAAAACTAACTCTTAGATGAAATTTAACTGTTAGTGCAAATGAACAAGATAAAACATAAATTACCAAGTTTTTAAAGCTTATATATACCCCTGAAACAGGAGACAACAAAAATCAAAGAAACAGGGGATTTGATTTGTTATTTGTGAATTTAGAAAAAAGATTTTTGCTTTTGTGAGGGAGTCCTGACTTGAGTTCTGACATATTCAGAAGGAAAACAGCAGCTTAGTTTCACTGACATTAATATTTGTCAGCTAAACTGTAATTCAAGGCAAAAGTTGCAGAGGCTAACATTCACTGTCAGACACGTCAGACACACTGACACCACAACTCTAAAAGGGAAACTGAAATGTGCATTAATTAGAATATTTACTCACTAGTGACTGTGATTAATGGCCCTTTTAGAGAGGAACTTGAAACGGGAGGTTCAGCTAATGGTAAAATTGACATGTGAGGTGGTTCCTGTAACAGCAGCTTTACAAGTTGATACAGGCATATTTTGTCTTTTTGAGAAATGTGTACACCAAAACTATAGTTTTATTTTTCTTCAGCAGTCAAGTCAATGTCCCTGAAAGATTTGAAGTATTCTGCCTCAAAGTATGAGCGCTGCATGCTCTGCTCCATTTATATTAGTGTGAAAACTCAAGTTTGCAAGTTTTTTAGCCTTTGGATTTAAAGTCTGCTGTGGTAACCTAATACCAACCCAATGATTGGATCAGTAAGGACATTCTACTTAGAGAAGAGCAGACACAGGCAAAATGGCTTTAAACCAAACAATAGTTTATTCAGATCCTCCTCAGCTTTACTTTTACTTGTCTGCTAAAATTATGTTCATGTTTGAACATAGACCCTGTTTTTCTAATAAGTAATAAAACATTCATATTCTTTGATAGCTCAGAGTCATGTAATTTTACCCGAAGTCACTTTCTGTGAGAGTCATCAGTGTATATTAGCTTTAACTACAGGTTTTTCAAATTACACATTTTCTCTTTTATGATGCCAGTACACATAAAGTCCATCTTGTAACTTAACACAAAGTTAAATTTAATTAGTAAAATCCTTTAAATATGGACGTTTTCAGCCAGCAAGTCATAGAATATCCTTTTTCTTGGCATCCTCTAAAAATCCTTTCCCATGTTCACAAACAGTTTTTCTTTTTAAGCGCTTTTATAATGTCATAATTTACTAGAGCAAGATAAAGCCTTGCAAGTCTCAACACTGAAGCCTGTTATACAAAACCAAATACAGGCATTTCAAGCTGTTGTTTCCAGCAATATTAACTAAAACGTTAAATCTTTTCTAGATACTTTTCTGTTGTTGCAAGGTACTTTTTCTACTATTTAATCAATTCTAACATGTCCACATTTGGTATAAAATACTGAAAGCCTTTCTGACAAGCTCCAGAAAGAAGAGCTCTTTCCCAGTCAAGCTGCTTGTGCAGATAACAATGATGGAAGTGCTAAAGGCAACCAAGTTCACATTGACTCATCCTGCAGCTTTGAAGTGGTGCTTCTTCCCTCACGTTGATAAGCTCAGCTAGGCCGTGTGCAGAATTAAATTAAAGGCCCAACATTCGTTGAAGGAATGCATATCACCCGCCACCTCTCATTTCAGAGTTTTAAACTAAGATCAACTTCTGCTAAAACCAGTTAGGTCAAATCTTGTAAATGACATGATTCACAATCTCATGTGTTATTGTGGCATCTCACAAAGTGTATTAGCACTCAAAATGTGTGCTGGGAATGACTCTCAGCTACTTCCACACCAAAATTTACTCTGTCTCTGTAAAATCAGCTGAGTTCATTGAAGTTGACTCCAAATGTTAATGAGTTGTAAAGGTTCATCCAATGATTACTTTTAGAGTTGTTTAATTATGGTTAATGGTTAGCACTGTTGCCTCACAGCAAGAAGGTCCTGGATTCAAGCCCCGGGTTGGACCTCAGATCTTTCTGTGTGGAGTTTGCTTGTTCTCCTCGTGTTTGTGTGGGTTTTCTCCAGGTGCTCCGATTTCCTCCCTCAGTCTAAAAACATGCATGTTAGGCTGCCTTCAGGCCCAGGCCTCCCTTGATAAAGAGATTTGTGAGCTCAGAGGGATTTGCCTGCTTAAATAAAGGTTAATAAATACATCAAATCTGTCCAGTGGTAAATGAGATATTAGGATAATTTCTTGAGTCTACAGACAAACACACACAAAAACAAAAACATTATCTGCACATATTATAAGCCTGCACATATTTGAAAATGTTCTATCTGCATTATCACTAGCTTTGTAGAGTTCAAAACTCATGGTGTTTTTTTTCCTGTTATCGTATTTCAATTATCAAACTTGGTTTATCCTGTTTTCCCTTAGCTGGCTGGATACAGATGTGTTGGCCCACCTGGAGCTCATGTTTCTCTGGAACAGCAAGCCTGTATGTTACTTACTGAGCAGGAAAGAGAGACCATGTTCTACTACCTCCTGGAGTATCAGGAAGGCCACATCTGTGTGGAACCACTGGCCATGGCGCTGTTTGAGCTTTTCAACACACATGCCAAGGTACTGCAGTTTTCTGCAGAAATTCTCCACACTCTCCCTCATGTTTGCCTTCATCTTACTTTCTCATTTGATTTTTTTTTCCTACCCACCCCCACCAGTTGTCCATGTTGTCTGAGGTTAGGAGTTTGGTGGCTCCCCATGACCTGGAGTTGTATGACAGGCTTGTGTTGCATCATGAGAGGGAGGCTCATCAAACTTGGCAAGGAGGCCTGGGAGTCCTTCATCCACCAGGCCACTGTAACCATGCAGCTTCAGTGATACAAACTGCTGGAAACAACGTCCTTCCAACGGTAGATTTCTTCTTTTTTTTACAACACCTGAAAATGTGACAACTAATATTATATTTGTGGTGTAATTTTATTTTGACTGTTTAAACAACCTTATTCTGTGAAGCAAGACAGGGTCTAAAAAAACAACTCAATGCAATTTTTTTTTCAGTACTAAAGACCACCTTGCTATACTCCTTTTTACATGTTTTTTTTCTTTAGTTAAGTATTGATTCAGAAAGATTATTATAATGGATGTAGAGATAAATTGGTGACATACAGCCATCTATCCAATTGATATTGATATTGATATTCATCCAATGCGTTCCTAGTGGCTTAAGTTCTGACTTGAAGTGGTTTGTAAAAATGACTTGAAATTTAGCTCAATATACGGTATGTATATACGGTATGTATATTGAGCTAAATTTGGTGTGGTAGTAGCTAATAGTCATCCTCAACACATACTCTGACACACATCTGACAAAATCTTTCAATTTTGCATCAAATCACTCATAACATTATTTACAAGGTGTGGCAACAAAAGTTTCACCCTCTGCGAGAAGTGAAGAAATCTGCTCTCACTCATGTAGTTGCATGGTAATCTTTTACCCATGAACATTTTATACTCAATGATGAACTCCAGGCAGAACTTCAAGGAAGCTCCTCCTCTCTCCCCACAGCGCCAGAACAAATCTCTTTCCCCCTGGGTCTCCACTTTTCTGCCCCTGTACAGATTTTTGCTTCCCTTACTGCGACCAGACATTTTTACTGTACAGACCGAGACAGTAAACGCTGAATCGCATTTGCAAATTTGTCACAAAGAAACCACTACCATTAAGCAACAGATGGTGCACAGTAACAAGCGAACATAGGGAACGTGTCTGTATGCTGCCCAGCCGAGGGGAACATCCTTCCGACCAGCACGGTCATGGAGAGCTGCCTACGTCTCTGCTTGGTCTACTCCATGCAAAATAATTCTTCTGTCTCCTTCCAAGAGTTCTTTGCAATTTACCTATCTTTATGAGTTTTGATGGAATAGTTATGAAGACGGCTGTATTTTTTAACAGTTTCAGCCAGTTGCTCGTCTGTGGAGCAGTAAAAGCAAAATGACACCATTGCAGTTTACTCCCTTTTCCACATAAACACTCCCACTACAAGGTTCTGACCAATCACACAATAGTTGACGCATACTCCTGTGAGAAACAGTACTGCCCGGACCTTGTGTAAAGAACTGGCTCTCAGAGATCTTGCAAGAACATATTGACTTTTGTCACCCAACTACATCAGCAAGAGTGGATTTCTTCACTTCTCGTGGCGTATGAATTCAGCTTAAAAGCCTGGCGACAAAGGTGGTGAGTAATATGGGTTCCCTCAAGGAATGATAGGCCTTTAATTACAGTTTCAGAAGTTTCCAAGAAAAGAATGTAGGTCACTGTGATGTATAAATGATGGAAACATGACGGTGTGTGGGTGCATGTGTGTGTAACCTCACACATTTTCTTTTATTCTCTGTGTTAGCATTCTGTGACAGCTTTTGACACAGAGCAGCCATTTTGGTGACCCATCTTCTATGTAATGATGTGTCGTAGAGGATCCACATCCATCCACAGAGACCTCATTCTGCTGAGAAGTCTGCTTGTAATACTGTTCCTCTACACCTCTGACCCTAAGAGGGCAGTAACAATAGTTAAACACAGTTTTGTTAACTGCTCAAATATCCAGTTAGAATTATGTCAGATTGTTGTTGAAGGCTTTGCAAAGCCATGTAGAATTTTGACCCTGTGGATTACAGAACACTCACAATAAATTCAATTTTGTGGACCCTATTCTTGTTTTTAGTTTCACTGAAGTTGTACATTGTTTATTCATTCTACCCTTAAAAAGGCAGGGTAAATCCTTTAAAGTCCAAAATTATTATGATGTTCACGCTCCTAATGCAGCACGTGAATGGTTGTTTGTCTCTATGTGGCTGTGTGATGGACTTGCAACCTGTCCAGGGTGTCCCCCACCTCTCGTACAGTGACTGCTGGAGACAGGCAGCAGCTCCCTGTGACGCGGAAATGAGAAGCGAGTAAAGAGGATGGATGGATGGATGGATGGATGGATGGACGCATGGACGCATGAACGCATGGACGGATGGACGGATGGACGCATGGACGGATGGACGGATGGACGGATGGATGGATGGATGGATGGATGGATGGATGGATGGATGGATGGATGGATGGATGGATGGACGGACGGACGGATGGACGGATGATGGATGGATGGATGGACGGATGATGGATGGATGGACGCATGGATGGATGTACGGATGGACGCATGGACGCATGGACGGATGGATGGATGGAAACTTTTGACCACAACTGTATAAACAAACTTTACATCTTTCTACAGTTTGTCCTAATTATCACCTGCTGCCAGAGGAGAAAAAGTTACAATGTTTTGCCTGTTTGTTTGTGTGTATAATCATTTGTCTGTTGTGACAGCAAAATATTTCATGAAACACTTGGGAAGTAATCGTTGGATTTACATCTACAACTGATTAACTTAGAAATCAACTCAATTCAACAGCAAAAATGGCTACAACACAGCCACTTATATAGATATTAAGTTTAAATTTGATGCTGTAGCTGAGCATTATTTCCAACATATACTCAGAGCACAACACATTGTGCAATAGTTTAGCCTAAACTTTTGGTATTAGCTGTTAGCATTAACCCTGTCTGTCTGACAGTAAAAACATTTCATGACCCACCTGACAGGTTTTATTGAAACTATCAGAAACTACTCTTTGAATGTGCATCTACAAATAATCATCCTTTGGCGTTACCCCAAATCATGAAGACCACTACAGCTAATCAGCATTAGCCAACACAAAAATGGATATAACCCTTTAGTATGCCTCACTTCTGTTAAACTTTTCATTTAACGGAAGTGAGTCATTACTTTTTGAGTAATCCTGCTAACAATGAAACCTTTTTAAAAAGAAACGCCCTCATTGGGGAAAGTAAGTACAGGAATTGTTCCCATAAAACCTCTGACAAGGTGTACAGTGAGAGAAATCGTAAGATGACAGCATTTATCACGTTCCTTACAAAGCATCGGGACAACCCTATTCTAGAAGACTTTTCAGCTGTCTGGTCCACTTTGAAAATTGCTGCTTTGAACAATGCATTTGCAAGACCTGCCTCCACCCATTCAGCCATTATATTACCCGCTTTTTCACTCCAGATCGCAGCGAGCTTGTGCCTATCTCCAGCAGTCATTTTGCGGGAGGCAGGGTACACTCTGGACAGGTTGCAAGTCCATCACAGGGCTGCAAGCCTTAAATAATTTAACAGTCTCATCAAGGACTCAATATGTTGCTCTGTAGTCCAACTAGCATCAGTATTAAGTTGACTAATGCTATTTTTCCATCTGCAGTACAACAGCTCCTCTCTTTCTTTCAGCTGGATGGTTCTGCTAGTGGCTGGAGAGAAAAAGACCAGGAGAAGAACACAATTTCTTTTCAAAACATTTCACTGGTACGTGTTATTCTTTGCTTCTTCTACAGTTAGGTGCAA
This sequence comes from Kryptolebias marmoratus, assembly GCF_001649575.2. Lineage (NCBI taxonomy): Eukaryota > Metazoa > Chordata > Actinopteri > Cyprinodontiformes > Rivulidae > Kryptolebias > Kryptolebias marmoratus. Next base: position 3,912,138 of record NC_051430.1, on the reverse strand, counting down.
CTGCATATACAGTATGCCTTCATTATCTTGGAATGGTTTGTTCCTTTTAAACCTGAATCCCAGTAAATAGTTATGGTTTAAAAGGTGGATACAGAAATGTATCATACATTATGTTATGTAAAAATCCTACTAGAAATTGTAATAGCATTATATTGTTGTAAAATAATTAGGTTACTAATGCTGGAAATAGAGAAACAATCAAACCTTGAACAGTAGTTGATACTAAGAGAAACACAAAATGTTCTTGAATTTATTTCTTTTGGATTCTGCTAAAAATGTCTAATAGCAGTCTTATTCTGAATTTTTTAGGTTTCTTTTTTGCTGCTGGGAACAGATACTGACAAAAAAACATCAGAGAATCTAGTAAACCTATGTAAAAAAAAAAAAATTGAATCAAACTTGTATGGGTAAGCTGCAGAGGCTGACTAGATAAAGTTAGACAGGATATTGACAAACTTCAGTTTAAATAAAATATGATGTGAGGCAGCCTTACAAGGGCTTCTCTACCTCTCTTCATATCTCTCTCTTTTGAGGGCTTCAGGAAGGTTAAATGTTTTGGGCTTTTTTATTGTTTATCCATAGAAGACAAACCAAATCAGTGATGAACACATTTTCATTTTGATGGATATAATCCAAAGGTCTTGTTCAACAGCATTTCTAACACATACATTTTCATCTCCCTAAGCTCAAAACACAAAAAACAAAGTGAACAGAGGAACTTTAGTGGAAAACAGACTGCGGTCAAAAGGGACTAAGCAGCTGAGGTGAAGATATTGTGTGAAAATTATGACCAGGTTCACAATAAAGAGTCCAGATATAACCCCTTAGTAGGTGGCAGGGAGTTAATATATGAATTTTCTTTTCTTAGGTTTGCAGATAGACATTTCTTTAGGTATAATTTTGACAGTAAAACCAGTAAAGTAGTGTACCTGTCTAATCCAATTCGGGTAGCTTTGTGGCCTAATTCCTATTTCAGTGCCTCATGTGATAGGGAAAAAAACTCAATTGTTTCTGAATAAACTTAAGGAAATGTAAGATTTGTTTTCTCAACTGAAACAACTTTTTGGATGAGAATCAAATCATCTTTACAAACAAGAAAAGAAGTCCAGTTGCCTTGTTCTAAACCCTTGGGATTCACTGTGTTAAAATACTTTTATTCCAGATGTATTTGTTGATGCCTGTGGTGAATAAAAAACTATTTTTAATACAGCCTTTCCCTCTACCTCACAGCAAATTCCAGGCAAGTAGTGTAAATGTTCTTCCAATACTTAATGATTCAGTTAGTAACAGGAATCAGTCTTGACCTGCTTGACATGTTTCTCTGGTTACCAGCCAGTGTGACTCTAAAAAAATCTAAGAGTTGTTTTTTGTATTTGTTGTTGTTTTTTTAACCCCCGGTTGCAAATGCATCAAAGCCAAGAGGCTAACTTGCACAAGCAACAGCATGTCTTCAATGTGGAAGATTTTACCGACCTAAGAGAACTCAAAGTCATCTGATAAAATCTCTAAGGTAGCACATACAGGGACAAAGACTACTAAAAATGATTTGTAATTTCTATCAAGGTATGTCAGCTGTCTGTATAGTCTGAAGGTTCCTATTTAAGTGCCAGGAGCCTCTTACACAGGTGAGAATGTAAGTCCAGCTTACTTCGGGAGCAAGAGCGGTCTTAACAGGACTTTCATTTCATAAAGATCATTTGTAGTTCTAAACACACTGAGTGTTTTTTACTCATTTTTTGTCTTGCCAACATTTGATAGTCCTCTCTCCTACAGCCTAATCAACATCACCAAATATGCAAATTCGGTGATGATGTCATCTAACGACTTCTAGCAGCTCAAAATCTCACTCCAAGCTCAGATCAAAACAGGCCTGGGCTTAAAGTTTTTGTATTTTATCCATTCGAGCTTTTACCCTCTGTCATATCTGATAATGTTGGTAGGCTGTTTTTGAGCCAAGGCAGGCTGTATTTACCTGTCTGCTGCTACAGTTGGCAATGCTGACCATGTTTACGCTAAATGCTAATAAAATAAATTAAAAACAGTTGAAAAATGTCAGTCTCATTATCACTTTGTTTTACTAACCATAACAGAAAGAACTCCTGATCACATGAAGATGTTCAAAGATCAGACAGAAAACAGGAGCAAATCATTAATTTAACATGTATTCACCTGTTAAATGTGAAGTTCATGTTGAATTCATGTGGTTTTTCTTTTGTTTTTTGCCACCAAGTGGTGAAGCCATTTTTGTGTTTGCCAACATTGATTAGTTGTGGTGGTCGTTTTTCCTTGGGTTTACTCTGAAAGTTAGGCAGCTGTGGATGTACAACCATTGATTACTTTCTGAGAGTTTCATTAAAATCTGTTCAATGATTCATGATATATTTTGCTAACAAACCAACAGTAGCCCCAGCAGTTAATGCCATGTGTTAATTAAAAATATTACGCAGTGTGTAGTGTTTCGAGTAGGAGTTGATGATAATGCCCACCTACCACTACATCAGGTTTTAGCTCAATATTTGTAGAAATGGCTGAGTTGTTGTCATTTGTGTTTCCTAAGGTCATCTAGCTATGACGACTTTCTTGGATTGAGGTGACTCAAAGTTATTCAGCTGTAGATGCACATTTATTAAATACATTCTGACTTTCATTGAAATTCATCCAGTGGATTATGAGAGATAAATGAACGCACATACACGGGCAGAACATTATCATCTGCCTTTGGCAGCAAGCGATAAATATGTTAAGCAAGCAGAGCAAAAAAAAAAAAAGGCATCATACAAGAATACCAAAGTATTGCAGGGCTGTTAACTGGAATTTTTTTATCACTCTATACCACAAAGAAATGTAACTTTAATATTTTCATCACATTCTTGAATTAAAAGATAAGGTTTTTGTTTTTCTTTTGTCAAGAGGGAATTAAATCTTTAAGATAAAGTTCACAGAGAGTAATTGCACTTATCATTTTAGTTTTTTCTGTTCCCTTCTTTTTACTGTCAGGATGAAACGAGGGCTCCAAACGAATCTCCTCCAACCTTCAGAGCTACTCCGTACAAGGCCCAGAACCTTGTGACCAGGGAGAATGAGCTGAACCGGAAGCCTTCAGCCCGACTCGTTCAGCCTGGTTCCAGTCTGCTCTTCACAGGGCTCACTCGGCTGCAGCAGGATTGCCTCCATAAGTCACCCAAACATATTTCCACTACCCAGCTGCCCTCCACAACATCTGCCCAGCACACCTGTGCAGGTGCCAGACACCAGACCTCCCTTAATGCACTCCATCACACCTGCCAGAGCTCTCCACAGCTTTCTGACTCTGAGCACCTCAACCATCCCCACTTCACTCAGCTTATTCACCACCATGCTGCTCACCCAAACCGACCTAGTTCTGGACACCACACTTGTCCAGGCTTCCAACACCATCGGGACTCCTCTCCATCTTCTAGGTCTGAGGCGTTGGCCAAGTTCTCGTCCAGATCCAGCTCCTATGAAAAGTCCTCTGTCTTGTCAAAATCTGCCTCCTCTTCAAAGGCAGCATCTCCGATGCCTTCCCCTCACCTGTCACCCCATCCTTCACCGTGCCCCTCCCTATGTCCGTCTCTCATCACACCTGCCGCTTCGTCCTGTAGTCCTGACCGGCCCTGCTCACCTGCCCTCAGCCAGAAAATCATGGTGACAGATATGAATCGGCTGTCTGCAGATTCCAGACAACCACAAAAAGGTACACCGTTACTATGATAGTGTGTCTCTGTTCAAACAGACAAACTATACTATAAGTCCAAAATAGCAACAAATAACTACACTATGTGGCGTCACTTAAGCTTTCACATCAATGATTGTCTAAAGCAGATTAGCTGTTTGGGATCAGGGTTAGGGTTTTATGAGACATTTTTAATTGAGAATCAGATTTCAACACAACTCCGCATAGCTTATTTTTAAGCAGAGGTAATTTTTTTTTTTTAATTTACATTACTTATAAATAAAATCTTTGTAAATGTGTTCAAAATTTTATTTTAGCTTTATTTATTGTGTATTTGGTTGTGACATAGCATTAATAATTTGTCAAATTGTGAACAGGTAAAAAAATACTATGACAAGTTCTGCTTGAAGGGTGTCTGACTATTAATTCAATATTAGGTCAAATACAACTTTAGGGAACTTCAAACTGTCTTGAGAATTGCCTGCTTTTATAGGTCCAGCTCTTTTATTGTTGAATGTAAAATCTTCCAGGATTACTGATTATCTGACACACACACCCTTGTTTATACAATTGAAGGATTTCTGCTCAATAGGGTTTTCAACAGCACAGGAGCAAAGAAAGTGACTACTCTCTCTGCTTCTCCTTACCCTTTGACATTCAAGTTCAACTGGGTGTCCTATTATTTACAACTGCAACAACTCTGTAGTTTTGTCAGAGGTGGACATGAGGCTGTATATTGAAAGCTGGTGCATCACTTTGTGGTGTGATATGGGAACAAATCTCTTATCTTGAAAGAGAACAGGTCAAACAAGATGTTTGAAGGACTTAGGGCACGGAAGTCAACAAGTGCAAATGAGCAGCAAACAGCTAAAAGTGCAGCAAATGGCACAACGCAGTGCAAAGAAGGAATGATACAAACTCCAAAACACACAAACACAAAAGAACTAATGCAGGAGAAAAATGCTGCAGCAGAAAATAGCTAGAGGCAGAAAAAGTACAACCAACAAAACAAATGCAAGGAAAAAATGCTTCAGACTCCAAAAACACTGAAAACCACCAAAACAACAGCAAGTAAGGAACACTGCACCAGACCACCAGGGGACTTAACAAACAAATCATATGGACCCCGGCCCACATGATTTGGTTTTTCACGTGTCTTTGTCAAGTTTGGGGCTGAGATGGACCCAGGAAATGCAGATTGGCACAAAGAGCTAAAAGAAAAACACTAAAATATTAATTTAAACAAAACACACAGAAGACACTGAGGAGAACCAAACAGTGCGTATGAACAACAATAAACCAGCAGAAATCAGATGCAATGGAAGAGAATATATGGAATGGGGCTGATGATGAAGTTGGACACAGGTGACTGATTACAAACTGGGAACAGGTGTAGATAAATGTGGCAGGCTGACAAACACTGATGGAGGGAGAAGGTGGCATATAACACAGGGAAGCACAGGGAGTAAAACCAAACCAAAACCAAACCAAAGAACACAGGGAACAGAACTGAACACAAGACTCACAAAACAGAACATAATCATAAAACCTAACAAAAAAGATCATCATAAAATAACACAAACTAAAAATAGTTATCTTTTTAATGTTTGTATTAAGTTGCTGCATGTTTTCTATAAGGCTAAGGTGGAGAGTCATTTTTTCTTTACAGTCAACTTGGAAAGCCAGGCAGCTACAAACAAACTGATAAAAAAGACCAAACTTCTTTGCAGTGATAAGAATTAAATGTATAATAAGGAGGATGTTGCAGAACCACCTGGATAATACCACAAATCATTTTTCACAACAGACAAATTATTCAATAGTGTCTTCAGTCAGAGGCTCATGTAGGTATGCTTCAATAAATCAAAATCAAATAAAGACCTTATTTGCAGTTATTCCTGCTATAGAGCAATAGCTTTATACAATAACCAGGTGTGTAAAGAAACAAACTGCAGTGTACATAAATGTATCTCCTTTTTATTTTTTTTTGTAGTCAATAAATAACTTTTGTTCCCATATTAGAAAAAAAATACTTTCAAATTTTATTCAGCAGGAAAACGTTAAAAACCTTTACATCATATCTTACAAAAAAGTAACCAGGAAACTTCATCTGAAGTATCTGATAAAGAGATTTGTACAGGTAGAGGGACAGACTTAAAGCAAGCTTCCCACAAACACCTGAGAGGTGCCAGTCCACCTAAAAGGAAACTCTGGTCACTTTTGAAGTGATGTTCTGTCAAATAGTTGTCAATAGTTAGTACTTTATCAGTCATAGACAAAAGGGCAGAGGTTTTTATCCGGGCTAGGCTAATGGCTAACCCGTTGTTTATTGTTTTTATAAAACAACTCTCAAAATTGACATGCTGGTGTAAATGAACACTACTTTAGCTAATAGTAAACCTCAACACTGTTTGTTTAGTTTGTTGCTTTTTTCCCAACCAGATAATGTCCGTGTTACTATGTAAATGTGTGTGTGTGTGTGTGTGTGTGTGTGTGTGTGCTTAGCATAGATAGATCATTATTTGCTGATGGTGCTGAGTGGTTGTGAATGTATCAGATCACCTGATCAGCACATCTACTCAGTCCAAACGTTCACTCAGCTCCCGGCAGACATTCAGCGTTATCAGCGCCACTGGCATAAAGACAGCCTATCTATGTTCAGCATACATTATGTAGATGTTGTTTAGTTGAGAAAACAGCAACAAACGATGTCATTCCTGAGTGTAAAAGTTTAATATTAGCTAATGGAGCATTCTTTCACAGTAGTATCTCATTTTTGACAGAGACTTGTTTTATAAGCCTAAAAAACAAAAAACAATGAGCACTCATTAGGCTAGCCATTAGCCTAGCCTGGAGGAAGTCTTCTGCCCTTTTCTCCACACTCTGTGCTCAGACTGATGTCTTCATTGATAAGGTACTGACTACTGATAACTATTTGATCGAACATCTTTTCAAAAATGACTAGACTATCCTTTTAAATCCAAGCTTTTAGGGACAACTTCATTTAAAGAAAATCATACTGTGTAAATAGCTTGTATTTGATGGAATGCATTGTATTTGATAATAAATTAGGGCAACAGGCTAATAATAGTTTCCTTTTTGACTACTGAGTGTTCAACATGATAAAGTACATCCTAACATTATTGTGTTCCTTCTAGGAGCTACGTTGTCTCAGCTGTCAGACAGTGGACAGACTCTGAGTGAAGACAGCGGGGTGGACATAGCAGAAGCAGGAGGCCTTTGTAAAGATGGCAGCCCTCGACCGAGCAAGAACAAGCAAGGTCTTCTGGAACAGCAAAGGCCATATACTCCTTCTCTAGGGGCCACCATACAAGTGAGGCCTTCATTAGGACTTATGTAGTACATAGTTTCTTCTTTACCTTTATCTTTTTGTTTGCCCCAAAGTAGTTCTTTATGATTTCAGACCCCACTGAATAAAAATTCACTGGGATTAATTAAGAAAGTACGCATTGTGCGTTGTCATATGATGGAGTATTTCACCGCATGAAAGCAGTCCAATCAAATATCCCCACAAATAACAATGAAGTAAACCGGCTTTACTTGTTTGCATATACAACTGTGTGTCCACATTAGACAGGATGTGACTAAAAATTACGGGCCTATCTTCTTTTGATTAGATTAAGCAAGATGCTGCAATGACCTAGTCAAAATCCGGTCTTTCCTCAGTTTAAGGAATAAGCAGAAAGTTGAGGATGCAGGAGGACATCATTAGTGTCAACCTTTGGAGGTTGACAGTGATGTTAGAGCATTAACAAGAAGTGTCTGACAAGAATCAACTGAAAACCTGATGTAGCGCAACCCGTCGTACTGCTGCGGCACTCCTAGGAGTTCCAATTCTGCAGATGAATCTTAAAACTTAATATTTTATTTTTCAATCACAAATACTTTTTTCACACTCACACAAGTTGCTCTTATGGTGAACAAACACTTAACAAACACTCCAGTGCTTGACATGACAGCCACCAGAAGTGCTCTTGGGTCTTAACTTTTTATTATAAATGAAGAGGGAGAAACTAAATAAAAATTACTTACAGCTGTGTAAATGAATTTCTCTTGGCCTTCTTTCCTGAACTATTGTCCAAAGTCTCACCCTGCTGCTGCTCAGTAACTACAAACCACCACACAACTTAGACTGAGGTCTGTGTGCAGCTGTTGAGCCGTGGTCAGACCATGAGGAGTTGGAAGGTTGCTAGGGCACCAAACAAGCCAAGGGAAAGTTCAGAAATGGGTTCAAATCATCTCAAGCAGATAAGGCCATGTTGTCCTTAGACTCTTGAGAGAAGGGAATCTGACAGAAAACGGTCAAGAAAAAATGAACTAAGCGGTCTAGGAGCTTGTTGACCTGAGACATGGAGTATCCATCAGACTGTGAGGACCTCATCAACCTCACTACACCAGTCATTGTGGGGTTCTTCTCTCTCCCACAACTCAAGCATAGACTTGAATTCATTTAAAATGCTTTTTCTCTTTATCCTGGAAGTCTGTAGTCAGCTGGGAGCATCTCAATGTGACCTTACTGTAAATAAAATTAGGATATCCTGGCAGGAGAGAGAACTCATCAGCAAAACACTTTTACAACTAGAAAACCTGTGCTCTCCAGGAGGGCAAAAGAAGAGGAGCAGGATTGGTAGAATTTGGAATTGTCTGCCCCAACTCATCTCTGTTTTTGATAGAAAAATACAGCCTCCTTCTATGCTTTAAAGATGCTGAGGTGGTACATTTGCATTGTTCTACCCAAGTCAAATCTTAAGAACCAAGATCCCCCACCCACAGTGTTACTCCAAAGGCCTCTTGCTTTTGAGAGTAATTTAAATTTAAAAGATAAAAATAATGCAATCACTTTCTCTCCCAGTGAAAATTGTCACAGCTGCATCTCTTTGGTGTACAGGCGTTGCTGATGCTTCATAGTAGTTTTTTATTGCGCTTACATGGATGAACTCAATTTATGTATCATTCACTTCAAAGTCTTATTTAGCTGCTTCATCAGCCTGTTAGTCTTCAAGCAATGGACACCGACCCAAATAGATTTGATGCCTAAATATTTGTATGGTTCTGTTAGTGTGAGACCTGAACAAAATGCTCTGGTCAGTCAGATTTTCTCTCAGGATTTTGACTAAGGAAATGACGAAATATAGTGCTTGCATTGCATAATACACTAGGACTACCAGCAAGCAATAAAGAAATGTGTTTTAGTGAAATTACCCACTTAAGTCTATCCTGAATTGCTAAAATAGCAACAGGAGGGGCCAGAGGTTACTCTAAGAATAGCTAGTGAAATGTCCTGCTGACCTTCTGGCCATAATTCCCACCAGGGGCAAACATTTCCCCAAATGGCCACCCAAAATAATGACGCTGTTATCTGAAAAAAAAAAAATCATTTCCTGTTGTTTTTTCTGCACTTGCAACTTGATGATTTATCACTTGTATGGGTGTCACAACTCACCAAATATAACCTATCCTTAATCACCGATAATAGGGGTACATCAGAGTGCATCGTATCTGTTTTCATGAATCTGACTGTAGAATATTGTCAGGGGACTGCTTCAGGAAACAATTTCTCTGGCGTGTATTTTGAAGCTGGTGGAACCTCATGTAAAGCCCCTGTTGATATCTCCTTTCCCCAGCAGCCATAGACAACCTTGGATCCCCACCGAGTGCAGCCCACATCCCACACACAGCTACCCATAATGAGTGTTGTGGCAAAAAGATAAGGGAGACAGGAAGACCCAGCTTCTGGATTTGTTGTTGGATTAATATTTACTGTATTTTGATATTTGTTGGTAAATTTGTGTTCCTGCCACCTAATTTAGCAACATTTCAGGTTTCATTTTTCAGATTCCCCAATAAGGAAGCTGATATGAATGTCAATAAGCTGGTTACTTGCCTGTTTAGGGTTATTCTGGTTTTATTTTTCTTTCATATAAAAACATTAAAGAGAGTAGATTTTAAAACGTTTCATTTATGTAACAAATATTTCTTAACATGTTTTTACTTATAAAACCAACATTCTTATGATCCTACTGCTCAGAATCACTGACATCCTCACCCTCGGACTCACATGGCTCTGCAGGCACATGGGCAACAGATGTGTGCCAACTGCTTCACCCATAAAATGTGAAACTATTCAATTTTCCTGAAAGATATCAAGCAGTGTCAGGTGGCTTCTTATAGCCCTATCTCAAAAAGGGTAAAAGCTTAGATATGTACAATCATGAATCCTGATAAACAAAATAATATTGGATGTATGACCCTGTGGATATAAACCAGAGTCATATACACTATTCAAAGAGGTGAATTAGGATAAACAGCCAAAGATAAGTTTTCAAAGTTTTGAATACAGCAATATGGCACCAGGGAAAAAATAAAAAATAAAAAGAATAACGCCACATGGTTACAATTTAAGGGTTAATGTGAACGTTCTCACCATCTAGTGACCCAGCATGGGTATTTTAGTGTTTTGATTGTAATGCACAGGCGTCAAACTCCATTCCTCGGGCCACTCTCCTGCATGTTTTAGATGTGCTCTTGCTTTAAAACACCTGCTTTAAATGGATGACTTGTTGCCATGCTCCTGGAGAACTTGATGATTTGGTGAGGAGGTGATTAAACCATTTGAATCAGGTGTGTTGGAGCAGAAAAACCTAAAACTAAAAGGGCCTGGAGTTTGACACCCCTGTTGTAATGTTTTAAAAGAAAAGAATATTTACAAACAGAGAAAAAATATCTGGGGTGGGGTAGACAGGGATTACATTTCATCCAAGTTGCGTTCATCTGAGCCCCAGGTCAAATGAGGTTCTGATGGATCAAGGATTGTCTACCATTGCGAGCTCACAGGATGCCACAAGGAGAAAACTTGACTGTGGTGAGGACTAACAATGAACCAGAGAGGAGGAGATGGAATAGACCGAATATAAAGGGCTGAGGGTGAGTGGAAGATGAACAACAGCTGAGAGGAAATAGGGAACAGGTAAAGTGGGTGTGACAGACTGACTGGAAAAACACAGAGGAAGCTGACTGAGAGTAAATGAATAATGGCACATAGAACATTTGGAAACTGAAACAAGAAATACTCAAGTATAAGTCTAATAATAAAGTACAAAAACACAACAGGCTAACAATCTAACTTGATAGGAAAACACAGATAACCTAAACTTGGAGAACAATAATCAAAAGAGAACAAATCCAACAAAAAACTCAAAGAACCACAGAAAAACGCACAGATCATGACACTGCCATGAATGAACCAATGTTGGGCCCATAATCCTTGCTACTGGTGTGGTTCTTCTTTAAATTCCCAATGCCACACTCAAGAAAGTCATCAAAGAAAAAAAAAATTCCAAAGTTCATAGAGCATAACCTGACGGGCTTTCACTGTGTGTTCCTACAGATAAACTCACCCATTCCAGTACCCTGTGCTGTCTTGGTACGAGTCATGAAAAATGCCAGCACCCTGGGCATTGCAATAGAGGGCGGAGCTAATACACAACAACCTTTGCCACGCATTGTCACCATTCAGGTAAGACAGTTATATTACAGTTTTTCTCGATTGTTTACACACATTTTCTGAAAGCATGCCTCGTACTCTCACACAAATCAAGAAAACACACACACACAATGGGCAAAACCCTTCAATTCTCTTAAAATTGTATTTTGATTTCAGATGACACACAAACCCTCAGATGAATAGACATTTATAAGAACCTGTTGAACACTGATGTGCTCAATGTAAAACACTTCTTCTCCATTCATCAGAATTACTTTTTCTGTTCAGTGTCACACTGACTACAGACAGTACACACACAAGTGTCTTGTAAACTATTTTAAAATTTTGTTTTTATACTCAGAACACAAATACACTGTAACAAATATATTTAATTTTTCCCACAAAAACAGTGTACACACTGTACATCCCAACCAACACAAAGTTGCACATACAGTGGTCTACATACAAAACAGAAGAATTTACTGTATACAGTTACAGTAAAAAAAAACTATGCTGCATCCTCTCTTCTGTTTGGGACTGGCCACCCCACCACATCCACATCACAAGCAATGTTTTCCCTGGCCAAGCAGCGGGAGAAATATCGTCTGGCATGGAGAATCCAGCCATGAGAAGCGTTAACTGCTGCCTGTTGGCCTTTTATGCTAAAGCTCTGATTGCTGATTGTAAATCGGTGTGACAGGAGTTTGCCCATGTGATGAGTCAGTGTGCACAGCAGGGCAGGTAACTTAGAATTTGGGGTGACAGTGTGCTACTTGTGAAAACAAGAGATTTTCTTCATGAAAATTGTGCCAAATGCAGATAATTGTGTGTGGTGTTTTGAAAAAAGTGTATCTTAGAACTGCAATTTCAGCGTAAAGCAGGAATTGTGGTTGCAGTTTTGCAGAATTGCTTCAGGGGGTTTGTGCATGAGTTACATGTTGTGGTCATTGTGTCTCGAGTACCAGTATTTGTGTGTAAACAATCGAGAAAAACTGTAAATGGGTCAAAGTTTTGACTTGAAATACATTTTTCTACACATTGTCTTTAATAAAAACTAACAAAAAATTATCCTACCACAGTTTTAACTGCGGTAACACGTGATTTTACACTTTTTGTTATCTGTCAGGAACATCATTTTCAAGCTGTTTGTAAAAAGTAATTTTTTTCACCCATTTGACACTATAATAGCACCAAGAAGAAAATATCAACTAATCACTAAGAGGTTGTTCAGACCTGTCATTACATTCAGATAGTGCTACATACAGGCCTGAACTGGCTCAGTGCTCACTGAAAGGGTTTTTACTCAGACCACCTTGGGAGGTGGAGGTCTGGACCCCTTTTATCCACATATGTTTGGTAGTCAGATGCTCGAAATTTGACCCCCTACCGACTGACATGACTCCACACAAGCAGCAGAGCAGACATCGCAAGGTAAAAAAAAAAAAAAAGGTTCGCTCAGCTGCAGGCTGATTAAGAATAATTAAACAGTAATACACAAGAACACTCTGAAGATATGGCTTTTTTTGTTTTTTTTGTTTTCAAAATTTTGGCTAAAAGTTTTATTCAACTGTTTATCAAACTATTGACCAGAGTGGATTAAAGGATAATGTATGTGTGAGTTTCTTTTTTTTTGTTTGGTCTGATTGTTTTTGGACCTGCTGTGGTCACTGTAAGCTACTGTATAATGTGTCAATCAAAGGACAAAAGTCTAATCAGCTTTTTGTCATATTACATTCATCCAACTAAACAGAACTAATGTTACATTCAGTGAAACTGGGTAGTTAACAGCTGACAGCTGTCCGCTCACTGTGGATTTTAACAGGGTAAAATACTCAGTTTAGGCACTGAGCTCTGTGAAGTCACCAGTCATTTTATCTGTTTTATTTCTCTTATTTTGTGTTTGTTGAGTAACTAAGCACATCAACAGGTAACTACAAAAATGCAACTCAGATGGCTCAGAACCATGCTAATGTCAAAATAATACTGCTCAGATGTCTGAATGTATTATAATTTTTACACAAACATCGGCAGACCTGCTGATATCCCATTATTGTTATAGCTGCCTGTATCTGAATAGAGTGCAGGCACCTGACATCCGTTTGCTAAAATTTTTTAGCGTACACAGTTTACTACAGACTGTGAACAGATTTGTCAGAGTTGTCAAAGAGATTGAGAATTTTAAATTAGCTACGTCAACATTTAATTTCCCTTTGGAATTAATAAAGTATTTCTGAATTGAATTGAATTGAATTGAATTGATTACAGATTTGTAACAAGTCTGACCAGTTTATAAATGTCCTGTCTTCTCAGCAGTTCTAGGCTATCAATCTATTAAAAAAGTATTTTTTTTTTTTACTTTACCAACGATTTCCATAACAAAGACTTTGTTTCACTAACCTCTATGAATGTCAGGACACTATTAGTCTGAATATTGATAAACCTTACAGTCACAGTCACTTTACAGGCTGGCCAATATAGCCAGTGCAATTGCACATTCTGTCAAATATATTTCTAATATCTTGAGAAGCAGATAATACTTTTTCCTGAATGTGTGTGTGGGTGAGGGGCAATCTGACTTTGTTCTAACATATGATGCACATTTTTAAAGGCACCATTCTAACTCAGAACTCTTGAGAAAATGGTAACCAAAACTTCTGTGCAAAAAATAAATAAATTATATAGATATCCAACAATAGAAGATCTATTTGAGCTCTCATTCTTCACCATAGGTGAAGGTGGAATGTAGATGGACCAGTAAACTGAGAGCTTTACCATTGGCTCAACTCTTTCTTCACCAACAGACTGAAGCATTACCCTCATTACTGAGGACGAGGTTCCAATCCCTCAATCCATCTCCTGCTACATCACAAAATTACTTGTGAGTAAAACTCCCAAATACTTTAATTACTCAGCTTGAGGCAGAGACTCATCCCCAACCTGGAAGGAGCATGCCACCTATTTTCAGTTGAGAACCATGGCTTGAGATTGAAAGTATCTGACTCTCATTGTAACTGCTTCTAACTCAGCTGCAAACCACTCAAGGGCACACTGAAGGTAATGGGCTGGAGATGCCAACAGAACCGAATCTTCTGCAAAAAGCATGAACAAGACTCTGAAGTTCTCAAACCAGACCCCTCCTCTCCATGACTGTTCATGAACACCACACACAGTGTTGCAGATAAGGACAGCCCTGGAGGAGCCCAGCCCACACTGAGAACAAGCTTCACTTTGTGCCAAGGATGCGGACAAGATCTTGCTTTGGTCATACAGGGACCACATACAGTAGCTCTTACAAGTGACCACGACAGCCTATACTCTCGCAGCAGCTCCCACAGAATGCCTTGGGGAACATGATCATAAGCCTTCTTCAGAGCCACAAACACACTGCTCCTCCTGAACCTGACGTTCGGCAATTGGTCAGAGCCTTCCTTCCAGCCCCTTGGAGTAGGCTTAGAACTATGATCCCTTGATAGTTAGAGGACACACACTGATGCCCCTTTTTAAAAATGGCAACCACCACCTTGGTCTGCACTTCACAGGTGTTGTCCTCCATGAGACATTGAAAAGACATGTCAACTATGACAGCCCCACAATATCCAGAAGCTTCAGCAGGCGAATCTCATCCACCCCTGGGACCCTGCCATCAGGGAGCTTTTTAACTACCTTGGTAACCTCTGCTATGGTAATGGACTCATCTACCACTGGGTTTTCAGAGTCTGCATCCTCAAAGATGGGCATGATGACCAGATTAAGGAGATCCTCGAAGTGCTCCTTCCACCATCTGACAATATGGTGAAGTGTAAAGTGAGATTTATTTATATAGCACTTTTCAGCAACAAGGTGATCCAAAGTGCTTTACAACAGAAACAAAAACAGAATCCAATACAGCAAATCAATAATGAAACACAAAAAAGAAGAACACATGTATGTATAATCTAAACAAATTATATATAATCTAAATGGAATATAGGATAATCTAAATAAAATCACGAAACCAGACATATCTAAGCATGAGCTGAGACAGTCAAAATAGTAGCTAAAATAATCTAAATAAAATCATAATAAAGTTAAACAACAATTAGGAATCTAACAATCTAACAGTATCTAAAGTATGAGCTAAGATAAAATAAAATAAAATAAATGTACAGGAAGGCTAAATAAGCTAAAACATGACAATGCTAAAACTAACAGTACCGATCTTTCTAAAAGTAGTGGTGGAAGTCTGGGTCAGCACTTCTCCACCTAAGCCAAGCGCTGCCTGGGACAGGGTCTTCTTTCTCTTTCTGAGTTACCAAACGGTTTGCCAGAGCATCTTCAAGTCCAACCAAAAGTCTTTCTTCATGGCCTCTCCAAATTCCTCCCACACCCAAGTCTTTGCATGTGCAGCCACAGAAGCTGTCTCCCTTATGGCTAATCTGAACCTCCCAGCTGTTTCAGGAGTCCTCTGAGACAGCAAAGCCCTAAAGGCCTCCCTTTCAACTTGATGGGCTTCTTCACAGGTGGTGTCCACCGGGGGTTCCTTCGGTTGCCACGACATATGTAATAGAGACCCTGAACATGGCCCAGTAAGATTTCAGATAGTTGACCTCTCCAGAGACGTGAAAAACGCTCTCAGACAGTTGAGTTGAAGATCTCTCAGACAGGGGGCTCCACCAGACATTCCTCACTACTCATTTGGGTTTACTAGGTCTGTTCGGCTGCCTCTCCTGCCACCAGATCCAACTAACTATCAGATGATGATCATTTGACAGATTTTCCCCTGTCTTTACAGGAGTGCTCAAGACATAGGACTGGATGTCCAATGATACGATTACAAAATTGATCATCAACCTTTGTTTGAAGGTGGCCTGGTACTAAGTACACTTATGAACCACCCTATGCTTGAACATGGTGTGTGGTATGACCAGCCCATGTTGTCCAGCAACAGACCACTACTCAGGTTCAGATGAGGGAATCCATTCCTCCCAATCACTCCTCTCTTGATGACTCCATCATTGCTCACATGGGCATTGAAGCCACCCAGGAGAACAACTTAATCCCAGATGGCACACATCCCAGGACAATATCCAGGGACTCTGAACTGACGTCAGTGCATAACCACAAACAACAGTCAGAACCTTCCCTTCTGTAGCTCAAAGCCGTAGACTCACTCCAACACTGAAGCACTTAGCTGGGGGCTTGTTAGTAATGTCATTAATAAAAAGATACGTGGTCTAGCCGAGCAATGAAAATGAGCACTTCTGTCTTCTGATAGGATATTTGAAAGTCTTAAATGTCTTTCAAGTCTAGCACTATGGGTCACGAAAAACTAAAGCGCCAAAGAACCTTGGAGTTAATACTTCATTCCGAGGCATGTTAGAGTTGTAGATAATAGAGGGTGTGATTTTTATATTTTGCTTAATACAAAGTTTTTTGACAAGTTGTCAGAGTCAAATGTTATTAATCACGACATGTATACCTTGCAGTGGTGTTTTCAGCTGTTACTTTGTAATTGGATGTCAGAACTCATAAACATGTTCAGCACTGAGGCTTTAATTGAATCTCACCACTTTGAATGTTGGTCTGTCTGTTGTGAGTGAAGGAAGATAAAATAAACTGGTTGGATTTACCCTCCAGCTCTGTATGTCAGCAAATAGAAAGAAAACCAATCAAATGTGCACGGGTACGCACTTGGATTTTCTACCAAACTGATTCCAGTGGTATCTGGGAGCCAGTGCTTACTTAGCCCCTCCTTTTTTTCTGTTTTGACTGCCTCTAGCATAAACACACTCAGCTGCTGTTTGCACCCTACTCTTACCTGGACTACAGCAATGGATTGTTTTCATCATAGGCTCGAGGTGAGCACAAAAAGACAAATAACCAACTAAAAGATCATCATATTTAAAAGCATTTTTTCTGTTTAATTCAAGACATAACAATTAAACCAGAGAGGTTTAATTTTGATGAGTATAGATGTGGACAACATATGCACTTTGTCTCTCCTCTTTATACTGTTAATGATTATTTTCAACTGAATGTATAAATGTTCATTAGAACTGTTCATAAATATCAATTCTTTAATATAATCAGCTGGGGTTTATAGATCATGCTTGAAACAGGAAACATCTTGTGTGTGCAGTGCTGTTCATAGATACCAATTAAAGGTTGGAAATGCAGGTCAGCGCTGTACTGTTCACAAACACTGATACTTTTTTTTGTTTTTATTTGTCCTGTTGTGGCATATCAAGCATACAATGTAGAGAAGATGGCTGCCTACATGTGCCAGAACAGATTTGCTCTAAAATAAGGGTATCTCAAGATGAGAATCCTAATTGCATGATTTACTTTATTGAATTAAGACTGAATCTGAATCTAGCATTAGAGTAGCCAGGTCACATTGTTGTAATAGCAACCTGTTTGTATGACCTTCAATCATCTATATATATATATATATATATATAATTTATTAACATCCTTTGCGGGTGGTCTTCTCTAATCCTCTGAGCTCGGGTCCTCTACCAGAGGCCTGGGAGCTTGAGGGTTCTGTGCAGTATCTTGGCTGTGCCTAGAACTGCACATTTCTGGACTGAGATGTCTGATGTTGTTCCTGGGATCTGTTTTAGCCACTGCTCCAGTTTGGGGGTGACTG
>NC_051430.1:3803142-3893181 GCF_001649575.2 Kryptolebias marmoratus | reverse complement strand
CCCGGGTGTAATCTACTCCTCACGGGCACGCTGCTGAACAGCAATTCTCGTCAGAATCACGTCCAGTTTGCGACTTATCTCCCCCAACATCTGAGTCTGTGTGTTCCCAGTACGGGAGATGCCATCCATGGTTCCTGACAGCTTCTCACAGGCTCGAACTGCTGTCAGGATCGCTTTCAATTTCCGATAAGCCAGGATACCTCCACAGCCAAACAGCAGGAATCCAGTTATCATAAAACCAAATATGTATATATCTTCAACATTTTCAATGGAAAGAGGAGCCAAAGAGATGAGGTTCCAGCCCCAGGAACCAGCAACCCGTCCAGCAGCCACCATTCCACTGGGACAGCTGCGTTCCCCTCGCTCCAATCTCAACGTGGAAAAAATAGTGTCGATTCCGTTCAGAGACTAGTTGACCAAATCCATAGTTCCTTTTGTTATTCGGATGATAGGTAGAAAAAAATACCAGAAGGACCATTATTGTATCATAATGTTGCTCTGTGGTTGATCTGTCTGTGGTTGATCTGTCTGTGGAAAATGTTAGCTGTCTGTTAGTACAATTAGTAAAGAACAGGCTTTTGGTTTAAAAAAAATTCTAAAAGCTCTCTTAAGGTTGGCTCACGCTGCAATTTCAAAATCACAAAGGACTTATATATGCCACACTCCACAAAATCAGTAGTATAAAATCTTCACAATAACCTGTGTCACTTTATACAAAGTCAGATTTAACAGATGTCAAATTGTACAACTTTATTCCGCAGCAGAATCCCATACATCACAAAGATCCAACAGGGGTGTCAGTCCAACAATGAATGGAAAACTAGTGCTGGCATGTTATATTCAGGCTTTAAAAGAGGAGGAGGAAAGAGAGATGCGCACAACCAAGAATTCTATGATGAATGCTTTTGTCCACAATAAAAGAAACTTGCACATGGTGAACTTGGCTTTAAACATGGTAAATTGAAGCAAATCATTGACTGAGCATCCATCAAACTAACATTTCTTTTAGAAAGGCTAACACACACCTTAAACTACTCTGACAACCAAATAACACGTTTGGCACAGTTTTCCCAAAATTAGAAAAGGTTTTATGCACAAATTTAGGAGAACACATGAATTCCTTGAAGGAATGCATGTCACTCCATGATTCCATCCATTGGTTTATTAAATATTTTTCTAACAGACAGGCAGAGTTGACCCCAATAATTAATGTCAAAAAACAATGTTTAAGAACAGATCTTACACAATCAGTTTGCTTAAGTTAGGGATGACTCTCAGCTACCATCATACCAAACTTTAGCTAAATATATTCTGCTGCAAACTTTATTTATTTATTATTAAACTGTGTGACACGTGTTTTGTGCTGTGCTGTACAAACATTTTATCTGTAACAACAAATTACAATCAGACAAATGTGATTTGATGCCTTCTAACAAAACCTCCTCTCCTCCAGAAAGGAGGCTCCGCTCACACCTGTGGTCGGCTGAAGGTGGGTCAGGTCATCCTGGAAGTCAACGGTGTTTCCCTGAGAGGTCGGGAGCACAAAGAGGCTGCCCGGATCATCGCAGAGGCCTTCAAGACCAAAGAGAAGGACCACATTGACTTCCTGGTTGTGGAGCCAAGTCCTTAACATAAAGATGAGCACTTTATGCAGTTTGCTTTAAAAGAACGGACTCTTATAGCTTTGAGAACTCTTTATGAACACCACCAGATGTTATTGTGCTAGTTTCAGGTTGGTGGTAAGTTAGAACGTGTTGGTTATTGGCTTAATGCACTATACAGAGATTTGCACAAATGTATTCAAGTAAAGAATATCACATACTGTAAATATTTATATTTAACATCACTAACAGTACCTGAATTAAATGCTATATTCTTTTTTTATGTTTTTAACAAGTATATAAACTCTGGAAGTGGTCTGTTCACAATTCAAGTGCTACAACTAGTCATCTGGAAGGATGTAATTGGATGACAGTCAGTGAAAGTCTTTGGGACTTTTTTTTTCATTGTTATCAAACAATATTTTAAAAAGCTTAGCTGCTGTGGAGACCAAAACAATTTCAAAGAATTATTTTAGTCCAATATTTTTGTTGTTTGCAGAAAAAAAACTCCAGGGCAGGATTAAGGAAGGTGTGGGCGCTAGAGATAATTTTGGAGGCCCATTTGAAACTATTAAACACATACAAACTACAATACTGATTCTGTGTACATTAACGTTGAGGTTTGGAGTCCCACAGAGCAGAGCTGCTCTGTGCAATGTAATCTCTAAAGCACAGAAAAATTATAGAACTACTATCTGAATTTAAAGTCCGAACCATGATGGCTCAAATTTACAGAGTGAAGTTGTTTAGTAAATCTATAGAACTGTGCTGACTTTAAAAGTGCAAAAAATCTCAGCCAAGTGGTTTTTAATTGACTTAGGTTTCAATAATTACAAAATATTTTAAAACCCTATTGTCCCAGTAATCCCTTTGGAAAGTTCAGCCTTGAACACTCCCAGTTCAAATGTTGTCATCTTTGAACTTTAGAAACAATAAAGGAAATGCAATGAATAAATTACATGAGACCACTACTCAATCAAAGCCTTCTTGAATCAGCTACTGACAAATTAGTTATTGGCTTTTCAGATCACACCTCTTCAGCCTCCTAAAAGATTTTTACATCTGCAGCTCTTTTATGTGTTTTCTCTTAGTACCATTACTGCACTACTTTCAGTATGGTTCATAACTGATGTCCCTTCAATATTTTAGCAATACCAGCAGTTTAGCAGTACATTTAATACAAACACAAACAAGATTTATACATTGTAGATTGGTGCAGGGTCACCACCAAAAGCAAGATTTTTCAAAACTGGGTTGCAGAGTGAAAAAAATCTTGAAATACCACCCTTGCATTTTTATGTGGACAGTCCAAATCCAATCTTTTGAAATCTATGATGTCTTGGAGCAACCTCTAACCTATGATCCGAGCGTGACAAAGGAAACAACAGTAACAACAGATGGATTTTGTTGCTTGTGCTTATGTTACAAATTCTAATTCCTTAACAACAGCAAAACCTTTGTATCCTGCATTACTTTAATGAGCAGACAAGGCTAATGAACAATAATATTGCTTCTGTTCAAGCAGAGCAAAACCCCTCAGTTTTACACCAAATAATCTAAGGCAAAAACAAAAGAAGTATAAATTTAAAAACCATGGAAATGCAAATAGTTTTATAAGACCGATACTTGTGTGTAATTTATTCTGATATGCTTTGAACATTGCAAAGAGGAGAATCCTTCCCTGTGGCCATCCCTTGCTGGATACTGGGCCTGAAAAGCGACCATTATGTCCTCATATTTGTACTGACTCAGCTTGGTCTCTTAGTTTAATGTGACATGAAATAGAAGTCCCACGGTATCTTCAGTCCACAAAAAGGATTTGGTTCTTGCTCTTGCATTTGTCATGCTCATCTTTTTCTTCTTGTGTTTACAGTTTAAACCATGAAATATACAGTATAAAATCTATGGTTCTTACCCGACCTGTCAGATTAACATGCATGCTCCATGTCTTGTCCCCTGATTCTGGTGTACATTACGCACTACGGCAGCATTGCAGCGCCACATGCAGGCCTGGCTTTGTTACTACAGCATTTTGGGTCGTTGTCTGCATTTCCATGTAGATACAAACATTTCTTGAAAAGGTGATGTTTATGAGAATATTTTTAGAAACAACAAAAAGAGACTGTTTTGAAAACGAAAAACATTCATATATGGACTAGGCCTCAATCTTCATTAAAGATAGATGGTGATAGAAGGGTTTGACTTGAACATTAGAAATACCTCAATTTATCACTTTATTATGTAAGCTGCTTTCAAAACAGTCATATGGTCAATAGAATAATGATTATAATAATTATAATAATAGCCTTTAAATGTTTTTTGTTAGCTTTAGCATCACTCAAATTGGAATTTTAGCTATGACTCCCCTAAAATGAATTATTTAGTCTTTTTTACTACTGTGTTAGTATGATTTAAAAAAAATCATCTTATTCTCCATATTAATGACTGAAAACTTAAATTTTGTCAAAAGATTATAAGTAAAATAAAAGAGTCTTTTCTGTGCCGTTCCCAGAAACTACACTGAGCAGCAGCTTTGGTCGGTTAAAAAAGCCCTACAATATGTCTAATTTTCTAGGAAGGTGAATTTTCTTTTATTATTATTGTTTATGTGTTAATAATACTGCTGTTATTGTTAGCAGCTACACACATAACAAACCTCTGTCAAAGACTTCAGTTTGTATTACTTGTTTGTTATTTTCATGACTGGTAACAACCCACTGGGCCAGGTTAGGTGAATCAGGAATACATGCTTTTAAAACATATTTTTATGCTAAATTTGATGATTATATTTTTGAAATGCAATGATCTACATCTGCTACAATAAGTAAGTGAGATGATTTATCTAGAAATACAGAGAGAACGTCTGAGTAATGCAACACTTAAGTGTCTAGATTCAGGTCTGAAGTGTTATTAGAATAATGTGATATTTAAGTTACGTACAAATAAGATTTTGCATTTGTCAATGCAGACTGTTTAATATATAATGTATATATATTGTACATAAAAGGCCACACATAGATTTATAGAAGTGTACATTCACAATACAGTAAAGGTTTTGAACACTATCACACTGTAATCCCTCTGTGACTGATGTAACTGCAAACATCTTGTTTCCTGCCTACTGTATGTCCTGTCTTAGCTGTGTGTATACAGCAAAATATCCTTCAGAACAAAATACCAATGCTTGTTTTCTTTTATTTTCTTTTTTGCATTGTGCAGTTGTGCTTTGAAAATCTAAGAGTGAAATATCTCCCACCACCGCCCTTTGCTAGACACAATAAAGTGTGACAAAACTAAAAGTGCATGTTTAGTTACATGTTTGTCATGATCTTGGAAAGGGCTTTTAGACGTACAGAACAATGGTCTGGAATCGTGTGGAGAGCAGCTTTGAAAGACTTTGAAAAGGCCTGTTCTTATTGCGTGACGCAACAATGGTGTTTGGTTGAAGTGGGAAAAAATATTTAATCCCCCACTGATTTTTTTTAAGTTAGCTCATTTACAAAGAAATGAACAGCCTATTTTTTACTGGTTTCGTTTTCATGGAGAAAGACACACTATCAACTAAAAATTCAGAAAAAACACATCAAATAAAGGGATAGTCTGGTCATTTTGGAAGTGATATGTAGTCAAATAGTTATCAGTAGTAGTTCCTTATCAGTCATAGAGCACAGAGTATGGAGGAAAGGACAGGCTAGGCTAATGGCTAGCCAAATGAAGACTGATTTTATGTAGATGTTCAGGCTTATAAAACAACTCTTTCTCAGAGGTAATATACCAGTGTGAAAGAACCCTACATAAATTTAAAATTGTATTAATTAAAAACTAAAATTTAGACCCCACACTTTTAGATAAGACTTTGTTTATTTTGTGCTATATTATTAACAAGTAACATCTGTGTTACTCATGTACAACATGTGTGCTGAGCATCGACTGTGTATATCTGCTGAAATGATCAGCATGTCTAATTAGTCCAGAGGTTTTATTCAACTCCTCGCAGACTGAAGCATTCAGCATCAACACCCTCGATATATACTGAACATAGTCCCTTTTTCAGAGGGTCTATATTCAGCAAACATACATTTGGTAGTCATGAACGTTGTCTGGTTGAAAAAACAGCAAATAGTGTTGCCAACTCCTGAGTGTCCTAAACGTTGCTAGCAGTCACTAAATGACATCACTGAATTGATATAATCTGTAATTGTAATGGAGGCTGTAGGAGAGAGGAATAGCATTGTGGGAAAGACAAAAATGAGAAAAAAAACCTCCTAAAATATGTTTAATTTCCCTCTGCCTTTTTATTTATTTTATTGATGTCCCAATTACAACCTTTCTCCTTTATCCAGGCTTGGGGCCTGTAAAAGAGACTATCAAAAGACATTCAAAGCATTTTAGGTTCAGTTTTTTAAATTTAATTATAATTTTTTTGTTTGATTTAAGTTTTTAAGTCTGGTTTGGTTTTTAATTGTTACTAAATGTTTATGAGTCGTGTAATTCTGTAAACCTGTGAAGGCTAACAAATTTTATTCACAGAATTTCGTAATTGTGTAAGAAGACCAATGATTATAGTAACAGAACCTATTTGAACAGAAAAGGCTGGCTGAGGATAATTTGACTTCTCATCTTGTTTGATAAAAACCAGTGGAAGTTTGGTCTTTGTCAAGTCTTTGTTCTTCCACCTTTGTTCTGGTCCCTGCTCCTTTTGTCTTCACTTGTCATGTTTGTTTGGCCTCAAAATTTTAAGCATACATTTTGTCTACATTTGTTTTGTGAAGTAAAAGTAAAAGTTTCCTAGAACTTTAAAAATGTCAGTTTACCAAAGTCCAGCTAAATGCAAAAAATTATTTGTAAATCATTGAGTAAAATAAGTAGTCAATCCCCTATTACCCCTCCCCCCTCCACAATTCTGGCTCTTACAGATTAGATCACAGATTATATCTGTATGTGCCCAAAAGGCCCACAAATGACTTCAATTTTGTACTCTCCTGATTTCAGAAATGCTGTATAAAGCAGACATTTCTACAGAATCAGTTTCTTCTGTTCCAGCCTCTCCACCACCATCAGCAAGACCAGAGAGCTGTCATAGGACATCAAGGACAAGACAGTAGATCTACACAAGGCTGGAATGAGCTACTTGTTGAAGAGGTCACATATGTTAGTGCATTAATTCAGAAATGGAACAAGTATAAAATGACCATTATATGCCATCTGTCTGGAGCTTCATGCAAAATCTTGCCTCATGGGGTAAAGATGATCGTAAGAAAGGTGAGTGATCAGCCCAGAGCTACACGGGAGGTTGTTGGGATCACAGTCACCAAGAATACCATTGGTAACACACTAGACCATGATGAATTAAAATCTTGCAGCACCCATGTGGTCCTCCTATTCAGAGAGGCACATGTACATGCTTGTCTTAAGTGTGCCAGGGAATATAAATGCAAAGAAAAATGGAACCTTGAAAAAAAAAGAACAGAATACTCGCTTCATTTCACTACTTCTTAGTAAGTCTGAGGCTGTTGGCTCTTAAAGACAGTTTATATTTACATGTCCAGGGGTAAAATCAATTTGGATTGTTCTTTCAGTCTCAGTCGTCCTGGTCATGAGGAAGTAGCACACATTTGTAGAAAAATATTTTGCTCTTTGTCATATGAATAGTGCTGCTTAATATATCTCATCTTATACAAACGGTGTACCATCAGACTGTTAACATACTTGGTCAGGTCTAATATACACCTGTGGTTATATGTGGTTTCAGTAGTTTTCTTTTGGGGTTAAACTTGTCTTTCATTATTTTGATATTTTCCCAGTGATTCTTTGTATCATAAAAAAAGAAGCATTCTTTCCAAGACCTTTTGCACCCTTGCATCCATATCACCCCACTAACATTTACATTCTCTACATTCACCCTTTCCTGGGTTGTGTGAAATACCCATGTTGTCAAAGTCTTATCTGCAGCACACAGTGGACTGGTTACTTTTAGTTTGGAGAACCTGATAAAACACCTTTGGGATGATTTAGAGCAGAGACTGTGAGCCATACCTTCTCGTCCAACATCAGTGTTTGGCCTCACAGATGAGCTTCTGCAAGAATGATTAAGAATTCCTATAAACACTCCTAAATCTGTGAAGAGCTGAAGCTCTTGTAGCTGCAAAGGGTGGACCAACATTATATGTAAGTACATGTATACAATTATGCATGTAGAAAAGCTAAATATTTCAAAACGTATGTTCATAAACTTAGGTCAAAGCAGGATCGTCTTTAATAAGCTGAACAATTTGTTGAACAGTTCAAATAGCACCAAAAAGGTGGAGCAAGTAAGATGCTGAAAAATGTACAGAAGCATTAATAATAAAAAGAAACAGGAAAAGTTTTGTATGAACTCTTATTAGGCACATTTAAAAAAAAAAAGATAATCATAGAAAAAGCTATGTCACCACAGAATTGAGCCCAACATGTTATCATGGTCGAAATCATCAAATATGATGACTATTCATGGCAGCACTATAAAAGTCTTGTGTCCAGTTCCACTGTCCTACATGTTTTAGATACTTCCTTGATTCAACACAACTTATTCAAATAATGAGACATTTGAAGGTCCATTGCTTTTATAAAACCTGATGATCTGAACATATAAAACCTGCTAATTCACTGCTGTTGCCAGGCAATATCAAAGGCAGTGAATTAGATTAGTTTAGATTACTTAGTTCAGTTTGCATAAGGAAGCACAAACAGGACTCACTCTTCCAGTTCAGTGTCAAGGATGGAGTTTGGGCCATGCAAAAACAGTGTACAGATTTTGGTCAGAGTTTACTGACTGACCTGTGGCGAGCAGAAAGTCGATGAATCGCCCTCCTCCAGCAATCAGCCATCTTTGCCGCACAGGTATCCCACTCTTTGAATGCAGCTGGTCAAAGTAGTTTGCAAATATGAGTCGTGATAACACTAGGATGGATGATTCGAGTGTGCAAGACCAGGGTAGAGGAAAAAACTTCAGGAAAGTGCCCCACAAGAGACATCCCCCCATCAGAAAAATAAGGGTTCAAACCAAGAGAACAAGTTCACCCAGCCTGGTATCTCAGGTATGAAAGGGTCAGTGATGAAAACCAACCACCAAATAATTGGTCTAACTTCAGGACACCAACGCAGACAACAAACTGTTTGTTCTCACTGCCAATCATACCATGACAGTCAAAGAAGAGACAGTCCTCCATCCCACCCAAGACATGACAGGAGGCACGTCAGGAACACCTTCCAACACAGACGGCAGGCTCCATCGGGGTCATGGTGGGAATGAAAACACATCTTACCAAAGCAACGTTTTGTCTCCCTGTACTGAAGTATAGAGAGACAGGTTGGGTGTCCAATATCAGAAACAAAAACAAATTCCAGAAAAATCAATTCACAGAAAAAATACAAACACCAAGATAACAGGAAGAGACCAAATTGTTCATCATACAGAACGAACAAAGAAGCAGATTAGGTGCCCAAAATCAGATACACAGGAACAAACGCAGATGGCCCAGAAAAAAAATTGCTCACAGGACGAGAACCAAAGCCTGAAGGACTGTGAGAATCAAAACTTAAAAATGTTAAGATCTTTCAGCGCTTGTCAACAAGCTTTACATTTATTTATTTTTGTATTTTTAGTTTTTTCCATTTGATCAATCGTAATATTATAAAAAATAGATCATTTTATCATTTACTTTGTTCTGTTTAATGACAGGATGGAGGTTACAGTAAAAACTCTCCTGTTTTTGTATGGGTTTAATTTTCATGTTCTTCCACAACATACATGTTTTTTTTTTATTAAATTCCTAATTTTTTGTAGTGTGTGTGTTTATCTTTGTGATGAACTGAACAAAGCTAAAATAATTAATAAAACACATCAGAAGTCCTCTCTACCAGCAGCTTCTCACCTAATCCAGCTCTTTGTGCTGCTCTGACATCATTTCCTGTTTGGGATCAGGTTCTGATCTCAGATCAGTGAGAGGACGTCTGTCCTTTTCATCATGAGAAGAAGTTGTTCTCATGTGTGACTGTTTCTTTGCAGCTTCTGCAGCTGACAAGGTGCAGCTTCTGTCTGTGGAGCAGCAACGTTTCTGTTTGGATTTGATTATTTACAGTTTTCTTTTGTATTTTTGTTATTTTGTGTTTCTGTAATTCTGTTTTACTTGTTACCCCTGAGTTTAAAATGTTAAGTTCTTTAGTAGTTTTGCTCTGTGTCCTGTCATTATTCACCTGTCCTGAGATCAGTTATTGTCAGCCTGCCTCACCCATCTCACCCAGCTTCACATACTTGTTTGTTCATTGTTGCAGAAATGCACTGTCTGGTTTCCCTCATATTCCCTGCTATTAGTTAGTTTGTGTTATTTAGTTTATGCTGCCACATCAGTGTTTTTTTGTTTGTTTTGTTTTTAAATAAATAGTTTCAGTGTTCCTATTAGCTCCTCTGTATCTGCCTGCATTCTGGGCACATATCCTCCACCACCCATCCACTAATTTGACACTCTTGTCTTTACCTTCCATGAACTGACAGATTCCCTCACACAACCCTAAACCTCCAATCATCACTTTATCTCAGCAGGACTACTGCTTTTTCTATTCTGGACACACAGTGTTGCAAACTTTTGCTCTGCATCCTTCAGTACACTCCCTGTAGTTTGTCTCTTCAGCAGATTCTAGTCTGTTTCAGTTTAGTTTCTTCCTGTTATCAAAATTCTTGGACTCATTGACCTGTCTCCCTGCTGCTTTTTTTGTTTGCTGTTAGATCCCATTCCCACCGTTCCACCCACCGATCCATGGCTGTACACTTGTAGAACTGAGCATTTAAAGCTAAATTAGTAGAGACTAAAACAGCAGCACAGAATTCTCTCAGAAAGTAGATGAAATGATCAGGTTATGTAAGGCTGTGTTTTGCTCCTCACTGGGTTGTCTCAAAGGTGGGTTTGTGTTTAGCTGTTCTGAGCTTTGTCTCTAGAAACCACTGGTTTCCATAGCACCAAAATGACTCACAATATCTTATACTCCCTTTCTACCTCTATCCTTGAGTGCACTCAGAAATGGATCCTGAACCAGACTGACAGCAGCAGAACATTATTCCAACAGGATTTTCTAAAATGTAATTTTTATGTTGTCACCACTTTATTCAGAACTCTGTTCCCTTTAAAGTTCAGATAATCTAAGTTCTGCCATCACCTGGATTCATCAATGAGACCACCCCCAAAAAAGCTCATTCCTTTCCCCCCTCTTACTTCATCCTGCTGCTGAAATCATCAATGCAGTTTTAGTTTTAGTATGTGACATGTGGTAGTTCATGTCCTTTTTATCACAGCTGAGTTTGCAAGCCTCACAAGCTCTTGTAATGAAAGGGCCTCATCTGGCAGCTTTCAATAGTTGCCATTTGTTTAACAAAGGCTCCCTCATCTGGCTTCATTAACAGCAACAGCTGCATGTCTGCGCTCCACTTCCTATGAACAAATTCATGGTAATGGTGCAGGGAGATGGCAGCATATTAAAGCAACCAGATGTCTGTTTGAAACTTGAGATTAAACAGGAAACATAACTCAAGGGGTCTCATACCATCCATAACTTCTCCTATTAGTGCAATGGAAACCTACAAAATGCTCAACTGGCAAGGTTTTCTTACCTCACCGTAACCACTGAAATAAACTGTAGTAAAGTGGACAACATGAGCCGTAGAGACATTCTGGACTTATAAAAGACTTGAGGGACAGCTCAGTGATCTGACCTATTATCTTGGATAATTATGGCCCACAACCAATAAAGTTTTTGCCCTTGTGTGTGTGTGTGTGTGTGTGTGTTTTCTTGTATTGTTAGTAAAATAAGTCATGAACCACTGGATGAGTTTTAACTAAATTTTCAGAACGTAATTATCAGACTAATGACTATAACCCAATTCAAGATGGTTGCCACTGCTAAGCAGCCTTAGCCAACAAAACATAGCTGTAACTCAGCTAAGTTTACAGATTTTAAGTTAGAATTTGGTGTGGTGTAGATGGAAGTCATCCTCAGCACTTGCTTCGAGCAGTAGAATTTCTCGCAAGATCTCACAATGTTGCATGATCTTGCATAACTTAATTTACAAGGTTGGACAAAATGGCAAAAACTCTCATTATTCTCAGCATAAGATGATTTTAGTTTAAATCTCTGACATGAAAGACAGCAGGCAATATGCCTTTCTCAAAGAAATGGTATACCTTTGATTCTAAATTAGTAAAGGAGTTTTGATAGGGTTGTCACATTTCAAATGGAAAATAAAAGGCCAGGCCTTGCCCCTAGAACCCACAACCACCACGTGCCCCTTGATGCACCAGTAATGTGTCTTAAATCAATAATATTTAATATTTCAAGTAGTTTTTAAACATAAAAATAAACTTATTAAAAATGTTTTGTTCAATGACCAGCTCCCATAACTCTACATGTAAAAGTGGGTAAGATGGATGGATGGATGGATGGATGGATGGATTATATACTACAAATAATTTTGGAAACTTGTCATGACGAGGGGAGACAGAGGCGAATCCAGAGCAAAGAATCATATTTAAAAAGAAACTAATTTATTACTTAAACAAACAGGAAAAACAAAAAGGGCTGACGTGGCAGCAAAAGTAACAATAACAAAAAATCCAAACGAAGGGGAAGGGCATGGCAGGACGAGACAAATGCAGAACACAGAACAGAACAACAATGATCCAGCGGGGTGGTGGAGAAAATGACCAGGTTAAATACACAGAGGATAATTATGGGAAGTGGGCACAGGTGAGTGATTACAATAACCGACAGGAGGAGATGGGCGTGGCAGACAATCAGGGGCAAACAGAGGGGAAGTGAATACTGACTAAAGAACCAGGAACCAGAAACAAACAAGGAAACAAATGCAAAATGCATCCAAAAGAAAACAAAAACAAAACCCAAATCATTACAAAACTGCAATAATAGATTTCAAACTTCAGAATTTATATAAATTTCCTTAACAAAACCATAACTTTTTAACAATAATGTTAACAATTAACAATAACAATAATATACATGAGCATTTCTTTGAAAGTATTTTATAGAAAATTTACATTAATTAAGCATGTTTTTCATGTGATCCCATGTGGAAAAACATGGGATCCTGTAAAAAACGTGCTCACATACAGTATGACTGTGAAACACGTTTTAAATGTAATGAAATGGGGTCTCTGAGACTGAGAAATTTTCATGCCATCTTCCAGAGGGCTTTCAGCCTTAGATATTTTCATTATTTCATTATTCTGCTCCCTCTCACTGTGATTAAAACAGAGGGGCTTTTTTACATTGTTGGACCAATCAGTGTTGTTTGATCTTGTTTCCTGTGAGCTTTCAGAGAAAAGCAAAAAATAATTTTAACAGTTTGAGAGACTATTGCAGACTTGGTTTTGGATTATTTTAAAGACCCATTTCCTACAACAAAAAGAAATTGTACCATTTTTCGAAAAACAATAAAATGATTTAGAATCTCATCACATCTAAATAAAATATTGAGACAAGACAAAGTTTCCCTCTGTGGAGCATCCCCTCTTCTTCTAACAAAAATCTGTAAATATGTAGAAAACTGAGGAAACCGTCTGATGGGGGTTTTGGAGGGAATGTTGTCCCTTTCTAGTCTGATGTATAATTCTAGTTGTTTAAAGGTCCTGGCTCTTCTTTGATGAATTGTGTTGTTTCATGATGCATCAAATGTTTTTGGTTGGTGAGAGCAGTATTTTATATCAGAACTGCTCTGTAATTGTAACTTAGTATTACTTTTGACTGTTTTTTGGAAAGAGATACCTGTAGATTATTGATACAAATTTCACCAATTTTACAGAAATGTCATTCTTTTTGTCTGATTTTCCATCTACATTTATTGTTGCTGTTGTGGTGATTTGGCTTTTCTCTGGGTTTTGTTTGTTTTTATTTTTATTCTGTTATTTGGTTGTATTTGCTTTTTGTTTTGGTCTCATGTTCATGTTTCATTTCACCCTTCCCCAGTCACTCACTTGTCTGTCAGCCACGCCCATCTACACCTGTCCCGACTCTGTAATCATTCCACCTGTTCCCACTCACCTCGTTATCCTCAGTGTTAAAAACCTGGTCACTCTTTCCATACCTCGCTGGTCCATTGTTTGATGTTTGCTGTTAGTCCCTTGTCTGTTGCATGTTTCCGTCCTGTTCCTGGTTTTGTTCCTGCTCCAGCTCTTGTTATGTTTGCCTTTTACTTAGTTCTGATTTCGTTTATGTTTCTATTGGTTTGCTGCCCCGTCAGCTTTTGTTTTGTTTGTTCTTTAGTTAAATAAATTAGTTTCTTTTAAAATGAGTCTGCACACTGGGTTCGTCTCCGTCATCTCCCCCGATCATGACAGCTGTCATAAGTCCATGTCCTGGCCAACTCTGAAAAAACTGTAAATTCAGCCAGTCAGAAAACACAGAGTACCTGCTGCAGCCGTTTCATTTCATGCAAACTATTGGAAGAAACTCAAGTTACAAATTTTGTGAAGCTGTTCAGTGCATTAGACCTTAATAAGTTCATTTTTAGTGTGAACAGGAGAGAAACATGCACTTTCTTGCACTGTCTTATATTGTGACAATTGAAAACCGTACCATGTGTACTACTGAAGCTTCTCGGTCGTCCAGGGCGTGGTAATGTATGAAAGTGTAATCAAAGGCAACTCGACCTCTGGAAAAATCTTCAAAACTCAAAAAGAATTAACTGGAAATCAGGAATGTATTCACATGTAACCACACTTAACTAATCACTGAATTACCAGGAGCCTTCATATAATCATGTTATTTACATAAGCACTGAAGCACTTTTATTACTATCCTGTCCAAATTTCCATACCCTGTCTTGTATTTTGTTGCATTGCTTTGAAATAAAACCTCCAACTTATACACCAAAATGTCCGGCTTGATCAAGAATAGTGAGTTGTGACTTCAGGTAGCAGTACATGACAAAACGTAGACAAAATAAGCAAAAGACAGAGACAAAACCAAAATGGGGAGCAATGGGATTTTAGCAAAACACATGAGAAAACCCAGCCCGTTCAGGCATATTTCACATTAGAAACTTTTAAAGTTTAAACAGGTCGCAGAAAGTTGACTTTACATATCTTTCATGGTTAAGTTTTATCATTTTACAATTTTTTGCACAAAATGATCAACTGACAGGTGGTGATGTTACAACCTAACTTTTGAAATCTTTTGCAAACAAGTTATTCTTACTCTCACCTCTTTTGATACATACACAAACTAAACATGAAAAGAAAGGCATTTTTGTGTTATTTTACCCAGTGTGTCTCTCAGTGCTACAGGATTTGAAGTTTTCTCTCAAATCCCCCAGAATGCAGAGAGTTCACAGGCAAGCGTCCTCAGATTCAGTTACATTTTAGTTCAACATTTTCTCTTCGAAACTGGAAATAAAGGGTCTTTTTAACTTGTCATATCTCCTACACAGAACATTGTAGAACCAAAAAAAATCACTTTGTGAACATTGATTTTCTACCACTCAGAGAAGAACAGCAACTGTTTGTTTGAGACTTATTTTTCAGTCTGCAGTTTTGTCTTTGTCTCAACCAGGGAGTGACAGACACAGGTGTGTGATTACCATGGTGACCACAAATGAGCCACTGGCAGCTGCTTTAGCATTTCTTCTTGGTTTTCTTTACACTTCTTATACAGGTTATACAGAAAAATGTAGGTTTTATTTCTGAACTTAGATTATTCCAAAGTCATGATGGAATTGTGAGCAGTAGCTTCATTGGCATCCTTCAGCATTGCTACAGAAATTTCCAGTTTTTTTGTTGCTGCTATTGATTGTATTTACTGATTATTATATCATTAAGTGCTCCATATTAATTGAATCACAACATTCTTTGCTTTCTAAAGGTATATGTCATGTGTGCAACCTCTTCTGAAAAGCCCAGAGGCTGGCCGGTCTGTAAAGAGATAACAACCAACTAAACCAAGAGTTTAACAGAAGCCACTTTATTAGCTGAGCACAAAAACATGACCAGAATCACAACACTTTCCTTTGACAGAAGATTATGTTTAAAGAGAGTCACTATACACTAATAACTAATAATAATCAAATGTAGTGCTATGATCAAACAAAAGGAAAATAGTAATACAGGACATAAAATAAATAGTTTAAAAATGCTTCGGAACATTGAGACAAGATAATCCAACTACAATGTATATTTGTATTTCAACTTCTGGAGGTGCATCTAAATGAGCATTAACACAGTGACTTTATGGTGGCATTACCATGGTCAGACACATTACTGTGCATTAAATGTGGTCATCTGAAAGTTTATGTTTACAATATGGAAAACACTACATGAAAATGTCTATATTCTAAACTGATGAGGAATTAGCAAAAAAGGATTTTTAAAAAGACTAAATGATTCTATGAAAATGCCCGCTGAATACCATCAAGTCATCTAAACTAATTCACATAATGACTTCTAAAAGAAACATTAAATCTGTCTGTAGCAGACAGCCTTCAACACAGTTTTAGTTTCTTCCAGTAAACAAGGATCAGCATCAACAGACTCATTAAACTCAACGTGGTCATTTAAAACACATCTTCAGCTGATATTATGCTGTGTCACTGGGGGTCAGGGGTCAGGGGTCGTGGTGGTCAGCGCTCAGTGTTCTGAGGGCTGACAGGACGTCACTACAGAAGCATATTAACTGGCCTGTTCTTCTGTCAAAGCTTTTCGAAGGCGAGAAGGTCATTTCAGATGATCCTGAAAAACAAAAGAAATGTTCATAAACAACTTTTAATAACATTCTCAGGGTGGGTAGATGATGTTAGTACAACACAACTTAAATAGTTAATATTCTGGGTTTAATCATTATTATTGTAATTAACCAAACTGGAAACAGTTCTTATTAAGCAGTCATCTTTAAATTTTGTTTAGTTTCTGGAAATGGCCCCTCACTTGACCTCTCACCCCTCAACTTTGGAAACATTTGGAAACTAAGACTTCAGCAGGAGCTGTAAGCTTGCTAGTTCTGAGTTTGGAGCTGCTGCAGGTCACATTTATTTCCACTTCAACATAATGTTCTCCGGTTCCAGCTTGTTCCTTGTTGAGAAAATTGCAATTACATCCCTTCAGGTTTCCAATGTTTAAACATCAGGCTTTTATGGTGTTCAGAGAAGGCTCCGAGTAGACCCACAAACAGATAAATAAGCAAACATATATTTCAATCACTTAACTGTTTTTAATACAATGAAGTGACACAAGGTGGAGTTTGTGTTTTTGTCCACTGTTGGAGTAGTTCTTTGATAGGGAAAAAAATTAACTAATCAGAAATTTTGTATGCAGTCTCTGGCCAAAATTAACAAAGGTATTTAGCATTTGTGTCAGAGTCCTCGGATAAGCTGAAATAGACAGCTTGATCAAGCAATCAGGTTTGGAGTTGCAGACAGTGGGACCTTTCTTTAGATATGCTGACCAGATTGGATCACATTGGAGGCGTAGCTGCTGTTCCTCTGCCTTCAGCTACAACGAAGGCAGATTTGGAGCTCCTTCAACCGTCTGTTTGTTATTTGTCTGGTTAGCAGCTGGGAATGATGTAGTCACTCAGTGGAAAAGCTTTGACAACCATAGTTGTTAAACTGAAGCTTCACAAAAAGAGTAATCTATTGCCAGCAATCACCATGAAGAGCTTTGGAGAAACAAGGCTAAATTAGTCAAATAAAACATCCAGAAGAACAGGAAGATGAACTTTATTTTTGGCTTGTTTTGCTGCAGTGCTGCTGGTTACTTTGTTCTTTCACCACTTTGTATTTCTGCAGTTCGGTTCACTTTGTACCTAGACTCTCCAATGGTTTTCTTTCTACTCCCTTGGACACAAAGTGTTGAAGGATTGAAATGACCCAGAACCCTTTACAACAGTGCTGTAGCCCGTTTTATGTAACCAGTTTAAGTCTCACTTTGTTTCAATACACACTTCTTGCAATATCATTCAAGGATTGTGTTTAATGCCATATATGTGTTGTAATTCATGCATCGTGATTTGGTCTGTTTTGTTCTGATAACTGATAAGAGTGTGATGTGATTCAATAAAATAAATTGTAACAGGTCTTTTTGAGTGTAATTGTGTAGTAAGCTGTCTGCAGGCTATAGAAACATCAATCGGCTGTCAGTTTACTACATATCCACTTGTGAGTGTTGCTATAGAGCTGACATCATGCTTTCTTTTCCATTCTGACACTTTGACATCTTCCTTTGTGCACCTGCATCTTTCCCTTTTTTTAGACTCCCTTCAAATGTCAGCTCCAGCCATGAACAACCAACATGTTTTCTTCATGTGTTATTAATGACTGTTTTTGGAGGAATTTTAGAAGCCTTTAAATGTGATGTTATTTATATTAAACATAAAATTCATGAAATGTTTTCATCATTTTTATCTCAGCTTTATAAAGAAAAAGCTGAGATATTACAAGAATCTTTTAAAGGGAAAACATTTAGCTGGTTAAAAAATAGTTTGTGTTCTGTCTATATCTATTTTCTTCTACAAAATAAGAGCAGATAAACATCATCCAAGAGATAACTCCATATTTGTTTGAGAATGTGAACTTTTCTCTGTCATTTATAGCTTAATTACTATGAAACTGTACTTTATTTTAACCTTCACCTATGAATCTTCTCCACAACTATCTCAAACAGCATTAATGAAGATCTGCCTTTCACTGTAAAACCTACAAGGTTTATGTGTTATTTGTAACAGTGAAGCTAGGTATGTGACAGAAAGTGGCACATTTCTGGCTCCACTGCGAAGAAAGAACAACATTTTTTTACAGTAAGTTCACCAACATGCATGTCTATCAAAATGGTATAAGCAACATCAAAAATGGGTTCAGTTTTTTTACAAAACCGAGACAGGGGAACCACTTCTCAGTGAAAGTTTACTACAACAAATTCTGCAGTGCACAATTCAAAAAGATGAGTTGGTTTGCATGAGGGAACACTTGGATTCACAAGGCAAGTTTTCTCTTGCATATTTACGGTCAAGTGTCTTTTCATTCTGCAGGTGGTTCTGTTGTTCCTTCTGGTTGGGCGTTGGGGTCCAGGAAGTCTGAGTGCTGCAGGTCCTTCAGGTATTTAGTGGGTGTGAGGATGTGGGTGGAACCTGCAGACAAAATAAATGTTGATCATTTTTATCAAATATGCAGAGTTTTATTCAGTGTTGTCACAACCTTGGTGTTCACAGTCAAGAATGTGGGAGACATTAGGTGGACAAATCTGATGGACATAATTCCTTTCCCACACCCTCAGATGCATTTGTTTTTGAGTGGACACACACACATACACACACCTCACTCCCCATTAAGGCTGCCATGGCAACACCGGTGGGAATCTGTTCCTAACAGACCATTTTCTCCACAGGAATAAAACCTATTGATATTTTCACAAACCACCACAAGATTGTTTCAGTCATGTATAGAACTTTTCTCACAGCTTTGATATATAAAGGTTTTGCTTTTTTTTTTTGGCCTTGCTCACAACTCATTCTGTAGCAGCACAATAACCAAACAAAATACTGTTATTAAGGCCCTCAACTGTGAATCGTGACACTAGTGACAGGGAGAAAAGACTAGGAACCAGGAACCTAAAGATGCTATAGAGGAGAAAGAGTCAGAAGTTGAAGATTACACAAAATCCAGACCGGGAGAGTGAGGTTACACTTCCATCCTGTTCAAAGAATGGGGATATATCTCTGCCTTTTCTTCTATAACTTTTATTACAGTATTTACACAGTAATTCTATCATATAGTTAGGTTTTCAGCTGTAATGTTGGAACTATATCCTCCTTTCACTAATAAAATCTGGACTGGTCAGTTTAGACAGAGAACACAGCGATGTTCTTCTGTCTCTCTATTAAAAACATGAAATGATTTAAAAACAAATGCTCTTGATAAACTCTGATACATAGTAATTTGTGATGACTAGCACAACGTGTTTCATGTTTAAGTTCGTTGTAGTCAAAATATCCATAAATTTTGTTTTGAACTCAAAAACGAGGTGTATGAGTTCAGATCAGTGACATCTAATGGTCATAAAAAACAAACTTATACTGGTACTGTTCATAACCTGATAATATCAAAGCCTTAGTTGATAATAAATGATTTCATTGTATAGTCAGATACAGTATTTTAGGTGGTCATTTTTAAACGTGAATGCAAAATTGAGCAGGAATGAATAAAAGGTTTAAGCAGGTTCAGAGCTCTCGTTTACAGACCTGACACTAGACTTAACTCTTAAACACAAACTCTGCTGAGGCAGCTGCTCACAGAACATAAATAAGATTTATAAACCTACATATGAGCAAGACTTAGCCGGTCCAATCCTCATCCATTAGTGCCAGGTCATTCAGGATCAGACATACAGTAATGGACCCTCCAGATGAAGGAACGAACACAACCTCACAGTGAGGTCAACAAAGCTGTCATGTTCAAGTTCAGCCAGAAATAAAACTTTGGATAAAAGAAATATAGTTTTGTCTGAAGCACTTATACTATCGTTAGGACACTGAATAAATTAAGAATTTAGTTTCAGACACTGATACGAGCAACAAACAGTAAACTCAAAACTTTTTAAAGGACAAAAGTAATAACCTCTACAACTCCAGTTTGCGGTTGGCATCAGATTTTGTACAGTAAGCTTTAAAGACAGCGATGGAAAAGTAGGTTGACTTTGTGTTACTAATTTATAAAACACAAATCACAAAGTCACAAATGACTTTTTTCCTTTGAACATACACAATTCAAAAAAAAAGGGACAATGTGTAAAATGTAAATAGAATGCAATGATCTGAAAATCTCATAAACCCATATTTTATTCACCATGGAACAAAGAAACTGTACCATTTTGAGTAATAAAAACAATGTAATTTTGAATTTTACGGCAGCATCACATGGACAGATCCATGTTTCCTCTGTGAAGCATCTCTTCTTCTTCTAACATCAGTCTGTAAACATCCAGGAAGTGTGGAGAGCAGCTGCTGGAGTTTCTGCCCCATTCTGGTCTGATGTAGGAATCTAGCTGTTCAACAGTCCTCAGTCTTTTTTACGTGATTTTTTGTTTTGTGATGCACCAAATGTTTTCAATTGATGAGAAGTCTGGACTGCAGACAGGCCAATTCAACACTCAAACTCTTCCACTATGAAGCCAAGCTGCTGTAATGAATGCAGTATGAGGTTTAGAATCGTCTTGCTGAAATATGCAAGTCCTTCCTGAAAAAGACATCTGGATGAGAGCATATATTGTTCTAAAACCTGGATTTTCTGAATTGATGGTGCCTTTTCCAGATGTGTGAGCTGCCCATGCCATCAGAGAGACAGGCTTTTGAACTAAGCAATGATCACAGGCCAGATTATATTGTTTAATGCAGAGGACAAAATGTTTGGTCCAGAAAAGATGCCCATGTTTCTGGATGGTGTCCACATCTGGCTTCTTCTTTGCATGACGGAGCTTTAAGCAGCATTTGTCGAAGGCCTATTGAACTGTTTACAGACAATGATTTGTTGAAGTGTCCCTGGGCTCATGCTGTGATGTTCACAACAGAATCAGACCTGAAGATCACAGGCGTCCAATACTGACCTTCAGCCTTGTCCTTTGAGCTCAGAGAATTTTCCAGGTTCTTGAAATCTTTTCATAATATTATGATGATGAGATATTCAAAGTCAGTTTTCTATTGAGGAACATTATTCTGAAATTGTTCCACTATTTTAAGGTATATTTTTTCAAAGACTGGTGAAGTGCTGCCCATCTTTCTTTCGAGTGATTCAGCCTGTCAAAAATGCTCTTTTTATACCCAGTCCTCTTACTGACCTGTTCATTAACCTGATTCATTGCAAAATGCTCCTCCAGCGGTTTTTATCTTATATTCATTCTACTTTACAGCTTTTTGTTGCCCTTTCCCCACTTTTTTGAGATGTGCTGCTACAGTCAAAATTAAAATTACCTTATTTTTTCCCAGAAAAATTGACAATTTTTTAGTTTAACCATTTGATGCTATGTTCCGTTGTGAATAAAATATAGATTTATTACATTTATATATCATAGCTTTTATTTTTTATTTTTATTTATTTACATTTTACACCACATCCCAACCTTTAAAGAGCTGAGATTAAAAAAAAACTAATCGAGGCATATCAAAGTTTTATAGTTTACCCTTGAAGAACAGCTAGTTGCTGTATTATCCAGTGAAGAAGGTCATTACTGCGAACTCACCAATAAGAGCCTCCCACTTGCCATTGGCCTGTGTGACTTCGTACACACAGCGCATCTCACTGTACGTCATGCCTCCAATTACAAAGACAAGAATCCTGGGTCCTGTCTTCATCTCTGTGGGGCCTCTGTTCTTGTGCCAGTTACCATACCGAGCACTATATAATAAGAATGAAAAAACATCAGCTTTTTTTACTCAGGTTTAAAAGATTTTTTACTTTGTGTACAAAAAGGTTTCTTCCCACTAAAGCAACATTAAAATGGGTCAGGCTCAGTCTTTATTTTGTGTTCTCTGAAGCATGCTGTAAAATCCACACACCTTGATGGAGCACTGGCTTTGGCAGATACTTGTCGCTGGGAAATGTAGGGATACTGCTTAGGGTCAAGTTTGTCCTCAATTGCATCCTGTGAAGGAACACAAATTACACTCCATGTTACAGTTGTTCCATAAAATATCTGTTTGTCTGTCCGTCCATCCATCTGTCTATCTGTCCATCCGGCCATCCATCCATCCATCCATCCATCCATCCATCCATCCATCCATCCATCCATCCATCCATCCATCCATCCATCCATCCTTCCATCCATCCATAGCCATGGGGAGTTGTGCTTGTCTCCAGCAGTCACAAAGCAAGAGGCTTGGGACACTCTGGACAGGTCGCAAGTCCATTACAGAGACACATACAGACACATAATTGTTTGCACTCAAACCTAGCAGCAATGTAGAGTTACCAGTTAACTTAGCATGCATGTTTTTGATCTGTGGGAGGAGACCGGACTACATGGAGAAAACCCAGGAAGAACGTGCAACTCCTCACAGAAATGTCGCTAGGAGAACCTGTGAGGTGACAGCTCTAACCACTGCATCACCATGCTGCCTTCATAAAATACTGTGTTCAGCTCAATTTAAATGAGATGAATAAATCCTATTTCTAGCTTTATTTAACTGTACCATTATAACTGAATAAAACCGGACTGTATGTAATTGTATTTCAATGTGAATCTGACTGTTTGGACTGAACTGAAATGCATGTAATATGATATGAACTGAACTTATTTGCCTTTTGGTCTAGTGCCCTAAAAATGACTTTTGTTGTAAATTTGTATTATATAAATGAGCAGAACTGAACCATTCTATGAGAAAGGATTTTTATTAAAACTCTAAAGTTGAGTTCTGTGTTTAAAAAAAAAAAGAAAAAATCCACAGAACAAAGCAAACTGACAGTAGCAGAAATGATCTAAAACAGACATCAAGTCGTACACTTTTGTCTAATTTAATTTTTAGTTCATAACTGTTTCAAGATAACTTTAAATGTGTATACTAGTGTGTGATTTATTTATTTAAGAGCAACCCCAGGTGAGGAGTATACCTCAATGAGGTCTTTGATAAGAGGAGTCCACCTGGAGAGCTGGTAGGTTTGCTCACTGACCCTCTCCTTACGATCTGGCTTCTTAGTTTTCTTGGTGGTTCCCTGCAAAACAAACAACAACAAACAATAAAGAACTTACAAATTACAGATCAACACAAAAATTCATGTGGACTTTTAAAACATTCTGTGTGATCTAGATAGATAGATAGATAGATAGATAGATAGATAGATAGATAGATAGATAGATAGATAGATAGATAGATAGATAGATAGATAGATAGATAGATAGATAGATAGATAGATAGATAGATAGATAGATAGATAGATAGATAGATAGATAGATAGATAGATAGATAGACAGATAGACATTGATTTCTAATCTAGCAGATTAATTTCTATAAAGGGATTCTAGAGTTTCATGAAATTTTGAATTAAATCTAAAACGTTCCATAGTAATTTAATTTAAACTGCTTTATTTCTCTTTCCAACATATCTCAGGTAATCTGTATATTATATTAATTGTTTGGACAGGAGAATTTGTTTCAGTCTGGAGATTAGTGGAAAACATCTTTTAAAAAATTAGGCCATTCATGTAAGGCTACA
Organism: Kryptolebias marmoratus; assembly: GCF_001649575.2. Taxonomy (NCBI): domain Eukaryota; kingdom Metazoa; phylum Chordata; class Actinopteri; order Cyprinodontiformes; family Rivulidae; genus Kryptolebias; species Kryptolebias marmoratus. The sequence continues at coordinate 3,869,346 of NC_051430.1, read as the reverse complement.
TGGCAGTATTTATATTGACTTCTCAACAATTAAACCTATTACATCTGCCTGTAAGGATGGTGTGAATGAGAAAGGACTCAAAATGGAGGAAAAAAAAACACCTTTTAATTAGCTTCATTTCTTTAAATTCAGCAGCCATGTTTGTTTATTTTCACATGGCACTTGCTTTGATTTTTTTAAACAGAAGTTGGACACAGAATCATAATTCATCAGTTTGTTTCTCTCACAGTGACAGACTATTTGTCTACCTTGCCTTTCACATCTCAGTAGAATTTTTTTGTGTCTTAGATACAAATAAATCTCAGCAGATTCAGGTGTATGTTCAAGTCAAACTAGGACATTAAGCCTCTACACACCTCTCGATTGAACGTCTTCTGTGACTGAATTAGAATGAGTTTTGAATCCTCTCATAGGAGCTCCTGGGGGTTTAGGCTCCTTTGGGCAGACAACAGTATCCTATAATTGCTTTCATATCTTGTGAGGCAGGAGCCATTAAGTAGATAATGAATGAATGATTAAATGACTAATCTGAAAAGGATGAAATCTGCATCAGAAGAACTTTGAGGTTGAGACCTTTTGAAACACTAAGAAGGTGTGTATTTACACCCTTAAGGTAGTATCTCACTAGGCTGTGACTGATGAGGAATAATTTGTCTCTAAGATGTCTCAAAACGTTCATGGGGGTTGTCAGTTTTGTCTTGTGAATCACAGAGGCTCCCTGCTTTGTCACTTGAATTTTGAACATGGTTAAAAAATTTAGGATATAAATTTTCTCCTAATTAGTTGCAGAGTTGTTGTGAGCGACTCAAACCCTTCTCAATACAGTTTGGCAAACCGTGCACATGAAATAGGGCGGGATTTTCAAAGAATGGCTACAAAATGGAGCAGCATGGCTAGTTGGTCGCAAACCAACTCAGAACTGAGTGTTGGTCGAATTGAGTGTTTGCAATCAGCAAACACTCAAAGACTTAGTTTGTGCAGCTAGGGTTGTGCACATTGGCCAGAACAGCTTACCTCCGAGACAATGGGGACGCCCATGTGGGCCATGTTGGAAATGATGTCACTGTCCTCAGGTGGGATGTTAGCATGCTGGAGAAGCTTACACAGGTTCTCCTCAGTCACACCTGACACACATTCAGATGCATAAAAGCATGCAGCATATGTGTCTGGTACACACATGCAACACAAACATGCAGGATGAGAGCATGCACATTAAGAAGCAGCATAGGCAGATGTCAAATAACGTTAAAATAAATAAAACCCAATTAATTGAAACAAATAATGTGAATTCACCCATATCTAAACTTGAAATAAATATTAGTACAGAACCGGGGATAGTATCTTATGAAATGTTGTTTGCCGATATGAAAACAGGAAGTGGTGGTGGATATCCAACCGTTCTTAAGGAAGATGTAGAGCAAGATAATGCGGATCTTGTCAAACACACTGACGTTGGCATCCAGTAGAATGGGAACAATAAGCCTCATGGGATCCTTGATCTTCTCACCCTCTGCATCTGTGCTCATCGCCAAATCCTTCAAACCAGAGGAGGACAGAAGGGTTCAAAGGTCAGCATGAAGTTCCACTTTGACAGCACCAATTATGGTGAGTTACTTTAAAAACTTGTCCTGTGAGTGGCTGCACAATCAGACTGATACTCCAATCAAGCAATCAGTAGATCTCCAGGGGAAAGATTTATTGTTGAGCCCTCCACACATCCTAACAAGTCTGTTTAATTGTTTCATTTTGTGCCCAGAGCAAACTCATCTGCTCTGTGATTGTTTTGTCTGTCAGTTGAAAACAATGACACCGGTACATAACCGATTAATCATGCTTTTTTTCACCAATTGTAATGTTATTTTATTAGGTCTAGACTATATATATTTAACAAACAAATTCAAAATATTGATTTTTTTTATGTCAAGCAAATTTACACACATGCTGAGATGAGGGGGCAAAGTTGTAGTGTTACATTAAAGATGGCTGAGTGTGTGTGGCCATGTATTTGATACATTGTGGGGACAATTTTCCTAACATATACTACCTTGTGAGGACCAACTGCTCCTTGTGGGACCAAAGCCTGGTCCCCACGAGGAGAAATGATGTTTTTGGGTTAGGGGTTAGGTTTAGGACTAAGGTTTGGTTTAGGGTTAGCTATGTACTGGTAATGGTTAGGGTCAGGGTAAGGGTCAGGGTTAGGCTGTAGTTAGGGTGTAGAAATGAATGGAAGTCAATGGAAAGTCCCTGCAAAGATAGAGAGACATAACGTGTGTGTGTGTGGGTGTGTATAAACCTGCTCTACACGACACAGTTTGTCCACGGTGCCCTGGTAGCGGTTCATGCAGTCCTCAGCGAGGTGGAGATGGGTAGAATACTGAGGTGAGAATAAAAAGAGGTGCTGTTAGTGAGGCTCGTACACGCAACACAATAACACACTGCAAACAATATAAAAAGAACAAACTGCAGTGGGATTTTCATTTCTAACTCAAAGGTTGGTAGTTATAATACTGCTGCAGACAAAATACAAATTTCCTTTGTTAAAAACTAAATAAATAAAGCTGTGGATAATAATAATCGTTTAAGACATCCAGCTCTTACCTTGCTGAGCTCTTTCTGATACTGAGGCATCTTCTTTAGCATCTGAGATAGTTCCTTAATGGTGGTCTGAAAGAAAAATACACACAATGATAGTAAAAAACTTTAATGCAGACTAACTCTGCAACCGTGTAAGTGAAGGGAAGTGAGATTTATTTATATAGCACTTTTCAGCAGCAAGGTGACCCAAAGCGCTTTACAACAGAAACAACAACAGAAACAAATACAGAGGTACAGCAAACATCATAATCAAATATAGATCAATCATGTATAATCTAAATGGAATATAGGATAATCTAAATGAAATCATGAAACTAAACATATCTAAACATGAGCTAAAACAGTCAAATAGTAGCTAAAATAATCTAAATAAAATCATGATGAAGTTAAAGCTGAACTAAACAACAATTAGACTAAGACAGTCAAAATATGAGCTAAGATAAACTAAACTAAACTAACATAGAAAGCTCAGACTTCACAGCTGGACACCTCTTTGGTCAAGCATCTGCCCTATGGATTTCAATATCATGGTGTCAAAGGTTACAGCCACGAGTGACCCCGAGGTCTAACTCCACCATGTAACGTGGGATTGTCACTTTGCACAGCTGGACAGTTCATTGATACGCTAGCAATTTGCTACTTTTATTTATTCATTTATTTTTGCTACTAGAAATTTGCAGCTTTTAGCAAACATTTTTCTACTTTTGCTTCTTAACTAGCATTTTCCTGCATTTTCATAGCATTTCATTACTTCTGGCACCTCTTTCTGCCTTTTTCTGCTCCTTTCATATTCTGGTTTGTGCCGGTTCAACTTCATCAGCAAATTTCAGCAACCATTTCACCATTCTCTGGTACAACTTCAACTATTTGAATTCAACTCTCATTGACTGTTCAGCTATTAAAATATTTGAAAGTCATAAGTTACAGCACCATTTTTAATTTGAAAACAACAGTGTTTGTGGAGGAAGAACTAATTCAACAGGTCCTCCCATTCATACGAGTTAAAAGTGCCTTCAAAAAACCTTTTCCACACTTTGTCACATTACAATCCCAAGTATTTTACTGGAATGTTATGTGATAGACCAACCACTTAATTGTAATATGTAAGGAACATGATACATGGTTTTCCACTTTTTTATATATATAAAAATCTGAAAAGTGTGCTGTGCATTTGTGTTTACCCCTTTTACTGTGATATCCCAAATAAATCCAGCTGTTCTGTGAGCCTTAGAGGTTTGTTGCAGAAAATTAGTGATCAAACATCATCATGAAGACCAAGGAACACACCAGACAGGTCAGGGATAGCTTATTGACTGATGAATTATTGTTTGAATATTGCATGACAACAATGATCCTATAGTTTGTCACTAAAAAAATGAGCCAACAGGCTCTGCATACTCAAACAAATTTCAGGTGCTGGCTATGCAAGTGGTTTTTGTGCATGAAAAACTGACTTTTTCTTGTGCATCACTTCAGATAATGGCTCTATAGGGAGTCATTGGAAGAAAATCCAAGTTCCATCATTCATATCTATAATTCAGAGCTCATGGTAAAAAAAATAAAAAGTTTGAAGGAATGTTTGATGCACTTCGTTGTTTTTTAAACCACAGTAACAGAGCAGAACTTTGTCCCAGCCCTAAACAGTGTTTAGAAAAATGGTGCATTCTCTACCTTTTCTCCAGTGTTCATCTTTTTGCTGGCTGAGAATTCCTTCAAAGAGCGAGTTACAGCCCTGTGCAGAGTGAGATAGAAATAACAGAAAAGGCCATGTGGAACAAGATGAAACAAAGTGTTTTCTGACAGGTTGGTGACAGACAGAGTTACTCCTGAGTTTGTTTACTTGAATAATCAGGAGGTTTATAGACACTCACGTTGACACCTCAGCAATATGTTTGTGTCTCAGACTCAGCCACAGATCGTCATCCTCATCCAGTACGACCTCCTTCATCCTGGTTTCTCCCATCCCGCTGGTCTCATACCTGACAGAGAAGGTCAAAGATGTCACGCCCTGCTAATGTTCATCAAAAACAGAAATTACCTGGTATAGTACTATAACGTGCATCACTGGGCAATTCATTTCATTTTTAAATTAAAGCCTTATCATTGCTTGAAGGAATGTATATCAGTCACCATCTTTCATGCCAGAGGTTTAAACTGAAATCATCATCCTTTGAGAAATAAGGAGTTATAGTCCTTTTGGTCAATCTTTGAAAATCTTTTATGCAATATAACAAGATATATTTCGAGTATATGTTGTAAATGACTCTCAGCTACTAACACATCAAATTTTAGCTTAATGTCTGTAGGATTGACTGAGTTATGGCCTCTTTTGTTTTGGCTATTTTCAAGTAGATTTTGAATTAGATTGACTCCAAAAGTCAATCAGTTGTAGATGTGCATCCAGTGACTACGTTCTGAACGTTTCAGCAAAATTTGTCCTTTTGTTCATGAGATATCCTGCTAACAGACAAGAATAGATGACTCCAACAGTTAAAGCTAAATGTTTTGCACAATAAGTAGCACTTCAAGTATGCATTGTAAATCACTCTCAGCTACCACCACACCAAATTTTAGCAAGATGTCTGTAGAAGTGACTTAGAAAACACAAAAATAGCTATAACTAAGGTCTAGGGCCCCCCCTGGTGTTTACAATATAAATGTTAAAATACCTAATAAACACAAATTGAAAATATTGTATCACATTTTGTAAAATTTACAACAAAACTGGTGCCAACCAATCTCAAGAAAATCCTGGCGTCTTTTCAAAGGGCTAACTTTTCTCAGCCACATTCATTGAATGTATTTTCTTGGTACAGAATGATTGACAGCTGTCTTGTCCCGCCCCCTCGGTTTGCTGCTCGTTTGGGCTAATTTAGTTCAGCCCAGGGTCAGCTCAAGGCCTCAGGCTTCAGCCAGTGAGGGTGGACGTACGATAATGTGCCTCGAGCGTGAGTGTATGTGGTGTGGTTTGTTGTACACTGACGTAGTTACCATGGTGAGCAAGATAAACATAAACAAGGTGGATTATTTATTTTATTTATTATTTTATTTAATTTCTCACCTGTTTTCATGAATGTCTTTGGGGGAAAAAACTAACATGAAGAGGTTGGAGGTGGATGGACCAAAGGATATTCAAAACAGGAAAAGCGGCAAAACCAAAGTTTTTCTGTGACCTGGTTGCAGAGAAAGGACTGGATAACAGCAGGTGTAGCTAACAGATCTTTAACAAGGTGGTTATTTATCTTTTTACATCCCAGAAAAGTCATCAGAGTGAGCTTCTCTGTGAATAAGGTAGGATTCATTTAAAAAAAGAAGCACTTTCTAATATCACATGTCCTGTTTGATTGGATTTTATCAGTGTGATTAGTAATTGTGTCAGGGAGTGTGGTGCAGTGTTATTCAAAGCTGTTTGACTGGGAAACATCATCTGAAATGATTATAGCTGAAACTCTTAATGAAGAGAATGAAGTATTGGACAGCTGACAGAGGATCTGTGTGAGCTTGGTTTAGGGTGGTGGTTTGTTTTAAGGTTGTCTTTGTGATGAAAAAGAACATGTCAATTTACAGCAGGTTTTCTTTATTTCAAATTGGATGCTTCTGCTGTTAAAATCCAAACTGCAGCGTTTTATTAAATATCTGTTAGCCCCGCCTACAAATATCACCACCATCTGATCACTGGTAACACCACACCAAAGTTTGTGTCAATATCCATAAAACTGAGTTCTAGCAGTATATATAAAGCATAAAATGTTTTGCTTTTGTTCCTGGAGTTGAATAGGGCAAAACTTTATCAAACATGTAGTCCAAAAATGTTATTAGACAACAATTGGAGACCAATTGTTAACTAGTGCAGTGAGAGTGACCCTCCATGTGCAGAGTTTTCACCTGTAGACGTCGTTCTCAATGCCCAGCAGGTCGTAGGCCATGGCCTGCAGCGTGAGCTCGTGCAGCAGAGGTGACACGGGGTCAAAGCCACGATCCAGTATGAGCAGCTGAGTGCGACACTTGTCTGGACCCTGGAAACATCAACACACAAACTACATTATACACACAGAGGACTGATAAATATTTTGCTATCTTTGTTTTGAGTAAAACATTTTGTGACATCTTTGCTAACAACAGTTCATGGAGTATTTAAATGCCTTTAAAGAAAATAGGATTACAGTTGAATGACTGACATTTAGAAGCCTTTTTCAAAAATTACCATTTTGGTTCTTCTAAAATGCTGTTTCCGTGTGAATTCATGGCTGACATTATTTAAAAATGACAGTAAATTAAATTTAGAAAGACTTTTGTGTAATAATAATAAAAAAAGTTCCAGTATGTTGTTGTAATGGTTTGTGTTAACTTTATTTGAATCTTCTAGTGTGGTGATCACCAGCCTCACTGGCCGATAAAAGGCCCCCAAGTGAACAGGAAGTGACCTCAGACCACCAGTTGATGATTACAGCTCAAGCATGGTTTACAGCATTGAACATTTTATTTAGTGATCTGAATTGCACAACAGAAATGTTGTCTTTGATTGTAAAGATTGCAGGCCCCAGTGTTCGATCATTCATTCTGCTCTCAGTGCATTTCACTTTTGCAGATGAGGTTGAGTCAACGGAACAGCACATAAATTATGATATTTTAGCAGGGGATAAAACTTAAAAATCACCAGAAACAGAGTTGTATCACGAGATTCATTTTACTGTTTTATGCATCTTTTCAGATATGTGTCCATAATTTGTTTCCATCATTTCTATGTGCACTGAAAAGTGGCTTGTTTTGAAAATATTTATGCCCACTCAGAGATAATCAATCATGCAAGAAAAACAAATGTGTGTACAAATAATCTGATTTGCATTTTAACCTGTTGTTATGCCAGATTGTGCTAGTGTGGTTATAAATAGCATTCTGAGCTGTTTTCATGTACTATTCTGTTATCTTGCATGTCCCTGATCTTCCATCATCTGAAAAGCCCTAAAGTGTTCAAATGTTCTGGGGTCTCATCTATAAAAGATTACATAGGATTCCTACTAAAAGCGTGCGTACGCCTAAAAGAATTCAGATTTATAAAACTTTGCGCACACACACCAGCCAGCAATTTCTCTTTATAGATCACACCTATACCTTAAAGTTTGCACACAAGGTCCCGCCTCAGGTTCTTCCCTCCACACACCCACGTTCAGCCATAAATGGTCAAAGCAAAGCACCTCATGAATGTTAAGGTGTATTTAAATGAGCCAGCTGATCAGTGTTATTTCATAGTTACCAATGGCAACCACGGAGAAAAGAGCAAAGAAACAAAATTTCACAGAGGCAGAGATCGAAGTTCTTGTGAATGAGGTGGAGAACAAAAACATAATTTATATAATATATAATATAAAATATATTTTTTGGGAGCCACAGTAGTGGTGATACAAATAAAAAGAAGCGATGTGAGTGGCAACATGTCATTACCACTGTTAATTCAGTGAATGGGACAGAGAGGCTCAGGTGGGGGTAAGGAACCCGAACTGACACCTTTTGAAAGAAGGCTGGCCGGTGTTGTGCCAAAAAGTGATGGTCTGCCAAAAACTGATTGGGTGCTCCCCTGCGAAGGAGCACGCACAGGTGTGAGCGGTATTAAAGCGTGCCTCCTCTGCACTCTGGGGGTTTGGAAAGAGAGTCAGGAGGCAGAGCCTGAGGGGGGAGCCACTGTCCCCTCGTGTGTTAATCTGTGGTACACATCACCCTGGTGATCATCCAGGGAGAGGAATGCGTTAAGGAGAAAATTTTATGGTTCACCAGCTGAAGCATAAATAAAACTGCTGTTTTGAAGCTTATGATAGTCGACCTAAGATTAACATTTGATTATGGAGTGAAATTAAAGGAATCATAATGCAAGTGGCTTCAATTCCCCACTTCACCATCTGAGTCGTCAGTTTCCCGTCTCCAAAACCAGCGTATATGGTACGCATGGCTCAGAGTTTACATGAGGGACAGCAGATTTTCCCGACAAGTTTGTTTTATAGATCACAAACTTTGTGTGGAAAGTGATGTACGCAAGTTTCAGGCCCCGATTTTGTGCATATGCTAGTTTTATAAATGAGACTTCTGTTCCTTATTCAGCTGTACACCCTACCTCTCCCATGGTGGGATCATCAGCCTTATAGCCATCCAGTTTCTCCTGAAGCATCTGGGCAAGAATGGCACAGTCTTTGTACTCCCTGAGCCAACACACACACAAAGAAGGCATTGGAAAATCCATCCATCGTCCATTTTCTTTACCCGCTTCTCCTTTCTGTGTCGCTGGGAGCTGGTGCCTGTCTCCAGCAGTGGCATTGGAAAATTAATTTGTTTATTTAAAAACTTTTCTGGTTAAACAAAATGGGAAAAAACAACTTGAAATTCTGTTACACATCAGCTCAGTGAAATTGTCCTGAAGCCTCATATTCAGTCTGTCAATGTGAGGTAACTGTGCTCATCTGTGGCACTATGCAGCCTTTTTAAGCCCAGAAAAACAAGGAAAATTGGACTTTGCTTAACCAAGCTGACATGTTCAGTTTTAGCCCAAAAAGACACATTGAGAGTTGGCTTTGTTTAGGTCATCTGAAACAGTACAGATCTAGCTCAAAAGTAGACATTGAATTTTGGGCTTTGTTTCGCCTGTCCAATGTGGCCATAGAAACACATCTCCAAGTTATGTCAATTTAATCACGAAGGAGGTGTGCATCCCTAACCTGTTTCATGTGGATGATCTAAGTTAACTTGGGCTACAATTAGCAGGCTAAACAAAGCTCAGCTTTCAGTCCTTTGTATTTGCTACATAAGAACTACTTTGAACTAGCTGAATAAAGACCAACTTTATAAGTTAGATTTCTTTTTTTTCTTTTTGGGTACATTTTGTAAAATCAGACTAAAGTCAAATTGTCAATGCGTCCTCTGGGCTAAATAATGGCGGTGATTGTGTAACCTAATTTAGCCCTGAAAAAGATGTCCTTGGATGAATGTTGTTTGGTGGGTGAGATTCCACAAGCTGATCATCTCAAACAAAGGTGCTTCCTGCCTCTTTATAGATGGGTCTAGAACCACTGAGCAACAGACATAAATCCAGTATTGATCCTTATCTTATAAAAAGGATAATCTGGGTATTTTGAAAGTGATGTTCTATCAAATAGTCATCAGTGGTATTGTTCATACTTATCAGCTGTAACATCAGTCACAGAATTTAGAGTAAAAAAGGAAAGACAAAAAATAAAAGCTGACAGGCCAGTATTAAAATATACAGAAAACAAAACTACAAGGAGCACAAGGAACAGACAAGGAATACAAGGCAGGTAGCAGACAAGAGCAGAACAAAGTTTGACAGACTGATGACTCTGTGAGATCCGGGAGTATACGCAAGTACTACGAGAGATGAGGAACAAGTGGATGCAGCTGAGCTGATTGGCAAATATGGGACAGGTGAGTAATGAGGGGAAGGACTGACTGAGGGGATGCAATGATGAATGACATGGGAGAAACAGAAAATCAATAAGAAAGTACCCCAAAAAGAAAACACAAGGAACAACATCAACTCAATCTACAATAACAAAACAAGACAAACCAACCACAAAACAAACTGCAATATTTCTATTGTACCAGCAGATGAAAACATAAAGAGAGACTTTGTTTGATTTAATGTTTCATAAAAACAAGCTACATAGTTTGTGCACTGACAAGACTTCAGGATGTTATAAGAAATAAAGAAAAATGAGAATCGACACCAGTATATAAAGAAAAATGGCAATCATAAGGCATGAATTACAATTTTGGACTTAAAATGCTACACAGACTGACTGTACATACATGGATTTTTATTGTGGTAGTATCTGAGTGTTTGGTCAGCTTACCACGTTTAGTCATAGCCCATAAATGGTCTTATATTGTGGAAATGCCATGATGATTTTTGTGGTAGGTTAATTCAGTGGATAAGAGACTTTAAAATCTGTCAGTGTTGAGTTCAGTTCTCCATGTGGGTGGGGTTTTAAACACTAGCTAATCCTGGCAAAATGTAGATGTCTATTCTATTTATTTCTAGTTTTCGACGACTGCTAAATTTTAATTTTTAAATCATAATTAGACATCAGTCATAAGCTTTATGTAGACGTCTTTTCTAATTTTGTGAAAAAGATAACTTTTCCATGTTGCAAGCACAATGTATTTTCTACGTAATGAACAAGATGGCTTTTTATCAAATATACATATGAACGAAAGACAAAGTGGTAGGGATGCAACAATACCACTACCAGTACTGGGTACCTGTCAGATGCCATGTACTGGTACTCATACACAGTATGAATACCACTTTATGACAGCATGATGTTCGGCTCTCAGTTGAGCAGTCAGGAGAAGTAATGTCAGCAGTGTGAAGGGATTTCAAAGTGACTGATGGTGACAACCGTAAAGCAGACTGTAAATAATGCTCCGCAGCTGTCTAAAGGAGAGAGAAAATTTAGCACTTAAGCAATTTGATAAAATGTCTATAAAACACACTGCACACAGAGTGCAAAGAGAAACGGTTAGTTTTTGTCATGGGGTCCTTTGTTTGTTTTTCTACAAAATCAAACAGCAGTTCGAACATCCCTCCACAGGGCAGGGTTTATATATTAAATGTTCTCCCATGACGAACAGCAGCAGAGGCATGTGTTTTCAGTCTGAATTTGATTTTATCATTATCACATGGAGTAGTTAAAAACAGCCTAAACAGACTTATGAAAGGCTTTGGTCTCACCCTCTGTATCGAACCCCAGGATACTCTTTGAGTGTTGCACAAAGGGTGGCTATCTGCTCAGCACATCGCTCCAACATGTTGTTCTTTACATCAGCCTTAAAGGGGCTGTAGAAGTCCTGGAAGGCATCAGCTTTATCCAAGGAGAAGACCTGAGCAGAAACATACGGACAGAGAGACAACTGCAACTTTAGACTCTAAACATTTACGACTCGTGCTACACCAGTTGGCTCTCAAAAACAAAGACAAGCAGGACCCTAGTTTAATCAGCCTAAATAAAAATGTGTTCATATAACAGAAACAATTTAAGTTTTTATTAAATTAGATTATCTATTTTTATTTGTTTTAATTTGTTTTTTGTTTTATTAAAGGCCTTTCATGTCAAAGTTTTAGACTAAGATCTCATCTTTTGCAGTAAAGCAGTGGTCTCCAATCCTGGTCCTCAGGGCCACTATCCTGCATGTTTTCCTTGTTTCTCTGCTCCAACACACCTGATTCAGAGGTTAAATCACCTCTTCACGTTCTGCAGAAGCCTGTTAATCACCCATTGATTCAAATCAGGTGTGTTGGAGCAGAGGAACAAGTAAAACCTGCAGGATGGTGGCCCTGAGGACCAGGACCAGGAGACCACTGCAGTAAAAGAACAGAACTGGGGCCATTTAGGTCAAACTACGTAAATGGCATTATGTGTGATATCATGCAATATTGTGAGACTTTGAGAAATGTGTTAGCTCTCAGAGTATGTATTGTAAACTCTCAAGTGATACTAGATCTAATTTCAGCTCAATATCTGTAAAATTGACTGAGTTATAGTCATTCTTGTGTGTCCTAAGGTGAGTTGGCTGTAGTGGCCATTTGTAAATGATAATGAGCTGTAGATGTACTTCCAGTGATTACTTTCTAACAGTTTAATTTAAATCCATTTAGTGGTTCATGATATGTTTTGCAAACAGACACATTTGGCTCTAACAAGTAAAGGCAAAGTTTTAAAAACAGGTCTTGTACATTTTGTTAGCACTCAAAGTATGTGTTGGGTTTGTGTCAGCAGCCACCACACCAAATCCTAGCTCAATATCATCGCGAGTGGGGATAAACTTTGTGCATCTCTGCAGAAATAGGCACTTTACTATATATTTCTGGAGGAATAAATTTAAAATATAATGTGACAAATTTGATAAAAGTTCATAAACATCTAAATGTGTTTTATTGTTTTTAAAATATGAAACAAAGTGACAGTTTTCCTCCATTTGTGACAACCACCCCTGGCCTTTTTTGTAACATGTTTTTAATGCTTTTATTGGTTATCGAGTATGGTTGCTGCTTTTTCAGCTGGTGTGAGAACTCCCTTCTTCTGAGGATTACAGATTTAGGACAATCACACAGGGCAAAAACTAAAGCTGATCAAATCCAACATGTCTGTGAGTGTGTGTTCATGTGTTTGTTTCTCTGTTGCATTAGCAGATTTTCTCATGAACCAATGGACACATTTTAATGAAACTCTCAGAAAGTAATCACTAGATATACATCTACATCTGATTACCTTTGGGACTTAATTCCATTCAAGATGGCCACAACAGCTAAGTAACCTTAGCAAACCCAGAATGGCTCAAACTCAGTCATTTTTACAGATACTAAGTTAAACTTTTGTTTGATTGGATCTGAGACTCAACCTCTACACATAATCTTGGAGCTAACACTTTTCGCAAATATTACATGATATTGCACATAATGTCTTTTACAAGGTTTAACCAAAACTCTCTACCTTCTCACCATAATAAAATCTTAGTTTAAAACTCTGGCATGAAAGGTTGCAGGCATGCACTCCTTCAAGGAATGTTAGGCGTTTAATTTTATTAGGTTTAAAGCCTAAATAAATTTTGTCTTTGTCATTTAAACTGCACCGTGTTGAATTATTGTGACTGTAGGATGAATCATATGGTGTCACATTGGTTTTTGCTGTTTATGCATTTACTGGATTGTGCTGAGATATGTAACTTATCAGCCATATATCCACCCTTCCCCAAACCAAACCCAAGTTGTTTCAAAGGAAACCAGCCCATACCTAAGGTCTGCTAATCATTGTTCAGTACAAACTGGTTAAGAAGAGAATATACACACTCAGAACATAACATTTCTCACACAGGGACTTATGCTAATTCTGGCCAATACTACTTCCTACCTTACTCATAAATTAAGTTTTTTAGCAGCCATACGTCTTAAAACAACAAAGCTAGCATCTTCAGGTACATTGATTGAAAACATACTGTAGGACTGTTGTGTAATCTGTTTTAAAAAGTTATATATTGCTGACATTTGCCAGAATGTTTGTAAGACACTGCTGCAGGGTTGTGAGAATTCACCGCACCCATCCAGCATGTACAAACAGAGCTTAAAAATCCCAGATTCCAATGAAATAACTACTCTGCACATTCTACTCTTAACTTCATCCAGTACATACTATGCAAACAAAATTAGCCTAAAGCCTCATCAAATGGTGCATGGGCTGGCCTGTGATTAGCCATCTTTCTGACAGTTATAACCAGTTTGTTTCATTTTTTTAGCTTCTGTCACATTAAACAAATTGCATTTGTCACAGTCTCTTATTTTTCAAAGGTTTTAGACAATGTTTCACTTTTTTCTTTTTTGACTAAGAACTTGTAGTTGAACCTTTACATGTAAACCACTGTAAATTGTTTGTAAATATCTAGAAAACATTTAAATTATGATAAAGGAAGCACCAACATAAGATAATTGAGTAAAACTACATTTCGGCCAACAATTTGTGTATTGTTTAAATACAAGGTTTTTTTACTTTCACTTTCACCATCATCAAAAAAAATTCCAACAACTGACACACTTGCAATGGACTCCTGCTCCAACTGCAAAACAAATTCACAGAAAGTGTTGCAATCAAATATAATGCATAAATGACATTATGCACAGTCAAATTTTACCTAAGTACTTGTAAAAATGACTGACTTATAGCCAGTTTTTTGTTGACTAACGCTGATTGACTTAGGTGACCATCTTGAATTGGACTGATTTCTGAAAGTTTCAGTAAAATCCATCCAGTGGTTCATGAGCTAACAGATAAGCAAGGTTAACTCCAGCAGTTAATGCCAAAGAGCTTGTGTAATCAGAAGCACTTGAGTACGTGTGGAGCATGTGTTGTAATTGACTTTCAGCTACGACATCAGCCATTTTTGGTTTTCTAAGGTCAATTGGCTCTGAGGACTGTCTTGACTGTGGCTCCAAAAGGTAAATAGTAGTAAGATATACATCCAATGATTACTTTCTGAGAAATTCATCCAGTGGTTTATGAGACATTTTGGTAACAGTCAGACACATGAACACACACACACACACAAGGGCAGAAGCCTTATTGCACCGTGTTCACCTTTTGAATCCAGGTGATAGAAACATGCATAAAGCTAGCTTTGAACCCCTAGGTTACAGTGTGCTTCCCAACCTACTGAGCTAAAGAGAGTGTTCTGACAGACTCAGGAGAAGATTTTCTTGCTGCTCCGGTGTTTGAGTCGGGTCTGATTACATATTGTGAATGAGTGAACTGATTACTACACCTCAATTTAAGACTGATTTAATACTTCTTGTGTCAGATGGAATGAGCTTGCAGGCAGGATATGGCCTGTGGGGCATCAGCTGATGATCACTAATTGTTTTTTATTGACCTGCCTTCTAATCCTAGTCTGACAGTGTCTTACCTGAGATTCGTAGGGCAGAAAGGCTATGTGGATCTCAGTCAAAGCCTTCATGGATTTGGAGACGCGGGACTTAGTCAACAGTCCAAACAAGGAGTCTGGGATTGCTGCAGGGTACCACAGGAAGAATCAGGTGACTGACAGAGATGATACTGTAGTTAACACAAAAAAACTGTTGCACAAATGTAAAAATATATTCTGAACATCAGGTTGCTTTTTAAAAGGGCAACAGAAAGAGACACATTTGTTTACCATTAGGTAACTTCTTTGAGTGTTCTGCATCTGTCTGTAAATGACAGCTGGGTTGCACAAAGCTTTTAAAGAAAATCCTGTCATCCAAAATAGGATATAAAGGTTGACAGGACACACATTTCTTTAGAGCAGGCATTCAATCAACCACCTCCTGTGTTTGGGGACAACAGCTACAGTCCTCTTGTGTTCAAGAGCCAGTGCTGGTAGCACCCTGTCAAATGATGGCATGTGTTTCATTCAGTCATACAATGTTTAAGCACTTGGGATTTGTTTCAATACATACTCAGTACTCAGTGTCTCACTTGCTGCAGTCAGCGGGCAGAGCGTTCTCCCTCTGAAGAATCAGGGAGGAACTCTCATCAGAGAGTTAAGAGCAAATATCAACCATCTGAAACAATTCCAACTCAAAATTTACCAAAAGGTTTTAGTGAAAACTAGAATAAATATTTAAAACCTTGTATGTTTTTCATGAGCCAGATGTAATCACTATTTTCTTCACTGATCTGTGTCTGTCTTGTTGCACATCTACTGAATGTAACCTGCTGCTGATCAGCTGTGATTTACAGTTCTCACAGTCTAATCCCAAAATACAACAGTAAAAACAAGTGATTACAAAAGGACTTTCTAAAATGGAGATTTTCAAATACTTGATGTATCCATGTGGATTGGGTTTACAACACCTTTGGCAGCAACCAATTTCACACATATCAAAAATTGTTTAATTTACTAGAAATCACAATAAAAATGAAACCATATTTTGCTTTTTTATTAAATCTGGCAAGCTTTGTTCTAGCCTGAATTGTCAATAAACTTTGGCTGTGGGTTGACAAGATTAACACAAATACCCATGCCGCAGAACAAATGAAATTGTTTTTGGAAAAACTTTAGCAATGATTACAATGTTCTTCTTTTGTATTATGGAGCCGAGGCGTAAATTCAAACTGGAAGACCTGCCTCAGCCTCTTCTGCATCATCCAATCGCTGCGTCATCCGCTTCCACTGCAGCTTATCAGCACCAGACCGTGCCTCCATCTTAACCAATCAGCGAGCAAGCCTTCGTTTAAAAGGACTACCATCATGGCTTCATCTCTTCACCAGCTGAACTTCAACCAACCTCCACCGCTATTTTCCCAGCTCCTTCAAGCTTCCTTCCTCTCTTTGACCTCCACCACCAGTGTCCGGCCCGGGCAAGACGCCTCTAATCCTCATCCTAAGCTTCTCGTCCAAGCTTATTGCTATGCAGCACTCACGTCTTCTGCCGGGGTCCGAGCGCCAAAATCTTTTGTCTTTCATGTCCAATAAAACTATTTAATGGCAGCTTCTCTCTGTGTGAGTCTCTCCAGGTTGAAATGATGTGTCCTTGAATGGTCTAGACACTTAAAGTGATGTTCTGTCTAATAGTTATTAATAGTTAATACCTTATTAGCTGTGACATCAGTTATAGAGCTTGGAGTGAAAAAGGGTCAAAAGTATTTGTCCAGCTAGACTAATAGCTAGCCAATTCTTAAAAAAAAAGCCTATCCATGTGAAAGAGCATTAAATGAGCATTAAATTAGCTAATATTAAATCTTTACGCTTTAGCATGGCACTGTTTGTTTAGTTTTAGCTGTTTTCTCAACCAAACAACATCCATGTTACTACGGGAACATATGTGTACTGAACATAGACTACATAGTTTAGTTTAGTTTAGTTTAGTTTAGTTTAGTTTAGTTTAGTTTAGTTTAGTTTAGTTTAGTTTAGTTTAGTTTAGTTTAGTGAAACACCAGGTGACTGGACTGGATTTACTCACTATCGGTAAAGAAGACGTGAGCTGCTCGGTACCTCGGGGCCCGGGGGTCTCGGAAGTCATCAATCAGACCCTCAATTGACTGAAACAACAGAAAATAACGTTTTACTTTTCAATATGAGAAAAGAAGAAAACAAAACTTAACACTTCCTGCAACTGAGTTAGGTTGTAGAAAGGAGTGGGAAACAAAGGGTCCTTTTGTTGGATTGTTTTTTCAGACAGAATTAATACACTGATCCGGCATGATTCACCTCATCTGTGGGTGTGATCAGGTAGATGGCCTCCATGGTGGGTAGAGGCTCCCGACGCTTAGTAATGTCTTCTACAACTGGAGGACACAGAAAAACAATAAGGCTTAGTACTCATCCATCCATCTTCTTCTGCTTATCTGTGGTCGGGTTGTGAAGGCAACAGGTCGAAGAGAAAATCACCACCTTCGTGTTGCTGGACTGGGAATCTGATACTTTTTGGGCTGGCTGAAATTTACTGATTGACTAAATGAACTTAAATATACGAGGATTTTCTCCTCTACGCTCCACTTAAAAAAAGAGACGAGAACAAAAATCACTTTCAGAAACAGCATCAGTGAAAAATAAAACATTAGCTCACCGATACTTTAATAATATGATGCCATCCCTTAATATTTCTGCCAATTTTAGAACAAACTAAATTGTTGTTGTTCTTTTTAAAAATATGCAAGAGAAGTGGACTCATTGCAGCTTTAAATATTGTGATAATATTGAGCTCCTTCATATTTATGTTTCTTGGTTTTGTGCACAGATTAAACGTTTATTATAAAGGTTCTGAAAAGAAAATTACCCATCAGAGACTGATGTCTGACTGAGTCTGTCTTTCTGTTTTACTCTTTTAGCAATGTGCAATTTTTTGACAGTGACTATAGGAGCAAATTTTAAAGAATTACGTAAACCTAGAAAGTTATTATTATTATTATTATTATTATTATTATTATTATTATTATTATTATTATTATTATTATTATTATTATTATTATTAGCAGCAGCAGCAGTAGTAGTAGTAGTAGTAGTATACCTTTTCCCCACAGATTACAGTTGAACTTGATTCTCTTTGTTTAAGCCTTGTTGAGGTGAGGGGGCAGATCGGTGGTCGGAGCTGTCACTGAGAAGGTCACAGGACCTCCTACCGGTCTGGGCTTTTCTGGGTGGAGTTTACATGTTCTCCCTGTGTACATGTGGGGGCTTTTCTAGGAACTCCAGTTTCCTCCCACAGACCAAAAACATGCATGCTATGTTAATTGGTAACTCTAAATTGTCTCTAGGTGTAAGTGAAAGTGTTGTTTGTCTTATTTGTCTCTATGTGGCCATGTGTTGGACTTGGGCCTGTCCAGGGTGTCCCCCGCCTCTCGCACGCTGACTGCTGGAGGTAGGGACCAGCTTCCCCAATCAGCAAAGGAGAAGCATGCAAAAGAATATGAATAGATGGATGGAGGTGAGCCATGAGGTTTGAGAATCACTTCTTTGATGAACTGAATAAGGTTTACATTGCTTGACTAAAATCAAGCTGACTTGAGCGTTATAAGTGTTATAAGTGTTATAAGAGGTGACCTGGGTCATGTGACTTACTGGTGATTCCCTCTGACAGGATATCTGTCATCCTGCAGCAGGAGGAAACCATCCTCATGCTCAGTTTGTCCACCACCAGCACCTACAACAGGGAAATTGTCAGAATTTCATTTAAGATCAGACAAAATAAAATATTAATGACAAACATGAGTCATTACCTTCCATTGTCCTTTTTCTCTTGCCTTCTTGATGACATTGTTCATTATCCCTGTAAAGTTCAGAACAAGGAGGACGAAATCAGCATCAAAGGTTAAATTCTAGGACCTCTGCTGAGTTACTCTCAAAGTACCCTGAATAGTTTCTGCTACTTCTCTCCCCCAACTGAGATGTGTTGTAAATGACCCTCAGCCACTACCACACCAAATATCTGTAAAATTAGCTGAGTTAAAGCTGTTTTTGTGTTAACTGTGGTGGCCTTCTTCAATTGTGTGAACCTCATAAGTTAATCAGATGTAGATCCACATCCAACATCCAACCCTGAGCGTTTCATTTGAATGAAATCCAGAGGTTTATGAGAGGTTTTTCTAACAGACAGACAGTAATACATACATATATGTTTTAAGCAAAGATGTCACCAAATATTACCTTAATAATTGTGAGACTGACTGAATGATAGTCATTTTTGTATTTTATCAGTTACTTGGTTGTGGCAGCCATCTTGAATTTGGGAAATTCCAAAAGTTAATCAGTTACACAGGTACATCCAATAATTAGCTTCCAAGAGTTTCATTAAAATTTGTCCTATTTGATCATGAGATATTTTGCAAACACAACAGACAAATGAACATACAGTTAGACATGGGCCTTTACCACTGGTAGCAGGTGATAATGATTTGAACAACATCCTGTAACCAAGTGCAGCCAGACCATAAGAGCAGGTGGAGCACTGCCCCAGCTCAAATAAAAAAAAATCATTTGCTCCTCAAAGTAGTTCCTCCAAATAAATATTGTAAATTACTTGTGTATTTTTTTGTTATTTGGACAATTTTAAATGGAACCTAAAATGTTTTTTGTGACTCATACTCAGTTTTTTACTTATTTGCAGTTATAGGGTGGGACAGGTCACCACCTGCGTTCATCATTATATTTATCATATCTCCCTGTTAGCAGAGATCAGAACTGCAGGCAGCTCCAATAGACTCATTGAGCAGAAATCATTCCACATTCTGCTGGTTTTAAATCGCTGATGTGGCCACTACTAACACTATACCTCGTGTGATCTTATTTAACTCTTTATGACGTACCACAGAACGAGCTTGCCAGAACTGATTTTTACATTTATACATGCTGTAGGGCCATTTTTTAGCATTCTCAATTAGCTACACATCAATACCAATATAGCCCAAACTTTAGCAAAATGTAATAAGTTCATAGGAACTAAATAAATAGATAAAAAGTGCAAAAAACACACAAAAATAAAAAATGTTTGGTTACAGAAATGTCAGAGCTGCATCCCTCAAAATTGTTAATAGAAAAAAGTTGCACAAAGTCCTTTCAAACACAGAGAATTTATCTTAAGTTTGTTCATGGCTCAGTTTTTGAGATACACTCATTTTTATCATCTGTAACAAAAATGAATTAAAAATTCACATTCTGCATAATTTGTTAAAAAGACAGCATACATCTCTAAAAAGCTCTGACCTTTGGCAGCTTCAGAATCCTGTGTACAGTGTGATCTAAAGTATTGATAAGTTTCAGTCTCCGTGAGCTCAGTCTATTTAAGGTTTTTGCATTCAGCAATATTGTTTGCTGCACTTTTTTGTGTGTGTTGGCACAAAGTGTTTTAATGGCACCCTGGTCAAAGTCTATACTGAACAGTTTAGATGGAGATGGATTGTCCTTATTAAGAAAAAGGTGGCTGCAGACCGAGCCTTCTTTTGGGCAGGAAATGTGGTGAGGGATGTGGCAAGTTGTTAGGATCCTTTGGACTTTTCCAGCACCAGTTTAAATGTAGGAACAGCATGCAGCAAAACCTGCTGTGTCCATCAGTGGAGGGCTTCTGTTTAAAAATCTATTAGTGAGACTAAATTTAGAGGATAAATTATCAGTCAGCAGCGTGGAGCAGACAGACCGGACATGAACAGAACACAGCAAACTAAAGACAGAGGGGAGGATATACAGCAGGACATTTTCTCCAACATGGTACACCCATTTTCTGTGTCTATAGCTACTTAGATCATCCACAGGTGGATCTTATTTAACTAATTATGTGGCTTCTGAAGGGAATGGTTGGGGCTTTAAAGCAGATGTATGTGGGAGGCATCCATTTATCTGATTTAATTAATGATCTAATTAGACACAAACTCGTGGAAGGGGGAAAAGGTGGTTAGTCTTCCCCACTAAGTTCTGCTCAGGAGCTTCCACTGCCTGTAACACTAAGTTATACCAACAACAACCAAAAAACATGACCATGAAGTACTGCATAGTGTGGTAATTATTGAAGAAAGACAACTGGATTATTCTGTTTATGAAAATGGCTGTACAAAGGGAAGTGATTTAAGTAATCATGTTTGTTTAGAATTTCTTAAAATGTAATAACTTCTGTCTTGTAATAGACACACTCTGTGATCATTCAGATTTCAAGTAAGATAGCTGAATAATCAATTTTCATTGTACCAGCCAATGAAAAACCTTTAAACTAGTGCACAGTCTAGGGACCACTTCATTGTGCAAAATATTTTTGATAAGGAAAAAAGGATCATTTCAGTGTAATGAACTGGGGCAGCAGGGTCACACTCTGTGACCTCTAACAGGGACAGGAAGCAGATAAGTCTGTAACTGAGGTGTGAGTCAAACTGATGTTTTCCTGACACACTTTTGTTGCAGACAGCAGTCCATCTCTGGGGATTCAGCCTCCGTCCTGTCTGTGAGGCAGAGAATGAAGGGGAGGGACAGACTCACTGCAATCACTGCCTCTAATCTGCTCCCAATCCTCTTACCTCGTCCAACACTCTGTGGCTATTTCTGGGCTGTTTCTGTGTCAGCGGAAGTGACCTCACAAGTAAACAGCATAATTCGTGTGTACACATCCCTCAGATAAATAATTACCATGATTGTTTGACTGTAAGGTTGTCTCCTGAGGTGTCATCGGCTCATGGTACTGGAGCTGTGTGATAGCAGTGAGACAAATGTGCGGCCAAAAATAATAATATAGAATACTACAGATATATTTGTGCTTATTGTCACAAATTTAAAGGGTCAAATCAATTATCACCTAATGAAAGGCTGAGCATTTCTTAACAGGAACTCATATCATGCCAGAGTTTTAGACTCAGATCATTTTATGTTGAGAAATGATTAGGGTAATTGATTTAGTCAAACCTTGAAATCAATGTTATGCACAGTCTCACGCAATACTTCAAGATGTTACACTCAGACTGTGTGTTGTGAATGACTCCCAGCTACTGCCACATCAAATTCTGCCACAATAGCTGTAAAACTGACTAAATTATAGCCATTGTTGTGTTTTCTAAGGCCAGCTGGCTGAATCAGATTGGCTCAGAAAGTTAATGAACTGTAGAGGTGCATTTTTTCCTGAAGGTTTCAATAAAATCCATCCAATGCTTCATGATATTTTGCTAACAGACAGATTTTAATCAAAGATCCTGCTCAATCTGTTAGTGCTCAGAATATGTGTTGGTGATCAATGTCAACTACTACCACACAACTGTAAAACTGACTGAGTTACAGTCATTGCTGTGTTTGAATCAGATTGAATCTAAAAGTAATCAGTTGTAGAGGTACATCGTATGATTACTTTCTGCAAGTTTTATTAAAATTCATTCAGTGGTTCATGAGATGTTTTGATACACACACGAACACAGACATGAGCAAAAACATTATTGTCCATTTTCCCTTTTTGGCAGTGTGTGGTAATAAATTATTTCCACATTCTCCATGTCAGCCCAACAGCCCCCCTGCATGTAGTGAAAAGCTTATAATAACAATAAAACACAGAAATGGTTGTTTTAGTCAGTAATGATCCAATTAGTCAGAGGGATTACAGGCTGACAGGCTGCTTCCTCAGCTGTCTAAACCAACTTTAAAATGGATCTAACTCTAACTCAGATATTGAGTTAAATATTAGTGTGGTAGTAGCTGAGAGTCATCCCCAACACATACTTTGAATGCTAACAGATTGTGTCTTAAAACTCTGGTATGCAAGGCAGTGGGTGACATGCATTCGATCAAGAATGGCGAGTTTCATTAATTGAGAGCTGATTTCCATTTTTGTCCCCACCTATGCTAATGTGTTTTTGACAGGAAATGAGGTCAAGAAACACCTGGCAACAGAGGGGACTCTACTCAGACCTGATTCTGACTTGTTGCTGGAGTATATGTGATATAAGAGTACAACCATTGTTCAATACTTTACACTGTACTGTGTCTAGCCCCATAATGTGTACCGACATAAAACCAACATTCTCTGCTTGTCATTTAGTCAACAAACATGGACCTGGAATGTCTGTCTTCTGTTCTCCTCATCAAGTAAAGTCCAAACCAAACTCATAACAAACTGTCGGACTGAGACCTGCCACAGCGGAGCTACAGAGAAGAAGAAGAGCTAGAAGATGGTGAGTAAGACACGGCTGACATTCAGACATCCCCACAGGCTCCTGGAAGAACTGAGACAAGAAGATGCTGCTGAATGCCACAGATACACTGATGCAAAGTCACACAGAAGAACAAAATGCTGCATCAATAAAACAACAAGACTGTTATGCCATGGAAATGTAGCATAATAATAAAAGTTTATGTCTTCGTACATTTTAACTTTCCCACCCTTCAACCCAATACATACATATGCATCACATGTAACAAGAATGCATCATTACTGTTACATAAACTCTACTCCTTACTTTTTACAAGATACATTACATTATCATACAAGCAACAATAATGTTTTTGCACATTGCTAGTTCTTGTTTATGTGTATGTGTGGGTATGATCGTTTGTCTGTAGTGTTAGCAAAATATCTTAAAAACCACAGGGCGAATTTTATTAAAACTCTCAGAAAGCAATCATTGGATGTACATCTACATCTGAATTTCAAAATGCTCCAACATGTGTGTCAAAATGCCAAACCGTATGGCAATATCATTTGTTATGTGAAGCTAGATGACAGCCGTGGGTAAACTTTCCCTGGTAAAATTTAAATTCTACAGCTTTAAAGCCATGGGATACTGGTGGTTTTAGACTTTTTTTAGTCTATCAGGGTGTGCCGTATTAGTTTATGGTTAATGGTGTCATTTTTGTTTGTTTTCCTGGGCTGAAGTTCAGTGTCACCTGTGAACCCACACCTGCTCAGATGGCCATGATGTCCCAGTATTGATATAACTCTATATGTTCTAAATAATAAGAAAAATACAAAGGAACTCATACAAAACTTGTAAGAAACATGGACTTGTAATTTTTGCGACAGGTAACTCAGTTTAGAATTTCAAACCGTGTGAACTAAACTCTGAACCGTTTCTTGTGAAGTGGGACCTTAAACAACAGTCTGTCTTCAATGAGGAAACTGATAGTTCTATCACCATATACCATCTAGAGATGTCTACTTTTTGACATTTCTTTTATCCCTCACAAAGCTGACAGAAGCTCTAACTGATTTGTCTTTATACAGATCTAAAAATATACATATCAGAATTACTTCTATGCCATGAGCCTCATGTTAAGCTAGTAGAAGTCTGCCTTTGTCAAACAGACAATCTTTGGTAAACCATGACAAACGATAAGAGTGGGGTGAGAAAACATGTGCAAGCAGATGTTAATTCAAGCCAATAAAAAGGGTGCAGTGCAAACAGACTTTTTCCCAATCTGTTAGTGCTCAGAGTATATATGTGAGACCAGTCTCAGCTGCTGCCACAAGTTATAGCCATTGTCTTGCTTTTAAAGTCAGTTAGCTGTGGCAGTCATCTTGAATTTGATTGACTCAAATAGGTAATCAGTTGTAGATGTATATCCAAAGATTACTTTCTACAAGTTTCATGAACATTCATCTAATGCAGTGGTCTCCAACCCTGGTCCTTGAGGGCCTCTATCCTGCAGGTTTTCCTTGTTTCTCTGCTCCAACACACCTGATTTGAATCAATGGCTGATTAACAGGCTTCTGCAGAACATGAAGAGGTGATTTAACCTCTGAATCAGGAGGGTTGGAGCAGAGAAACAAGGAAAACATGCAGGATGGTGGCCCTGAGGACCAGGGTTGGACACCCCTGATCTAATGGTTCATAAAATTCTTTGGTAAGTAGATGGGTACACACACACACACACACACACACACACACACACACACACTTACTTTATGTCTCTCTATCTTTGCAGGGACTTTCCATTGACTTCCATTCATTTCTACACCCTAACTACAGCCTAACCCTGACCCTTACCCTGACCCTAACCATTACCAGTACATAGCTAACCCTAAACCAAACCTTAGTCCTAAACCTAACCCCTAACCCAAAAACATCATTTCTCCTTGTGGGGACCAGGCTTTGGTCCCCACAAGGTAGTATATGTTAGGAAAATTGTCCCCACAATGTATCAAATACATGGCCACACACACACACACAACATATCATCCAACTTTGCCTTTAGATAACGATTGATAAAAATTGCATGTGGCCCTCAAATTCCCAGCATTTTTATTTATATTTGGCCTACTTTGAACTGAAGTTCAATAGCCTTAGCTTCATTTTTTTATTATTTTAGTACATGATGTAGTCTTTTTTGTTGTTCTTAAATCTACCTCTTGTGTTTCCTCATTAATACAACAGCACTTCCTCAGTTTCTTAGTCTTTTTATACTGTCACAGTTGAATTGTTTTTCAATCATAATTGTTTGAATTTGTTTAATAGTTGTGGGTTTGTCCTTTTATCCTGTGTAAAGCTCTTGGGTTACTCTCTGCTATATGTGAAAAGAGCAACAAAAGGCTACTTTGTGAACTGTGTACAAATCAAAGGGTCATAAACAATAAAACAAACAAAGAGTTCTGGCTGTCCTACCTGAATGTTGGGAGTAAATGTCCTGTTGTTTGGTTTCATGAGCTCTAACAAGTTGTTACTGCACATTTTCAGCATAATTACATTGTTCAGTTACGAGACCCCAACAACAAAATCAGACTAACCATTTAGGTTGTGACTGTTTATCGAGCATGTGGCTGCAGGATATGATTTCAACTAAAGCACATGTAGCATTTGATGCATTTGATGTGTTACCACCTGCTGCCAAAAGACCAGTGCGGATGATCATGTTTTTGACTGTCTGTTTGTGTTTGAAGTTTTACAGATATTGACTTTAAACTGGTGTGTTAGTAGCTGAGACTGATCCACAACTCATACTGTATTCTGAGCGT
Organism: Kryptolebias marmoratus; assembly: GCF_001649575.2. Taxonomy (NCBI): domain Eukaryota; kingdom Metazoa; phylum Chordata; class Actinopteri; order Cyprinodontiformes; family Rivulidae; genus Kryptolebias; species Kryptolebias marmoratus. The sequence continues at coordinate 3,843,308 of NC_051430.1, read as the reverse complement.
GAGGTTACATTACACAATGTTATTTAACATTGGCTACAACTCCATCATTTCTCATCATAAAATGATCGTAGATCAAAACTCCAGCATAAAAAGTGATCGGGTGATATTTGTTCCTTCAAGGAATGCTAGGCCTTTAATTATGTCTGACCTCACATTTAAAAAATTCTAATTTCTTAAGAAAACTTTTTAATCAAGAAGGTTTTTATTTTAATTTTTTCTGTGTGCATGTATGTGGAATAGCCTGGGGTTTGACATCAGTACAGAGATTCTTTAACAGACAGGTGTGCATTTTTGTTGGATATAAAAAATTAGTGTCTGTTGAAATCAGACCCTCCTCCCTCTGTTCTTCTCTTCCTATCAGAGTGATGTCAAAGCAGTTAATCCCCACAGACAAAGATTAGTGAGGCAGGATTTACACAGACCAGGGACTCAATGCTCCTATTCACCAAAAAACAAATGCCAATAAAACGATGGAAACATCCAGTACAGTCAAACAACACACAACTAAACAAGGAATCTGACTGATTAAATCTGTAATCACGTGTCTTCTTTATGATTCTGGGTCTTTAAGACATCAAGCACTCAAAGAACCAGCTTTGGTAATGACATCCCTGTCATTGCTTTAGATTATGGTGAAATAAGACAATTATTTTTTCTTTTTTCTTTTTAGCTATGATAATGTAGCATTAGTAATAAAATGAATAAAAAGTTCTTACTTTCTCCAACAATAGCTTTTAGTCCAAGTTGTGGCATTTTGAGTCGTGTGCAGCCTGTTCACCTCGGAGCAGATGAGCGCAGCTCCAAGTGCTGCACAGATTATTGGGATTAAAAAAGAAAACACTTCCGTTTCAGGAAGCTTCAAAATAAAAGCTTGCATTTTGAACTTCAATTAATGATGGACATTCCTAAAATATATGTAATCTAGTTCATAAAAACTTGAAATTAAACTAAAGAATTGCATTTTCTATTAAAATGCAATGTGACTGCTTAGTGCTGAACGACTTTGCTGGAATGTGTGGAAGAATGTATCATTAATTAAATTGTTAAAAGGTAAAACAAGTAGAACTAAAATTAACAAAACCGTAGCTAAAAGCTAAAAGGTGCAAACAAAGACAAAAAACAGCAAGTAAGTTGAAGTAGAACAATGTTTTCTGAAAAAACTGAAGTGATCACAATGTACTTCTATGTGGAATATTTCTGTAAATAAAGCTAAATAATAAATAAATAAAAGTAAGTAAATGAAAGTCATAGAACACTTTCATATCAAGCCAAATGTTTTGATACTATACAAATGATTAAAATTGCACAAAGTATGTGGAAGTAGGTCTTGTTTGAATGCAAAAAACATACAGAAGAAATATTAAACAGGAAACCATGAGTGTAAATGCTGAATCAGCACTTATACAAATGAGCAAAATAACTTTAATATTATATTGTAAGCACGAAGGTTGTGTTTGATGTTTTAACAACAAGTGGAGAACATGATGATGCCCTCAGGAAGTGGAGGTTTTCATTAGGTGTGTGTAGGGGGTGGGGCGGGGGGGTCTAACCCTAACCAAGTATGAGATGTAGAATCTGTAATGGGTTACCAGCTGAAGGAGACCCTTGTGTGGCAGAGGGACAGAGAAGAATGTGATATCTCATGGGCCACTGGATGAATTTAAATGAAACTCGCAGGCAGTAATCACTGAACGGACATCTATAACTGATTCACTTTTTGGAGATAACCCAAAAATGGCACACAAAACACAAAAACGGCTAAATCTAAAGCTGTTTTGTCGATATTAAGATAAAATTTTAGCGTGGTACCTTGAAAATAACAGTATGCCCAATCCCATGCGATACTGCCAGCTGTCACGCTTGGAGTACATGATGTGAATGACTCTCAGCTACTACCATGACAAATTTAGGTCAGTGTCTGTCAAACTGACTCAGCCAGAGACATTATTGTCTTTTCCAAGGGATATTTTGGTAACAGGCACACACAGGCAAGAACATTTTCCCTCACCTTTTGCCTTTTGGCAGCAGGTTATACACCAGAGAGATCTGAAACTAGACTATGTGGCTACAGAAACCTACAGCAAGAGCAAAGCTGAGATTTGGGTTCACTAGAGGGCACCAGAGGAGCAAACAACGATAAGCTGTTTGACATTGGCTTTGCCCAGGCTCAACCCACAAATGTGTCTTCCTACGAAATGTGGCACTGTTTAAGGGAAAATAAACAGGCTTTACAACAGCATACAATTATTGCCAAGAAGCTTTGTTACAGCACAGAAACAGCACTTTTCTGTCTCAAACTTATATCAACAAGCTTATGGGTTGTCGCGAGGAACTGAGGCAAAGCTGTAAAGAAGAGTGGGCTGAAATTCTTGGGAAGATGACTAACTCAAGGCAGTGCTGTTGCACGTTGTTCTACAAGTGACTGGATGTTGAGATGATGCTAACACTGCTTCAGTTTTGTAGTAAATAACAACACCGAGGTAGGTTGTTTATCTGAGGCTGTACTTTCAGTGTGTTCTCAGTTCCAACACTAAAATCTAACACAGTGTCTGTAAAACTCACTGAATTGTAGCTATTTTTCTGTTTTCTTAAGTCAGTTGGCTGTGGTAGCCTTCTTGAATCGGGTTGACACCAAAAGTTAATGAGTTGTAGATGTAAATCCACTGATGATGTCCTGCTGTGCATGCAGGGGTTCGTGATGTTTCTCTGACAGACTTTAGTCGAATGAATGACAGGGAGCTTTCAAAGGCCGGAGGAGGAGTGCCGCTTCCCTACACGCCTTGAACGCACCGAGTTCCCCTCCTACTTTAAAGAAGGGTGTGTCTCTGAGGGGAAAAGCCGCTGGAAGTTTGTCCCCCAGCCAAGTTTCTCTGCCGTCCTTTACCGCCTGTCACCTCCTCAGCTTTTGGTGGACAGAGAGGGGCAGAGGAGGCGCGTGCATCGGACTCACACGCGCGTTTGTCTGTAAGACTTCTCGGAGCTCTGCGGAGGACTGAAACTCCGACCTTCCTCCGCCATGGGAGACGTGGTTTCCAGTCATCTGGATGAAGCCAAGCGGGAGATTATCTCAGGTGAGAAATGTGCTGTTCGGCTCGGCTCGGCTCGGCGCGCCCTGCTCCAGCTGTGGCGTGTCCTACATGTGCGCTTCTTTTTTTCCGAACCCTCCCAGAGTCTGCTGAGAAAACGAGAAGTGAAGAGCAGAGTCATGTGCAGGATATTTCTCTGCGGTTCGGTGTTGTTACTGCTGGACATGTCGCAGGGAACAGCTCCAACTCGGTTTGTTTTGACCCTGTTTGTATCACTCCGCCTGAGTTCTGGGATTACATTTGTACCTTTTGCTTTATTATGATTTTTTATACTCACAGAACCAAGGTTTTAAGTTGCTCCTCCTGAAAAGACAGCTCGTGATTGTGGAAAGGCCCGACTTCAGATGATCAGTGATTTTCCATGTGAAACAATGTGGATTAGAGTCATTAACTCTGAGAGTGGTTATTCTCTGCCACATTATGGTTGCCAGAAACTTGGCCTGCATGCCTGGGATCTAATTTCTCTTTAGTTTCTGCCAGTTGTTTTCACGACAGCTCTTCTCTCCTGACCTGTAACTATTTCTTTCTGGAACTGAAAGAAGGCTGAAAGCCCACCTGGATGAATTCCTTTGACTTTTCACTATTAAAGGCCTACAGACAGGAGCTTACCACCTAGGGGGATCAGTGGGGGCAAGCCCCCCACCCCACACACACACACACAAATTTGTTGCACCCCTGGTCAGACAGTTTATTTTCATAATCTATCTATTGGCTAAATATCTCATAAACCAGATTTGCAGAAGAGCTTTAATGAAGCTTTCAGCAAGTACTTATTTAGTTTTACCATGCTTATCTTGATCTTATTGTACTCTTAGTTTAACTTTTAGTGGAATTATAATTATTCAGTTTGTCCTAGTTATTATAGTCAGATTTAACCACTTATGTGTTTTTAGGGAAACAATAGTAACTTTTACTTCCATTTAACTTCTGCTTATTTTATTTCCTCTCTCCTTTATTGTCTTGGTTTTACTAATCTTTACATTTTCAAATTGATGTTGTTATAATTTATACATTTTATTTTTTGTACACCTACATCTGGTGTTCCCTCAGCACCAAAATTGTGTTTTCTCAGTTCCTTCAATTTAAAAGGCATTGTATGTTGTTTTGTTTTTTTTTTTTGTTTAATTTTGTTCTGTTTTAATCTGCTTTAAAGCACTTTGGGTTACACTTAGTTGTATGAAAAGTGTTTTATAAATGGAGTTTTTTGGATTGATAACCCAGTCTGTTTGGCAAATGCTGGGCTAACGTTGGTGTGGTCATAGCTGCCATGTGATCTGACTGCTCATGGATCTCGTGAGATATTTGTTTAAGACTTTGGTATAAAAGGCAGCGGGTGATATGCATCGTGTCAAGAAATGCTCATTTTAGTCAAGAATATGAATTTAAATGAGAAGGCGACATGCTTCAATGAGCTCAGCAGTGACAGTGCTGTAAAACACAACCATGGTAGGCCTGTATCAGAAGGGGATTCTCTAGCTCCCATATTGCAGTATTTTTTTCAGTAAGCCTGTGTATAACTACAGCTTAATTCTGTTATGCTTTTGGTGTGTCACCCCAAGATTATTAGTAGCCACTATCTGCCAACCACTTTGAAAACTTTTGGAGCCGGCTCTGCCTAGAGATTAAGCATTTTGCTTAAAATGACTTAAAAAGTTAGTTATCTTATCAGTTGAAGTTTCTGCTGGTCAGTCAGCTGATGAATCATCTGCAGCTAAAAGTCCTTGTCTCTCTGCTGGGTGTCCACACTTGAACCACAGTGTGTGAGGCGTAAATAGATTAGTGGCTCTCTGAGGCCCCACCCTTACTATTGAGTTTATCACTGCTGTTTAACCAAGGTTACCCTCACTCTCATGCCTGAGAGGACTTTGTTCTCACCGTTCAAAGCACAAATGAACAGGAATATTTCTCCCCAACCCACGAGACTATGAAACTGAGGTGCTTTCATTCGCTAAAAACGGTTTACAAATGTATTTGTTCATGACAGCAAAAGTCTCTCTCAACATTTTTGACTTTATTTTTACCATGAATGGAACCAGCACCACTCTCTCTCCAGTTCTCACTAAAAAGCTGGCTTGTTGGAACTTGTCCTGATGAAATCAGGTCTTGAGCAGAGTTACTTTTGCAGATCAGGTACAGTACAGGTATAGGTGTTTACACACACACACACACACAGCTATAAATTCAACAAATATCGATTAGGTCTCTCCTTTGCTGCCAGAGAGCCTTGACCACTGAGGTCTGGACTCTTCTAGACCTCTGACGTTTAGCTGTGGTATCAGACACCAATCCTCCTGTAAGTTGGGAAATCTTCATGAATCAGAGTTTGTTTGTTCAACTCGTTTGGATTTGGCCCTAAACTATTTGACAGGTACAGTCAACACCTTTGAGTTTGGCAGCGTATACCAATGCTGCCATCAGAGAATACCGTCTACACAAAAGCATGAAGTGAGCTGGTGAGAGTCAAAGTCAAGTCGAGTCAAGTTTATTTATACAGCACTTTTCAGCAACAGGGCAGTGCAAAGTGCTGTACAACATGCAAACATGAAAATACAGAGTCATATGGACTCTTCTGTTTGATCCAGTTAAAGCCTTTCTACAGAGTTTTGGATCAGCTGGAAACAATGAACAGCCTTTTTGTTAAAACATGTAAAAAGTGCATTATAGCACAGATAAACCATTTACAGCTTTCTTCATTTAAAATATTTCTCAAACATTTTCTAATAAGCTGTTAGGAGTGGCCTTCAAGAGACATGGATTGGTCAAAAAGTTCCTCAAGGTACTTGTTAGCAGAGTTTAAAGGATCAGTTTGTTGCCTGATCAACCGTGCTGTCTGGGGCCATCTGTCTTGTCTGAGTTTAATTAAAGGTGTTAACTTTTTTATAACCACTTCATTTCTGAAATGCACTGAAGTAAATCTGGCACTTTAAAGAACTCAGTCCTTAAAGGAGCAGTACAGCTGGAGGTCATCAGCATAAATATGGTAGAAGATATTGTGGAATTTATTAATTATCTGTCCAAGAGGGAGTGTGAATAAAAGGAACAGAGTTGGGCACAACACAGAACCCTGTGGTACTCCACATGAAGTCAGTAGGATCAGACATGATCTGACCTTCTGAACCACTGTAGAACAGTTCTAGACGTCCACACCGGGGTTGAAAAGGGGTGGAAAACTTCCAGAGAATTTCCATGGAAAGTTAAGGTGGGGAGTTTTGGAAATATTGAAATGTTCCATGAAAATTATGATAATTTATGGAAACAACCTGGGGGTACTTTAAACAAACTGAATCGTCACAACAAAGCTTTTATTGTTTTGTTTTGTCATTGGCAGATAATGAGATTGACCCAAAGTTTATGAAACTAACAAATTTAATGACCTAATTTGCATATGATGACATCACTGTTACAACCTTTAAAAAACAATGGAGTTTGAACATTTCTATATGGTAGTTCTTTTCTTTTTTTGTAATTCTTTTCAATATTTATGTACACAACTGAACAAAAATATTCATAGTTCTTTTATATTTTGTCATTGTATTCACATAAAAACAGAACAAATTTCAGTAAATTGCATTTCATAACAAAACTATTTACAGCTTTGAACTAAACCCTTTACCTGTTACTATTTCCATCTTTTTATCTGACATAGTTTATTTATTTATTTGCAATGAGATGTAGTTATGTTTGTCCAGAGTGTTGGAGTTTTTCGATCCTAACCATGAAGGGAAGTCTGTTCAAAGCGGAACATTGTTAAAAGAATCAAACGGCGCCGCTGACTGTCCTCCTTCTCCTGGTGCATCCTGGTGCCAGGTCTTCCACCAGGCCGGCAACACACAGAGCCGTCTGTCCAAATCAAAAAAGATCTGCAGTTATAAAAAAATAAAATAAAAAGATTCCTAGGAGGCTATGACTCAGACGTGTAGTCATCACAGTTTGGCCTTAGAGAAGTCATTTTTCTGCTTCCAGCACAATAACTTCAAGGACTGCACTTTCAGTAAAGTATGCTTATGCCCCTGATAAAAGAAAATGTGTTTTCCTAACCTATCTGTGGTTCTAATGTTACAACTTATCAGTGCAAAATGCCGAGTTCTGTTTGTCACAGCACGCAAAAGTCTTAGTGGTTCACATAGTTGCTGATCTTTGCTGCAGAACCTCCAGTCTAGTTTCTGTGTTGCAGAATAGGTCAAATGTTTTAAATGTGTGGATATTTTTTGCAGTAATTATATGTAACCCAACTTAAAGAACATTTATAGTAGACTTTGAATTTGGTGAAGGCATTTCATTTGTTTTGTTTCCATCAAAACTGTTGAACTTTTTTATTTTTTTGTTTGTTTTTAATTGCCTGCTGCTGAAGGAGAAAGGGCCAACATGTTTTTAACCATGTCCAAATGTGTGTGGGTTGTTTGTTTGTTTTCTGTTGCATTCGCAAATCATCTCATGAACTACTGGATGTGTTTTAGCTCAGAACACAAAAATGGCTACAGCTGATCCAGTTGAGCTGAGAGTCATCCACAACACATACTCTGAGCACTAAATGAGCTCATGAGAGCTACTTTTCAAACTTTGAAGTCACCTTGGTCTGTCTGTTACCAAAATGAACCACTGGATGAAACTTTCAGAAAATAATCATTAGATGTACATCTACAACTGATTAACTTTTGAAGTCAATTCAACGTGGCTGCCACAGCCAGCTGACCTTAGGAAACACAAAAATGGCTATAACTGAGCTGTATTTTACAGATATTGTGCTAAAAAGTTGTGTGATAGTAGCTGAGCATCATCCCTAACACATAGTACGAGCACTACATGTTGTAAAGTGTTTTGCCTAAAACACTGGCATCAACCCCGTCTCTCTATTAGCAAAATGTCTCATAAATTACTTGACAGATAATGATGAAACTGTCAGAAAATCATCAGTGGGTGGACAACTTCAACTGATTAACCTTTGGACTCGACCCCATTCAAGATGGGTGCCACAGCCAATAAACATTCACCATCACCAAAATGGCACTAACTCTTTGAATTTTAATATATTAAGCTAATTTTGATGTGATAGTTTTAAAAGTAATGGCCTGATGACTTGCTTGAGGCTTTTAGACTCACTTTCCTTCACTACGGTGACGTGTCACCCTTAGCACACAGTTCAGGTTCATGATAATCTGATTTATCAGGAGGAACCGATGGCACAGAAGTTATGTTATAATTTCTCCCTTTTACTTTTTTGTTTGCGGTTTCTAGCTAATTTAGATGGAGCTGTACAAAAAATGTATCCCATGTGGAATTTGAGGAATGCATGGAAGTGTGTGTGTGTGTGTGTGGGACTGGATGGAAACTTCCCGGCCTTGAGCTGCGCAGCCAGCGCCATATGGTCTCTGCAGCCAGACGAATCCAGTGCCAGTCTGGATTTATCATCACTCACACATAGAAACCAAGGCACAAATGCAGAAGTACTGGCAATTGATTTAATTTTGTTCATTCATCTAAAAGGCTAAGATAAAGCTCTTTGCCATAAATCAGGTTAGTACCTGACAGGTTTAAGGCTCATAGATAACTCGATCACTTTGTACCTTGGTGTGTTTGAGCAACTTATGGCCTGAGGAGGGTAAAAGGAAGATTGATGTGTTGGTGAGGTATGTTTAGCCTTAAACAGCACCCTTTCACCACCTTTTTTTTTTTTTTATCATCTGACGCTAAAGACAAAAGGTCGATAATGTGTTTGCCTGAGTGTGTTCATTTGTCTGTCAAGTTAGCGAAATATGTCATAAACCACTGGTCAGATTTTAGTAAAACTTTCAGAAAGTAATAATGAATGATCAACTTTTGGACTCAAATAATTCAAAATGGCCACCATAAACAGCTGATTAGACAACACAAAAGCAGGTATCTATCAATTTTCTTTTTACTCTTTTTTTTTTTTTTTTTTTTCTTTCCTTTCCGCTGGGAATTGATGCTCATTTCCAGCAGAGTATACCCTGAACAGGTTGTAAGGCGAAAATTAGCTACAACTCAGCCAGTTTTACAGATATTGAAGTAAAATTTGTCATGGTAGTAGCTGACAGTTATTCACTGAACATATAGATCATTTGAGAAATTGCAGTATTGCTTAAGATTGCTCAAAGTGCTTTTTTCAGTTGGCTACAACTCCATCATTTTTCAACACAAAATAGTTTAAAACGTTGGTATGAGAGGTGGCGGGAGGAAAGCTAGGCCTTTATTTTCCTTCAGTTTTCTGAAGGATGTAGATTCACAGTTGAGGGTGTAGGTTATATGTGCATTTTATTGTTACAGGAAACAATTTGCAATAAGTTGTTGGAAAAAAAGTTTATTTTTTTGTCATTATATTTTAGAACACTTGATGTTCATGTTACTTGAAAATAGTTTTTTACTTTAACTTGACCAAAAACTAAATTGACTTGAAATGCATCAAGGGACAGTTTCACTACTCCCCTGACTGATGGGTCACACCCATCTGTCAGCTTTCTGCAAGAACAGCTATAACTGACTGATAACAGTGACTGTAGTGGTGGAGATTCATGAGTTCAGCCCTGCCTTCTACTTCCCTCGGAAGCTGCAGTGAGGTCAGCTTCAGAGTGAGATGAGGGGCGTGAAGAGGGTGGGGCTGACCCGTAACATCCCATGACTGACCTCCCATTTCCTCTTTGGATGCTGACTTGATGACACACACAGAAGCTTTTCGTTTTACTGAAAACTAATCAGTTTGTTTCGTCTAGTGCAGATATGACGCTGAACGAAAGTTGAGAGATTGTGAAAAATGTAAAAAACAAACAAACACAGAATTCAATGCTTTGCAAGTCTTTATAAACCCATATTTTAAATTTGATGGCAGCAACACATTTTTAAAAAGTTGGGATGAGGTAACAAAAGGTTGTTAAAGTGCTGCAAATAGGAAATGGGTGGAGGAGCATTTTGCACTTATATAGGGTTAAAGAGGAAAAGCTCCGTAAGGGTTGTAGAAAAAGCCTTTTTTAGGCTGAATTGCTCAGAAGTAAAGATGGGCTGAGGTTTATTAGTCTGCAGAAAACAGCATCTAAAACCAGTGGAACAATCATAGAGTAATGTTCCTCAACTAAAAAATTGGGAAGACTTTGAATATGCCATCGTCTACAATTCATATTATAATCAAAAGATTTCAAGAACTTTGAGACGCAAAAGACAAGCCTGAAAGTCACATCACTGCGTGGGCTCAGGAACACTCAGTAACTCATTTAAAATGAATTAAAGCCAAGTGGAAAATTGTCCTGTGGTCAGCATCTCAAAATTTGAAATTCTTTTAGGAAACCATGGACACAATGTTCTCACGCTAAAGAAGAGAGGGATCCTGCCTGTTATCAGCACACAGTTCAAAAGCCTGCTTCTCTGATGGCATGGGGTGTGTTAGTGTCTGGCATGGGCAGCTTACACATCTGGAAAGGAACCATCAAGGCAGAAAAGTGTAGATACAGGTTTTAGAAGAACATGCTCCCAACCAGAATTAAGTCCTGTAAAGAGGACCCAGGACTGTTGAACTGTTAGAATTCTACATTGAACAAGAATGGGTCAACATTGCCCTCCAAAACCTCCTGCAGCTGCTCTCCTTAGTTCCTAGATATATACAGACTGTTGTTAAAAGAACAGGGGAGGCTTTGCAGTGGGAAACAGGACCCTCTTCTAATGTGTTTGAGATGTGTTGCTGCTAATAAATTCAAAATGGCTTTATTTTTCAAAAGAATTGCTTAATCTCTTCGTTTTTACATTCATGTTTACTATGTTTCATTATGGTTTATGAGATTTGCAAATTCATTTATTCTGTTTTCATACACAATGACCAGACTTTTTCAGAATAAGAGTTGTATCTTGGAACCTAAAGGGGGTTATGAAAATTGCAGGATACATTTTAAAGTTACACAACATAAGTCATTAAACCACGAATTAACAGTATTAAAAACTAGAATTTTATTTTCCTTTTATTTGCTTTTTATGAAGTGATTTTGAAGGTAAGAAACATGATTCAAGCTTCTGTCAGTAAGAGACCCAAGCATATTCATTAAATGTTGTATCTGATTAAATGACTGAGAAGCCAAAATCACTGGTAACATGGTGAAGAACAAGTTCAGGATGAAGAGGTGTTCTTTGAAGAAATTAGACATCTTTGCTCTGATAGCAGCTCGTTCCGGCATCGTGGAAGTACAGATGAGAGCAGTCTGGACTGAGACTGCTGTGCATTATGGGATGGCAGTTCCATTTGATGTTCCTGAGACAAGTTCAGAGGTACAGAAATGCTGACTAGGGATGCACCAACATTGATACCATTATTTGTCCGATACTCTAACTTGTACTCATAAACATTCTGATACCACCATACCTGAGACCACTGTACAGAAGTGTGATGTTCTCCTCTCTCTTAGTGGAACAGTCAGGTGGTAGAGGAGGAACAAACCATTTTAGTTTAGTTTCCATTATTTTTAAAAGAAAAACGTTCAAAAACAAATTTCAACATGCATATCACCTTTTTGTAAAAGATTATTTTTATAATTGGAGGTTCTACTAATTGTATGAAGTGTCATGGCGTTTATTAGTATTCTCACTGGTATTGTGTATTGGCAAGTACTTGATCGTAAGTACTTGTGTTTTGTATGAAAAGTGGTATTGGTGCATCCCTAATTGGTACCTAGTGGTGTGATGTGCCCATCATTTGATTAGTCAGACATCAGACTGACAGCTGTGTCCATTTAGAGTGCCAATCATTTTACTGGATGGTGTTGTTTCTGCTGTTCAGCATAAAAAGACTAGTAGGTTTACATGTTTGTGTTTCACTTACAGTTTCAGCATCGTCTCAAAAGAAGTTCATGAAAGCCCACATTTAACTGTGCATTCACAAAGACTCTCATTACATGCACCCATCATAGCTTGATCAGTGGGTGAGGGGACAGGAAACAGGAAATTCAAGCATGGAGTGTTTTTCCGTGGCTCTGTGAAAAATGCAGGCTCTGGAGGGGTCAGGAGTGGGGCTTTCTGTGGTCTGCGGAGGTGTGGCACTCTCACCTTCTACACACAAAAGGCTTGTTTTCCACAGGTTCACACACACAAGACTGCTGCTTGGACCCCCCAAAACACATACACAAACACATTCTTTTAGTGACCGAGCAGGTTTGAGCACGAGTGATTTCATGAGGCCACCTTTGCAAACCAAAATGGTTTCAGTGAGGTTGCGTCATAAAGAAGACCAAGAAAAAGGAATTGAGGGGAAGGGGGAGTCTGATGAAAGCCAAGCTAACTAATCTTTTGAAGTAACATTTAAATCAACATGTTTTGAGATACTTTTCACTTTAAAGCAAAATGTTCATAAAGTATATTTCTTATGTTACTTATAGGGAACATTGACGAGAGAAAAATGCTTTCCCTGTCCAGGAGCCCAAGTGCAAATTTCTGACTACTGTTTAAAAAAAGTAAACCAGGAAGCAGGTTATTACTGAATTTTATAACACCTTATTGTCTATAAGCAGTGCTGTAGTGTAGGGCTGGGCCTTTGCAGGGAGTTTTGTCTTGCCCACTGAAGTGAGACTTTAAACTGCATAAAACTACCAGAGTTAGTTGAGATATACAGTCTACGTAACATCTGTCTGAGCTTTTTCTCCACAAAGAGCTAAATGCTACTATGGATTAAGAGAGTGTTTTTTATGCAGACTGTCCCCACAAAGTGCTAATTGGTTCTAAAATAAACTTGGCGTAGATTTTGATTCTGATGACTTCTTCTCTTTCTTAAAGCTGTTACCTTTTTAAGGGTTGCCACAGTGAGTCATCCTCCTCCATCTAACTCTGTCCTCTGTCCTCACTCCAGCTACATCCATGTCCTCTCAAACTGCATCCATATATCTCCTCTTTGTGTTTTCCAGGCAGCTGCATCTCTAACATCCTTCTACCAATATACCCACTGTCCCTCCTCTGCACATGTCCAAACCATCTCAGTCTGGCCTCTCTAACTTTATCTCCCAGTCCTTCAACCTGTGCTGTACCTCTGATGACCTCATTCCTAATCCTATCCATCCTCGTCCCTCCCAAGGAGAACCTCAACATCTTCAGCTCTGACACTTCCAGTTCTGTCGCCTGTCTTTTTGTCAGTCCCACTGTCTCCAAACCATACAACATAGCTGCTCTCACCACTGTCTGTAAACCTTTCCTTTGACCTTTGCTGCCACCCTTTTGTCATAAATCACTTCTATCCACTCCATCCTGCCTGGACTTTCTTCTTCACCTCTTTACAACACTCCCTGTTTTCCTGGACAGTTGACCCTAAGTCCTTGAAGTCCTGCACCTTTGTGACCTCTGACCTCCTTGTAGCCTCACTGTTCCACCTGCGTCCCTCTCATTCACACACAGGTACTCTGTCTTTCTACGGCTGACATTCACTCCTCGTCTTTCAAGTGCATACCTCCACCTCTCCAAGCTCTCTTCCACCTGTTTCCTGTTCTCACCACAGATCACAATGTCATCTGCAGACATCATAGTCCACAGGGGTTCTTGTCTGACCTCATCTGTTAGTCTGTCCATCACCAGAGCAAACAAGAAGGAGCTCAGAGACGATCCTTGATGCAGTCCCACCTCCACATTGAAGCTATCTGTCACTCCTACAGCACACCTCACCACTGTCCTGCTGTCCTCATACATGTCCTGAACCAGTCTAACATACTTCTCAGACACTCTAGATTTACCTCATACAACACCACAGCTCCTCCCTCACCACCATGTCGTATGCTTTTTCTAAATCCACAAATCCATCAACATCTTCAAAGCAAATATGGCATCTGTGATGCTCTTCCAAGGCATTAAACCATACTGCTGCTCATAAAGAGTCACCTCTTGTCCAAGTCTAGTTTCCACAATGCTCTTCCAGATCTTCGTTGTGTGGCTCATCAAATTCCCCTGTAGTTGCTACAACTCTGTACTTAACCCTTGTTCTTAAAAAGGACAACAGCACACTTCTCCATTCCTCAGGCATTTTCTCACTCTTAAAAATGCCATTGAGTCAGAAATCTCACTGCTATCTCTCCTAGACATTTCCATCCCTCCACTGGTATGCCATCAGGTCCAACTGCCTTCTCCTTCTTCATCCTCTTCAAAGCTTTCTGAACTTCATCCTCACTAACCTTTTCCACTTTCTGGTCCACAGTTTCCATGACCTTTTACTCTTCTTTCTCTTTTATTCTCTTCATTCATCAGCTCCTCAGAGTACTCCTTCCATCTTCCCATCACATTCTCCTTGCTTCTTAGAACATTACCATTTTTATCTTTAACAAGCCTAACCTGCTGCACATCCTTTCCAGCCTGGTCCCTCTGTTATGCCAGTCGATACAAGTCCTTCTCTCCCTCCTTAGTGTCCAGCCTCTTGTACAACAAGCCACGCGATGGCAAACCTTCTTATTTTTATGCAATTCAGGAAACTGTCAGTTGTGTTCTGTTGGGAGAGCAGGATGTATCATGGCTTCAACAGCTCCAAAATGCAACAAAAACACATTTTCTCCATCAAACGGTTGCATATTATGACTGCTGGATGGCAGTAATACTGCAGCATGGCTGACATAAAACTGGACATTAGATCAACAACAAATATTGGGAGCGAAATGTGGCAGCTACTCATAACCATCAATTGCAAAATTCCTTGATCAGTCCTTTGATTCAGTACTTGCAATCAGATCTGAACAACCCTAGTTTTCTGGAATAGGCATGGGGAAATTACTGAGTTCAAGGTATACCACAGTGCTAACAGGTCTCAATGTCAAAACCACTAAGTTTTATTTGTCATACTGTTTTCTACAGTTTAAATGCTTTAAATAAGATAAGAGACAGAAACGGGTTTTGTTTTTCCCTTCTCCTTTTGGTCACATGAAGTGCTGAGCAGCGTTCCCTCTCCTGTTTGTAATTCAGTTGTCTTTGGTAACCAAGGGGAGAATCCCCCTACTTTATGCTTCTTAAAAGATGTTGTTTGGTTGTGTGTTTTTTCTTGTGTGTAACCTAGTCAGTCATGGCTGGTCCACTAGAGAAGCAACACTTGTCTTTTGTTTTTCCAAGGTAAAGCCGTTTTAAAACAAACATTTTCAATAAGTTACAAGAGTTAGCATGTTAGCTAAATGTACAGCCTACTTCAGGCTCACTATTGGGCTAATGACTGGCTAAATAACTAACTCTCAACATTACTTTACAAAGAACAGAACAGCAGAGAGGCAATATAGCACCAATTAATTTAGAATTATAAATAAACTAAATATAAACCATCCTGTTGACCCCATTGTTTTAGCTGACACTGTATTAAATGTAATTATTTGTTTTTATTTATTTTCAATATTTTTAAATTAAAATTTCAGCTTTGACCTTATTTATAATCTTAAATAAAAATAATATAAACTTACTCTGAATAAATATTTTTATTTAATAGTATACTATTATACCTATGATTAAGCAATAATGTGATATTATTTAAACAGCTAAAGTAATATTAATGGCAGTGTTTTTAAATAAAAGCAACATTCATGTGATTTATTGTAAATTTTTGTTTTAAACATTATGAAACAAATAGAAAATCAAGGATTTCATACCATCAGAACCACTAACTGTCCTGTTCCTCTGGATGTACTTTCTGAAGCACAGTTTTAGTATGGAACATGTAAGTATTTATAGCAGCTTAAAAGTGCTCCCAGATTACAGCAAACGTTGATTTAAGCGCCATTTCTCACCGGTCTCTGAGGAGAACACTAATGTGTTTGTGCTCTTTGAAAAACTTGTAGCAATGAAACGTTTCTGCCTAATTATTTCAGTAAACACCTTCAAGTGCCACATAACCTGCTTCCATTTGCTGTTCGAGACCCTTAAACTAGCACAGCTGTAGCTCTTGCTTCAGATGTGACGGGAACATGGTCTTTATTTATGAGTCAGTCAATGGGTCTATAAGAGTGGAATGTTTTTGTTAAGGTTGTGTGGAGGAAGAGGGTAGAGTGAGAAGGCTGTTTTGTGTGTGTGGGAGGGAGGGGGGGTCTCAATGTTGATCTAATGATTAGGAGTCTGGTCTTAGCTTGGATCTCTATGACACTAAAAATGTTAAAATGATACCAGTTAGTAGACTACCTGCTACGTAAAGCTGAATTTGGGAGATCAGGTTACCTTAGTGATGGAAGAAAACACTGTGGGGGGGAGCGTAAAGCTGGCCTCAGCACTTTGAAGGGCCCCTGAAGAATTATTCTGGTAGTTGGCTGCAGCACAACAGAGAGTTAGCTAGACCCACAGCAGCAGCTTACACAACTCTGATATGTTCTGCTCTCAAGTTGACGTGTGCTGTCGGGTTGTAAATGGTGGGAAAAAAGATAATCAGGGTGTGAACTCTGTGTGTAGAAATGTGAACTAAACGCTGCTGCCAAAGGGTTTAGATTTGTCTAGATTTATCTATGTTCCTTACTATGGAAAGAATGGACCAATGAGTGATTTGACTATATAACAGGCTTATGTGACTGCTGTCAGTTTTGTTGGCACCTCCACCAGTGAATCTCCTCTTCCTACACTTTGATTTTTTTTTTTTAGCTAGCAATTAAATTATCAGTCAAAGTGGCTACTGACATAGAGTTACTCAGGAACTGTGTACAAGGAAAAGTATTCATTACTTATGCACATCCAATAGGACTCATACGTTTGTAATTATTATTCAAGAACTGTACTTCTGAGTAAAGCAGATCTACATTATTGACTGCAGTGCCATAAGATGTTAACTCTGTTTTCAAGAATATAAAACTGTGTTAAAAAAACTGATGGATGGATGGGTAGATAAATGCTCTTTGGGTTTTTTGGGCTTCGTTGCAGTAGTCTAGAAAAGAGACCTTTTTAAAACAAAATCCAATAAATAAAAGTAATGCAATTAGGTATTGATTGGGTATTGGAAAAACAAAATAACACCTCTTCCATGACAAGTGAAATTGAATTTCTGCAAAGTAATGCCAGTTAAATCTTAATATGTAATGTAAAATAAGTGATTGTATTAATATTTCCCTAACTCGGCTCAGGAAAAAGATATTTAAAAAAGTACAAGGGGATGGAGAAAAAATGATTTTCAAGGCCTTAAACATCCCGGGGGTTCTGTTAAATCAATCATTAAGGAATGGAAGGAATATGGGACATGTGTAAATCTATTAATAGCAGGTCGTCCTCACAAACTGAGTGACGTGAAGAAGGAGAACAGTGAGAGAGACCAAGACACCTGTGAGAACTCTGAAGGAGTTCAGAGCTTCAGCAGGTGAGATGGAAGAGACACTGTATTTACCTAACAAATACACACAGGCTGATACATGACTGGCTTCCTTGCATGGTATTGGGCGATAAACTAGCTTTTTACTTTGAGTGGGCCTTTTGTGAGTTTTACAATTACCGTGGTGTTTTCTGTACACGTTTCAAATAATAGGCAGCAGAGTTTAGTCAGTTGCAATAAGTTTCTTCTTTTCAAACTGTTCTCCAGTAATGATTCATCAATGCAGATCAAGAATGGTTTGAATAATTGCTGGGTTTTTTTTTTTTGTTGTATTAATACTATAACTGAGTTTTTTTTTGTGGCACTAGAACTTTGAGTCATCTTGTGTTTTCCACCCAAAAAACTTCTAAAACTCTCCCTTGTTTGACGTGTTGCAGCAGATGAATGTCCTGAAGCCAGTGTCAGTAAAGATTGTTTTTATGCCTAGGAGCAAAACACTCAGCATCATGTGGGTTTGTTTTAGCTGCTGATTGCAGGTGGTCAAATGTTTAAAATATCAGTGTTTTAGGGATTATACTGTACGTTTTGTTTTTTGCTAATAAGAATAATGACGTTTAACAGTATGCTTTAGGACCAAGCCTAAACTCATCTTTAGGTTCAAGGCTTTTACTTTTTGTCCTTCCTCTTTACACTTTGTATTCCACAGAGACTTCTCTGGAGTGAGAGGGCAGTACAATAAATCAGCCTGAGTCCCCATATGAATAGGATATTAGACAAGCATAGCAAGTGTATTTCTAATCCTTGACTAAAGGCAGATAAAGATTTTGTGACACTATAAAGAGAATCCCATTGTTAGAAAAAAATTCTCAGGGAGCAGGAACCTTTTAGTATTTCTGGCTGACTACCTTCATGAAGATGCATTAGGCACAGCTTGTTGTGTGAAAAGGATTAGCACCCTGTGAAAACAGATTAAATGCTGACAATTTTTAGTACTTTGTGTAAATGGGTGTATCTGTAGATTTGCTTACAGCTGGAGAGAACGTTTCATGTATAAGGATTAGTCGTGGGACTGAGAGGAGCTATAAATGGACCCCTCTATCTCCAACATCATGAATCGTTTCATTAGAACTGATGGAGGACACTGTTTTTTTTTTTTTTTTTTTTTTTTTTTTTGTGTTCACACTGGAAATGCAACAAATAAAATTTCATAGAAAGGCTTTTCAGGGTCTTATTAGCCCCTACTTCAGGGAAGGAGCTTGTTTAGCAAAAAGGAAAACTTCCAGATCATCTATGAAGGATCCTGGACAGAAACACGTGGAAACATTGGAAGACAGCCAGCCAATGTTTAAAAGCTTAAAAGATTAAAGAAGCTTATGTTCTTAACACAAGCTTCCAAAAACTTTCACGAGCTTCTAAAAACTTGACTAAACCACGGGAAAATTAACTGAGTTAGTTTTGATTTTGACAGGTAAAGATGCACATGTCTGTTTTTAGTCTAAAGAAAGGATACAGGAAAGCTGAACGAAAATAAAAGCATATGAAACTACCTGTTCATTACAAGGTAAGGATCAGTTCAAACTAATGAACTGTGCAAAAACACAGGCGAGGAGATCTTACTCCTCTCAGCTGATAGGAAACAATGAAGGAGATGCTAAACTTGTTTTTTTTTTTTTTTTACCAGTGACAGATTAGTCACCTTCTCCTCCTGAGCAGTTGTTTTCCAGTACTTGCAATAGATTTGCAACTTTTTTTTAATTACAAAGGTATTGCTGATGTTTTGCAGATATTTCCATAATTGTTCAATTAAAGTATAGTTTTCTTTTTAGTTGCGAGGCTTGTTTGTAGATGCTTGAAGTGCTTGATGAGCTGTTCATAGGTAGGGCTTCTGAGGGCTTGGGATATTTACTGGTACTTCTTGCAGGACATGTTTACAACTGTCAATATTGTCTTTCTTTTCCTTTTCTGTTTTTAAATGTTTTAAATTAACTTTTTTTGTGGCAGACAATAAGCAGGATGGAGTCAAATCTATGAGAACAAGTGGAGTCTGTGCGCCATTTAGCTAAAAAAAACATTCAGGAAAGTTTTACAGTGATATGATACCTCAGTGAATTGACTACTTACTGTAGAAACCCAAAACACTATGTGCTGCAGAGAATTTTAGTGATGTTCTGTCGAATAGATATCATTACTTAGTACCCTATCAGCTGAGACATCAGTCTGTCTTCGTCCGGACTAGGCTAATGGCTAGCCAAACGAGGGCTCCCTTAAAATAAATAAATCAAAAAACAATCAAACAAAAAAACATTTTTAGGCTCATAAAACAAGTCTTTCTACAAAACAACCTGCCTGTGTGACAGGGCGTTGCATTAGCTAATATTGAACCTTTAGTTTTGCATAATATTGATTGTTCAGTTTGATGCCATTTTCTCAATTGAACAACATCTGTGTGACCACACAAATGTATGTGTGCTGAGTGTATACCGTTTTACTGTGTGTTGATTGTTCTGAGGCTACAACTGTATCAGTCTGCCTGATCAGTGTGTCTAGAAAGTCCAAATGTTTGCTTAACTCATTGCGGACTTATAAATTCAGCTGCTTTGGCCCCATCAGCATATAGCAGTCTGTCTATGCCAGGGGTGTCCAACCCTGGTCCTCAGAGCCACTATCCTGCATGTTTTACTTGTTTCTCTGCTCCAACACGCCTGATTTGAATCAATGGGTGATTAACAGGCTTCTGCAGAACATGAAGAGGTCATTTAACCTCTGAATCAGGTGTGTTGGAGCAGAGAAATAAGGAAAACATGCAGGATGGAGGCCCTGAGGACCAGGATTGGACACCCCTGGTCTACGCTCAGCAAGCATAGTTCATGTAGTGACAGTCATTGTTCAGGTTAGAAAACAGTGACACATTGGTATGTTTTTGAAAAATAAGTAGTTTTATAAGCCTGATAAAAGGAAGCAAAGTGGCCTTTGTTTGGCTAGCAGTTAGCCTAGCCTGGAGGAACGCTCTGGCCTTTTCTCTATAACCTATGACTCTATGACTGATGCCCCAGCTGATAAGGTACCAACTATTAACAACGAATTGACAGAACATCACTTCAAAAATGACTAACCTATGTCTTTAAAGCTCTGGAATATTACTAGTTTGAGTTTATTTAGCCTTTTTAACTCTGTTGTGGACAAACAAAGACAAAAGCCACTTACATCCTGAAGTGCCTATGCTCCTCCAAGGAACCTTTTTATGGTTTTTTTTTCACTTTCATGAAGTGTGGCTACTATGAGGTGTTCTTGTTCAGGAAGTGGAAGGTCAGTCAGAATACTGAAGAGTTAATTGTGTACAAAATGATTTACATTAACCAAAAAATACAGCTTTATCTGTGAGCGTAGCCATGCTTCTTTTTTGTATAAAATGGACAAAGGTTTTGATTCACCTTTGCTGTAAGATTTAGTCTGGTTGTAATGTTATTGTGCAGTGACTTTTCTAAAAGAAGCATATTGTAGAGTTGTTTTTAAGTGCCCTCTTTAATTCAGATATCATGGGTATTACCAAAGTAAAGAAACTAAAGTCTGAATGAAGCTGAGTTTTAAAAGCTGATGCTAATGACCAGTTATAAGTTCAGCTGTGAATAACCTGAAATAAATCAGAATCAGAATCAGGTTTATTGGCCAAGTATGTTTACAAACACAAGGAATTTGTTTCCGGCTGTTCGTGTCTCTCTAGTAATAACAATATACAGATACTTTACATATAATTTACCCATAATGAACAATATTCAGAAAGAAAGCAGTATGACATCAGTATGCAGAGTAGTAGTACAACAGCAGCAGTAGAGGTAGTAGGTTGTGATTAAGGTGCAGTAATGTATCATTAGAGATTATAGATAGTTCTCTATGTTATAGAATATATGATCTAGCTGATGGATGACTGATGATCAGCTGTTGATGATGGTGATGGCCTGGGGGTAGAAACTGTTCTTGTGTCTGACAGTCTTAGTGGACAGAGTTCTGTAGCGTCTGCCAGACGGGAGGAGTTGGAACAGGTTGTGACCCGGGTGCGTGGAGTCTGTGATGATTTTCACAGCCCGTTTCCTGGTTCTTGTGTAATACAAGTCTTGGATGGAGGGCAGTGATGCCCCGATGACTTTCTCAGCTGTCCTCACTGTTCGCTCCACCCTGTTTCTGTCCTGCCTTGTGGCTGCTCCAAACCAGACTGTTATGGATGAACACAGGATGGATGACAATAAAACACTTTCTGCTTAACTTACAAAAAATAAAATTTAAATGAATAAAACATTAAAAGGCTTTTTAAAGCAGTTTACATAAGAGTGTACTCTTTAACAGTGATCACAGGGATGGTTTTCCCAGTTTACACAAGCTTGCTGCTGTAGTCATAATCATGAGGAGCTTAGTGTTGTGCGACTAATGTCAGAGATGACAACACTGTTGCTCCCTGCCATCTGTATCATGACTCATCTGTATTCTGCACTCCTTCTGCACTGTCTCACCCAGAAAACAAAGATTGACTTAACAGGCCCTAGTGTTTAATGATGCATTATTTCCCAGGATGACTGCTCAGACAATTCAGAAACGCAGAGGAAAAGGTGCAAGAGTCATCCTCAGCTTGTACTCGAAGTGCTAAATGTAATCACTGGGTAAACATCTACAAATGCTGAACTTTTGGAACTCATCTCTTTATGGTAGCAAAAACCAGCTGATCTTTGGAGGCACAAACATGCCTATTTTACAGATATTGTGCTAAAATTGACTGTCTTGTAGTAGCTGAGAGTAATTCTCAACACAGTCTGAGAGCTAAACCATCTCACAAGATCTTGTATGAGATTGTGCATAAAGTCATTTAAAATGTTTGCCCAAAACAGCAATAACTCCTTCCCTTCCCCCCCTAAGATCTCATGGAATGCTAGCCCTTTAATTTTATATAGTTTTTCCAAGCAGAGTTAACCTAAAAGAGCTAACATGTGTTTCTTGTTTAACAGCATAAAAGTATTCCTTCTATCGGACTCTGTTTCAAAGTTGAAGGATGAGCTCTACTTTCTCATAAACTAAACACATCCAGGGGCTTTCAGAGTTGTGATGTTGCAATATTCCCACTGCTGTGATATCCCGTCATGTTTGTATCTCGCCAAGACTTCTGTCCTCACTTTGTCTCTGACTACAATATAATGGAGCCTTTGTGATTCCCACAGTTTAACATACTATCATTCTCAGCTCATCAGGCCTGGAAAACCCAGAAATCGATGTTTAAACAAAATTGAACTGAAACACCACTGTTTTGCAAACAATATTGACTTTAATGCAACTGTCCCATGAGTGTTTGCAGAACCCAGAGTGAAAATGTCACCAGCCAAAGCTCCTATCGTCCTCAGTATGCAGCTTGAACTGCTAATGACAGAAGGCTGGGCTTATCAATCAGCACTGAAAAGCATGTTTAAAAATTCAAGCAAACAAAACATGAACTTTGATGTATGACGATAGTTATCAACAAGCTTTGCAACCAGTGAAGTTTATTCTGACTGCAGGGGGATTGTAATTGGGCTGTTTTCTTTGTCTTTTTACATTTGGGAAGTCATTTTTTCAATGTGGTGTTGTCCTTAATTCATCTTGTAATATCATTACTACTATTGGCTTTATATCTAAATGATTTAGAGGAACATTTATTATTGAATGGTTGTGTGTATGTTCAATTTATTGCTATAGCAGTTGATGAACTTATGGATTGATTGTATGCAGATTGTACAATTGTAAATCATCATCAAGACAATTGGTTGGTTGAATTTTGTGTAAAATGGAATTTAAAAATGGTGATAAGACTAAAGTAACTGTATTTGGAGAGGGAAAGAAAATACAGCAAAATACATGTTTTTGTGATGGTAAAAATCTGGTGACTGTATTGTTTTAAATACTTAAAACAATACAGTCTTTACATTTAAATTCAGTAGAAATGGCTGTTAAAGAACTATATTTACAAGGAAACAAAGGTTGCTCTTCTAAATGAGTAAATGTAGGAGAATTTATTCAGCAGTAAATGTATAATTGGAGCTGTTTGGCATCACATGCATCTAACATAACAGGTGTAAAGTATAAGCACCAGAGAATTATGATAATCTTGGAAAAAATGAAATGAAACACAATTTTTTAATGATGATGTTAAAGTCTAATAATACTGTGCCATGGAAACTTGGAAATTTCATATGTATTGCTATTAAAGAGAAACAGACTAGTTAATGGGCAGAAGTTCTAAATTATAAGCAACAGAAGCAGTAAAATGTATTATTGTTTGTTGTGTTAAATTCCAGATGACTGTGGATCATCTGTTTACACGGTCAGATTGTAGAACATTCACTTCCCTCACAGCCCAAAACACTAGGCTCTACAGTGTTAAATTTTTTTAATGTTTGCGCAATGACTTGGTCAGACCATAAAAAGTCACAGTTAGGGTCAAGGAAAGTATTTAACCAAGGAATGTAAGCAGATCCAAAGTGACTGAAACATGACACTGTGTGAAAATTAGCACAGTGTCAGTTCCTATGTAGGAATTTTTCTAAAGTTAAACCAGCAGGTTTGGATTTTTTGTAATTGATTCTGGAGTAAGTGATCATCCTGCAGTGGCATGTAGAGATTGATCTAAAGGTTTTCTATTAGTTGCCAGGCTGAGTCCAGCTCTTTCATTGGATTGGAACAAAAATTGATATCTTTATACTTGAGTAGCACATTATTTATCTGAATGTGTTTTGATTGTTTGTTTTGTTGTTTTTTCCAGTCTGCCTTAGGTGTACACACACCTGCCTTGCAAAAGTACCATATTTTTCGGACTATAAGGCACTCTTAAAAGCCTTCAATTTTCTCAAAAAACATCAGTGCTCCTTATAATCCGGAGCACCTTATATATGTAAGAAGTTGTGATGTTTTAGTAGGACTTTGGTAAACTACAAAGCTGCACCTCTTGCAGCATTAAGGCTCAGTTATAGTCACACAGGGCTCTGTGCACGGACCTGAGCGAGCGGTGGAGGCGTTTATACTTGATGCTTACGTTGGTGCAGTATTCTTCTGTGAGCTTTGAACCGTTTGATTATCTCTGTGATCTCTCATAGAGGGATCATAGAGATGCTGATACAGGAGAACCAGCTCTGCTAGAGCACCGAAATCCTCCATTTTGAATAGAACGTGGTGTGCAGTCCGCACAAAGTTACAAAAATTGGGAGGTGCACGATGCACCTTATAGTCCGGTGCACCTTTATATATGACAAAAGCTCGAAAATGGACCATTTATTGACAGTGCGTCTGATAATCCAATGCACCCTATAGTGCAGAAAATACGGTACATAATTTTCTTTTGACTCCAAATTGATTCAGTGACCTCACAGACAGTTTCTGATAAATCATGTGAATGTTACACTTTAAAGTAAACAAGATAACTGAAACAGCCACACTTGTACAAAAAAACCTTAAAACGAATAACTCAGGCCACATTACTCCACTTAGCATTGTTTAAAGGGGTGCATGAAAACAATCTGATTTTATTTGACACCACTTATATTTCTTACACTTGTCAAATGTTAATTTTGTTGGCATTTAAGTACAATTAACTGAACAACAGCAGAGGCATCTTTCTGTATGTAGCCTTGTAGTAAAAACGCATCAGTGTTTAAACATAAAGGATGTAGCATTAGCTTTAGCAGTCTACCTTTACATGGATTGTTGTTCAATTATCTCAACGTTCATGTTTTATCGGCGACTCTTGCCTCATACAGATTATACAGCTTCTTGTTTAACTTGGCATTTATTGTAAAATACAGTGGTGTGAAAAAGTGTTTGCCCCCTTCCACATTTCCTGTTTTTTTGCATGTTTGTCACACTTAAGTGTTTCGGAACATCAAACCAATTTAAATAATAGTCAAGGACAACACAAGTAAACACAAAATGCAATTTGTAAATGAAGGCGTTTATTATTAAAGGAGAAAAAAAATCCAAACCATCATGGCCCTGTGTGAAAAAGTGATTGCCCCCCTTGTTAAAATATACTATAACTGTGGTTTTTAACACCTGAGTTCAATTTCTCTAGCCACACCCAGGCCTGATTATTGCCACACCTGTTGTCAATCAAGACATCACTTAAATAGGAGCTGCCTGACACAGTAAAGTCCACCAAAAGATCCTTAAAAGCTACACATCATGCCGAGATCCAAAGAAATTCAGGAACAATTGAGAAAGAAAGTAATTAAGATCTATCATTCTGGAAAGGGTTATAAAGCCATTTCCAAAGCTTTGGGAATCCAGCGAACCACAGTGAGAGCCATTATCCACAAATGGCGAAGACATGGAACAGTGGTGAACCTTCCCAGGAGTGGCCGCCCGCCCAAAATTACCCCAAGAGCGCAGCGACGACTCATCCAAGAGGTCACAAAAGACCCCACAACAACGTCCAAAGAACTGCAGGCCTCACTTGCCTCAGTTAAGGTCAGTGTTCATGACTCCACCATCAGAAAAAGACTGGGCAAAAATGGCCTGCATGGCAGAGTTCCAAGAAGAAAACCACTGCTGAGCAAAAAGAACATTAAAGCTCGTCTCAATTTTTCCAAAACACATCTTGATGATCCCCAAGACTTTTGGGAAAACATTCTGTGGACCGATGAGACAAAAGTGGAACTCTTTGGAAGGTGTGTGTCCCATTACATCTGGCGTAAAAGGAACACTGCATTTCAGAAAAAGAACATTATACCAACAGTAAAATATGGTGGTGGCAGTGTGATGGTCTGGGGCTGTTTTGCTGCGTCAGGACCTGGAAGACTTGCTGTGATAAATGGAACTATGAATTCTGCTGTCTACCAAAAGATCCTGAAGGAGAATGTCCGACCATCTGTTCGTGAACTCAAGCTGAAACGAACTTGGGTTCTGCAGCAGGACAATGATCCTAAACACACCAGCAAGTCCACCACTGAATGGCTGAAGAAAAACAAAATGAAGACTTTGGAGTGGCCTAGCCAAAGTCCTGACCTGAATCCTATTGAGATGTTGTGGTATGACCTTAAAAAGGCCGTTCATGCTCGAAAACCCTCTAATGTAACTGAATTAGAACAATTCTGCAAAGATGAGTGGGCCAAAATTCCTCCAGAACGCTGTAAAAGACTCATTGCAAGTTATCGCAAACGCTTGGTTGCAGTTGTTGCTGCTAAGGGTGGCCCAACCAGTTATTAGGTTTAGGGGGCAATCACTTTTTCACATAGGGCCATGATGGTTTGGATTTTTTTTCTCCTTTAATAATAAACGCCTTCATTTACAAATTGCATTTTGTGTTTACTTGTGTTGTCCTTGACTATTGTTTAAATTGGTTTGATGTTCCGAAACACTTAAGTGTGACAAACATGCAAAAAAACAGGAAATGAGGAAGGGGGCAAACACTTTTTCACACCACTGTATGTCCATTTCTGTCGTCTGTTGTTTCTTCCAGTTGTTTAAGTCTTTAGTTGAGGAGGAAGCACAACAGCTAAGTTGTACAGTCTTCCTGTGGACGGATCATGGTCTTCTGTTTCAGAAATTAGTTTTAATTGGATATCTGCTCAACTTCCTGCCCAACACAATTAGATCTGATTGGATTTTGTCACAGTCCGAAATTTTCAACTTTTTTTTTTTTTGGGGGGGGGTCAAAAAACATGTCATTAGCTTTTGTCATAGTTTGAATCCTCGTGAGGTTTTATTTATTGCCTCATTTTCATCCAGGAAAAAAAAAATAAAACTGACAAATATTTTGTCAGTGAAATTAATAATACATACTACATCACTATGTGGCAGAATTGTTTATATTAACATCATATCAAAATCAGAATATTCTTACTTTGAGGAAATATTTTCCCAAAAGAATTGTAACTTCTTTTTCCCCCTAGAAATTGGTTAAATTTTATTACCAGCAGTGACAAGATCTGGGTAAAATGAGACGGCTGCAGAAAAACTGGTTTAAAAATGGCTTTGTTGTTGTTTTGGGTCATAATAGTGGGCATGTTCAAAGTAGGCTCCTATGTCATTGTTTTGCAAAGGCTCTTGTTTTTAAGTCCACACAAATGCACCAAAAACAGAAATTATATTTTTCTTTACATTAATAAGTATTTGTAGAAACCTGTTTTTGAAAGTATGGGAAGTAGTTTAGGCGGGCCTTAATTCGACACACATTAAAAGCAATGTTTGAAGTAAGTCTGTTCATAATAGAGATCCTGTAAAGTTTTTTTAATAACTTGTTTAATCAGTTCAGTATACATTTGTATATAATTGAGGGATGTGTGTTGTATAACCTGATTTAAATACATTTATGATTAAAAGTTTTTGTCACAACTTGATTATGAGTACTTGGCTGGTCTGTGTTGTTGGTGGTAGGGGTGACCAGGCTCAAGAGCCCAGTAGCTGTGACCACCTATTCAGTCTGCCCCCGTAGGGTTTCAACTTAGATGACAGTCAACACCTGAAGAAGTAAGTGTCCGTTCAACATAGAATCTGTACAACTAAAACTCTGTGTTTGTGTTGCAGCTCGGACTGAGACGGTGATGGGAGAGTTCGGGCGTCTGTATGAGCAGCAGTATGCCGTGGCTCTCTTTAACAAAGTTCGCTTCGACATAGAGGGAGGAGGTGGTCCGCAACCACAACTATTACACCGCAAGGTACAGTATTCTGCTCCACCTCTCGGCACCGTCACAGCTCCAGTTATAACATTAACTTATCTACCACCATGCACACCAAGGAGCTGTTTACTGGCTTTAAAATGATTGTGGCTTACAGCCTTATGCATGTATCACGTCACCCTATGAAGCAGAGCAAAAGTAGACAAAACTGTATTCTTCTGGAAAGGATTAATTGAACGCAGAATTACCCTGGGTTATTGTGAAGGGGGAACCAAGTTCACAGACAAGACCTATGGCTCTGAAAGTGAAATGTAGATTTTATTTCAGTAGAAAGTAATTTAGCAAAAAGTACACCTTATTTTAAAAAATAATCACCATCTATAAATACAGTGGCTTTTTGCTGAGTCTCAGTAGCACTCTGAGCAGTTCAAGTAATGACAATACAATGATGAAAATCAGTGTGACTTATTTATTTATTTCTTAATTCATTGTTAAATAGCTTTGCTCTGTGAACCTCAGAAAACTGACTTATTCATAAACTCTGAGTAAATTTACTTGGATAAGGAGAACTCTTAAAGGTAAAACACACTGGTGGCCTCCCCTTTTTTTCAACCAGTGCTTTATGCTGCTGTCTCTGGCAATATTTGTAGATATTGTTCTGTTTTCAAGCACTGCCGCACATGAAAAAATACATCATATACTTACTCCCAGCTTGGACATCCGGGTTCCCAAAGCAGCTCTTCCTTTGTTCTTTTATTGACAGTCCTCCTCCTCTTGTTTAGTTGTAGCACACTTCATATCAAAATGTGAAAACGAATGAGGAAAGATTGTTTTTGAGGTTGAGAAATATTCAGTGATATATGGTTCAAAATGTTGTCATTATAAAGACAATGGCAAAAAGAACATATTGTCTGGCAATCCATTGCTTAAGAAATTGTCTAATCTGGTAAAGAAGAAAAAATATAAGTTGAAATGTATTTTGATAATGTCAGCATTAATCCATATGTCATTAGAAAGTCTGTAACTCTAAGCATTTTAAACAATTCATAGGCTTTAAATTGAACATAGTTAGCATTAAGACAATTGGGAACCTTTCTGGGTCACGGGGGGCTGGTGCCCATCTCCACCGAGTGAGGGGGGGGACACCTTGGACAGGTCACAAGTCCATCACAGGGACACATGGAGACAAACAACCATTCACAGGCTCACTCACACCTACCACTTACCTTTACATGCATGTTTTTGGTCTGTGGGAGGAAACTGGAGTACTTTGAGAAAACCAACACATGCCTGGGGAGATCATATAAACTGCACCCAGAAAGGCCAAGAGGAACCTGCAAGCTTCTTGCTGTGAGCTGACGGTGCTAACCACTTCACAGCACAAATGTTGAGGAAAAATGCCCCCCTCTATTTATAGCATTCGGTGTTTCATGACATTAAAGGATGATAGATGCAAAAAGTATGAGTCAGTCATATTTAATGTTGCAGTTATGTGTGGCTTTTTATAAAGAATGGGTTATAATTTGTGATGTGCTTCAGTTTTGAACAGAATTTTATCACCTTTCACAGATTCCTTTGGAGAACAAGTCCATCTTTTCTGGATCCCTGCTTCAGAACCTTGAAGAGAACAAGAAATGGAAGAACCGCTTCTTTTTCATCCCAGACTCTTACAATATCAGCTATTACGACAGCAAATCGGTAAGAGAAGCAGCTGTACGGTTATGTGAAGTTGGTATAATTTTCTGATGTGGTTATGTTGTGCTCTGCTTTTCCTCCCAGTCCTTTGACAAACGCCTCAATCCCAAAGGAACCATTAACTGTGCCGGCTACAAAGTGCTGACTTCTATGGAAGAGTACCTTGATCTAATTAATAACAGCCTACCTGGTAAGTAAAGCAATAGAAGCTGGGGCAGCAGTGTTTCAGTCTGATAATTGTGAAATGTTTCACATTTTTATAAAATGATTGTATTCCTAGAGTTGTAGTTATATAGTTATAGTTTATAAGGAACCACACCTCACAACCTTCTTTAGAAAGTTTAAACAGGAGGAGCAGAGTGACTCATCTGGTCTGTGGAACTATGGACCAGATCTTTACCCTTGTGGAGTTGCTAATGGGGTCATGGGAGTTTGATTTTCCAGTCTACATATGTTCTGTGGATTTGGTAGAAAGCTTCTGACCATGTTCCCAGAGGCATTCTGAAAGGGATTCTGCAGTAATATTGGGTTCTGGAGCCACTTTTAAGGGCTATCCAGTCCCTGTATAACCAAAGCGAGAGCTGTGTTTGCATCCTTGGCACAAAGTTGAACTTGTTGTTGGTGTGGGTTGGACCCCACCAGGGCTGCTCTTGTTCTCTGATCATGGGCACGATCTCAAGGTGCAGTTGTGGGAGAATGGTGTCAGATTTGAGAACCTCATGGTCTCATCTCTGCTTTTTGCAGATGATGTGGTTCTGTTGGCATCTTATGGCCTTGACCTACAGTGTGCACTGGGGTGGTTTGCAGCAGAGCGTGAGGCAGCTGGGATGAGTGTCAGCTCTTAAGAGACTGAGGCCATTTTTCTAAACTTAAAAAAATATGGAATGCTCCCTCTGGGTGGGGGATGAGTGTTTGCCTCTACCTGAGGAGTTCAGTTATCTGGACGTTTTGTTCACAAGTGGTAGTAGGATGGAGCGGGAGATGGATCCATGGATCAGGGCCTCATCTTCAGTAATGAAGGTGCTGCTTTTGGTCTATTGTGGTGAAGAAGTAGCTGAGCCAAAAGACAAAGCTCTTGATTTACTGGGCCATCTACAGTCCCATTCTAACCTATGGTCATGAAGTTTGGATCATGAAGGAGTTTGAGTGTGTCACTGAGGAGAGGAACATCTGGGTTACCCTCCTGGACCTGTTACCTCCTTTACCTGACCATTGATGCAGCAAATGGATGAAAGTTGCAAATACTTGAAACTTAATGGTTTTTCACATTTTTTTCCAGATGTGAAAGCCAAGGTGGGGAGTTCACCCTTCCTAAAGTTTCCAAACCAATTCCCTCTGATTCTGTGGCATCCTTACGCCCGTCACTACTACTTCTGTGTGGCGACAGAGAAAGAGCAGCAGAAGTGGCATGCTGTGCTCCAGGATTGTGTCAGACATTCAAATGATGGTAAGTCTTACCAAATAATTAGCAAAACTCATTTATTTTTTCAAATATTGATTCACAGAAGAATAAATGACTTATAACAAAGATACCAAAAGGCAACTGTCCTCATGGTGCAATCTATAAAACTAAAAATACCTCAACTAGTGGCATTTTAAGTGATTACGAGAAACTAAATGCCTGGTAAAGTATGAGTTATATACAGCCTCTGACAATCAAGAACACATGACATATTACACTGACAGGTTTTAACAGAAACAAACATATCTTGATTTGTACTCACTGGTGTTGCCTGAGGCATGTGCCTGGGAGCGAGCCTTGGAGTTGATCCATGGTTTGTTTGGATAGAACTGGATGTGTGGAGTGAGGTCGGTGCAGGTACTAATGTAACTGGAGACTGTTGAGCTGTCCTCCAGGTTCATAGTACTGTCCTCGAGGTAGGTTGAGACTAGTTGGCAAACAGCATTCATGAGGAAGAACGTCTCGCAATGTTTGTGGTTGTTCTTAGTTTTCTCAAGAGATGTGTGCAACATTTTTTTTTTTTTCTCAATATAGTCGCAAAGTTGACAAAGGCATCTTGAACCCTTCTCAATGTTTTTTTGTTTTGTTTTTGTTTTTTGTTGTTTGTTTTTAGCATATCCAAACTGTCTCAGCCTGGGAACACTAGAGCTATATTTTGACTCCTGCACAGAAGCTCTCCTCTGATGGAAAACATATGAGGCAAATGTCCAGGTCTAGAAACCGTAGCGATGATGAATGATTATTAAAAAAAAAGGTGGGCAACAAAATGTTGTTTACAGCCAAGAAGGCAGTTTTGCAAGCTGTGCACACAAAAATAGCCTGTGATTTTTTATTTTTTTTTTAATTTAGTTGTTCAACATACACCTACTCAGCTCGCTGGTCCATTGGTTGCAAACACTCAAAGTTCAGTGAGAGTGCAATGGAAAATTTGCGTATTTTCTCGCAATTTACAGTCGATGAGTTGTATCAAACAGTCACAGCACAGTGAGATCCTACTAGATGTAGACCAATGATTTGATGTAGATTTTTGGAAATCAGGGTAGCTGATGGCCAATATAGCAATATATCTTTTAAGCCAAAATTGGTTAGCCTTTTAATCTGCTTATTTGTAGATGCTAGAATAGTACTACAATATTGTCTTAAATCATCCCCCTAGGTGTGTTGAAAGCAGTCCTGAATCCTATGTTTAGATTCTGCAGTCCACACAGGATCAGAGTTCCTTTTAGTGGGGGCCTTGTTCATGCAGTTGCTTGTTTGCCTGATTTAATAAAAAAATTTTAAAAAGTCAGCATGGTCGGATGTCAAAGTGTGGGCGAGGTGTAGTCCTGTACTCTCCTCTCATGTTGTCCATATGATTTAGTGTGTTTTCCTCCCTTGTTGATAACCTGGCATTACAGTTTGTAAGTTGCAGTGGTTACAGTTACCACCCACAACAAACACATAGCTGGTAGGAAACACTGATCCAACAAGAGGAAACATAGTGACGATTAGTTCAGTAGACACACACACACACACACACACACACACACACACACACACACACACGCAGTAGTTAAACTGAACATTTCTTTTCATTCCATAACATGTTTGGATCTTGTCTGTGGGATATTCGGGTTGCAGGTTTAGTTAAAAGGAGTGGCTCCAAACCTCCCTCCTTGTCTTTTTTTACCGTGAGAAATTAGGTTTCTGACTCAGTCATATTGGGCAACTTCCTGCCTATTTACTGTCTTAATGCTGGAGGTATTTAGTTATAAAAACAAAGCTTTCTTACAATCAGTGACACCCCTTTTCTTAGTTTGTTGCTTTTTTTTTCTTTTTCAGAAATGCATTAAATTAATACATTAAATAAAGTAATTTTGGGGGGTGTTCTCTACCTTGTTTAAAGTGCATTGCTTTTGAAAATTCCAAGAACACTCAGTGACAGAAAAGCAGATGCCAAATTTTAATACTTTATTTTAATACTGTGCTCTATACTGGGTCTGTCTGGTTAGACAGACCCAGAGATTAGAGGTAGTAAAGACACCAGAGTGAGGAAATGTGGTCCGTTTGTCCTCCAACAGTATTAGCCTATAGCATAACTAGGGGATAACTCAGGAATCCCAAGCCAACCCAAACTATAGGATTTATCAAAACGGAAATTCTTCAGCCTGTTCTTAAAGTAGACGGGGTGTCAGCCTCATGGACAGAAACTGGAAGTTGGTTCCACCTAAGAGGAACCTGCTCTGCCTCCTGTTCTACTTTTAGAAACTCTAGGAACCACAAGTAAACCTGCAGTCTGAGAGCGAGCTGCTCTGTTAGGAAAATATGGAACAATAAGATGGTGCTAGATGATTGAGAGCTTTGTATGTTAGAAGTCAGATTTTAAAATTTATTCTGAATTTTACAGGAAGCCAATGAAGAGAAGCTAAAGCTGGAAAAGTAAGATGCCGCTTGGCAAACGTACAAATTGACCAGCACCTGAATGTACCTGACACTTTATAGTTAAGAAACGTCTTGCATCAGCTAATTTGGTCTAAATAAAAATCCAAGAAAGGCAGAGCCGATGTTCTATCAAGGCCTAACTTCTGTCCCCTGCCCTGCGCTGTCTGCTTTGTTTGCAGCAGGCTAACAAAGGCCGCCTATCAGTGTTTAGAGATAATAAAATAACTTACAAGTGAGGAATAGCAAGATAAAATCTTGCTTGAGGAGTCGTTCCACATTGTTGCAGAATTTCTTGCTTTCATTTTCTCATTTTTCATTAGAACCCTGAGTCATGTGTGAAAGTAACTCTGAACTGAGGCCCAGTTTACACTACGCTGTTTGTTGTCAAATCTGAACAATTCTGTTGCATTTTGACCGTTCGTCTGCACAACAACAGGGATGTTTTTTCAGAGACCAAAACTTTTAAAATTCAGGTCTCAGACTGGAAGTTTTTTTGAAACTCTCAGCATTCTTTCATGTAAAAACGCAACTTTCATGAAAGCAGAAGTGTTCGCACATGCACACTTTCGTTGCAGACAGTCAGTAGTTATTCTGCACATACACGAGCAGATCAACAGCTGTGACAGTTGTGGACAGCAGAGTGATCTTTATTTTTCCAGTTTATCCGAGCTTCTCACACAAAACATGTATGTGCTGCACCATCTCCTCAATCAGCAGAGATGCATTCATGTATTCACCATTTTAAATGCTTGAAATACAAAAACCACAGTGCCAGCTGGTGATCTGGCAAGGAAACTACAATACTACAATTTTGTCTAAATAGCATTTGTGATCACAACATTACTGTGTGAACGTGAACATTTTTACAGTCAACATGAAAAAATCTGTAATGTTTTCAGTAAGTCATTCACGTGTGAACTGGGCCTGAAAGTGGAAACAAAGATAAACAGTGCAGCATCATGCAAGGACACTTTTCCCTGGTTCTGTCGTTCTCAGTATCATTGTGCAACAGGTAGGATCCAGGAGGAACTTGAAACTAACAATGGGACCTTTGTTCTGACTTCACTTCCATAGTCGGCTTTAGATAAGTGTTCATTATCTGTCAGGTGCTGCTGTTTATGCACAAGACCTACATTTACATTCTCAGACACTCTTTGTAGTTATTGCAGGGTGGAAACACAACAACAGGCAAATAAGTATATGAGTCTCTGCAGTGTGTGTGTGTGTCTTAACAAATTCACGCAGAGATTAAAATGGATCACATTTCCAGGTACAGTGAGCTATGACCTCCATAGCTGTACAGACAGTGCTGCTAGATTATGTTCTGTTTCCAAATAGTCAAACCAGGATTTAATAAGTTTACATATCAGCCATTCAATGTTAATCGTGTCATATTGTTAGAACATGTCTTGGTTCACAAATATCTGGGCTATAGCTGTGATCATGTATTTCTTCAATGCCCCAGTTTTACGAACAGTAGTGGAAGCATGGACCTTTTCTTAATTTTTTTTTTAAGAGGACTTGAAGTGGCGTTTGTACCAGGGCAACCACTAAAGGTTACTAAGTGCCATAAAAACGCATGACATTTGGACAAACTGTTATCAGTCAAAGGTTGGAAATATTAGAATAGTTTACGTCAACCATAAGAGTCTTCCATTGATTGCTCTATAAACGCTGCTGAAATTGTATTTTGTATGTAAGTACATACATGATCTTACTAGTGCATGTGTGCTATTAGCCATTGTTTGTTTGTATGTACTTTATATCAGCTGTCCTGAAACTGCAGATAAAATTTAGTCCCATGACTAAATCTAGCCCATTTACAGGGTAAACCCATGTTCATTAATCTGCACTGTTCCTTTTCACTAAATGAAAAAATGAAGTAGTCTTTGATCCTTAAAAGAAGGAGCACTTTCTCTTAACAAAGTGGAGGGTTTGTGCCATGAGGACTGGTCAGGTAGCACTGGCTCTAAATGGTGAGGTATGGGTTGGTTAAATATAAACACTGTTAAACGGTTAAAATGACTAGATGGATTTACTGCAACATTTCAAAGTGTACAAAGTCAAATTGCTTGGAAGTTGCTAGCAGAGCAGCAGCTGGAGTGTTTATCCATCTTTGTTTATAAAGAAGTCAGAACACGGGGTGGAGAACAGCATGAATTAATGTTATGGTTTCAGTGATTCACGTGTCTCAGGAACCCTTGTGGGTTTTCCCCACATCACTTTTAACATTGCCTTTTAGCACTGCTCTTAAAAGGGCAGTGCTTTGATATTTTGAAAAAACGTAATCATTTTTGTCAGATTGTATGTGGTTTACACAACCCATAATAATGACTGTGGGCCATAACTGCACTTTATCTGATGCACTCAGTGGAATTCACTGGTGGATACATCTGAAGTAGTTTCCTTGTAGTGGCAGAAGGAGCAAGAGTGACTGTAATGTTTGGCTTGACTGAAGATCGTTTACTTACTGTTTTGTATTTATCATCACCGAAAGACAAAGGCATGTGATAATGTGTTTTTGCCTTTGTGTGTCTGTTATCAGCATTTTAATAAAACTTGCAGAACATAATCTGTAGCTGTACATCTACAACAGAATAACTTTTGGTGTCAACCCAAGTCAAAATGGTTGTCACAACCAGCTGACCTTAAAACACACAAAAATAGCTGTGACTTACTCAATTTTAAAGATATTGTCCTACAATTTAGTGTGGTTGTAGCTAAGACTGATCCCCCAACATGCACAGACTCTGAGCATGCACAAGATCTTTGTTCAAAGTTCTGCCATTACCTGTTTGGAGTCAGCTCTGTTTGTTATCAAAATATCTCATGAACCACAGAACAGATTTTAATGAAGGTTTCAAGAAATAATCATAGGATGAACCAATTGTTCATGTTTGGAGCCAACTCGACTCAGGTTAGCTATCACAGCCAGGAGCTGGTGCCTGTCTCCAGCAGTCACTGTGAGAGAGGTGGGGGACACCCTGGACAGGGACACATAGAGACAAACAACCATTCTTGGTCTCACTCACATCTATCAGTTAACCTAACATGGCATGTCTCTGGTCTGTGGGAGGAAAGTGGAAACATGTAAACGTCACCCAGAAAGGTCTCAGGCCGGGATGCGATCCTGGATCCTGGAACCTTTTTGCTGGGCGGCGACAGCCCCAACCACTGCTCCACTGTGCCACCCTATCACAGCCAACTGACATTAAACACACACATTACACTACACACTGCCTGACTATTTATCTGCTTATTAGACTGTTTGTCTATTAGTAAAATATGTCATGAAACACAGGATATATTTTAATAAAAGTTTCAGAAAGTAATATTTGGACGTACATCTACAACTGATTATTTTTGGGGGTCAGTCCAGTTTAAGATGAACACCACTGCTAATCAACAATGGCTCTAACTCAGCCAATTTAACAAATCTGGAGATAAAATTTGACACGATAGTAGCTGAGAGTTATGCACAACACACACTCTGAGTCTGACATCTCACAACACTGCATTAGATCACACAAACCTTTACTATCAAGATTTGACAAAAACAGCTACATCTGTCACTTCTTCTAGGGATGCTCTTGGTCTAAAATTCTACCATGAAAGATGGTGGGTAATATGCAAGGAATGCTAGGAATGCCATTTTTAATTTGATTTCATTTCTTTTGGATGACTCTTTTTTTTTACTGGCTGCGGTTGGTTGTCCTGACATATTTTCCGAGACTTTTCGAAAGGACTATTTTTAAATGTGACTAGCAGGCATGAAAGTTGGCCAACCTGAGGTATCTTCACACGCGGGTAAAGCCAAACAAAGAGGAAAGGTCTTTCAGCAGTAGTGATGGTTGGTTGGACGCTGATGGGATGTTGGCAGCAGTGTTTCAGTGGTGACACAGTCCAGCTGCGTGGCTCACAGACCCTCTCCAAATGTTCTCTGGGCATTAAACAAAGCACCACTTTACTCAGGCTTTGACTTTTTAACAAAGCTGTTAAACAAGGTGTGACAGAATCACCTCAGGTCAACGAGTCGTTCTCTAAAACACATGGGTCATTGTAAAACTCCTCAAACAAACTAAATGTGACAGAAACCAAAATATATCCACTCAGCCCTGGTTTAGCCAGTAACTTAGCGTGATGATTGACTGTAAAATAAACCCAGTAGACAGATGTTTACCTGTATACATTTGTAATCATAAAATATGGAATGTTTTATTACATCTCTTTTATGTGTTGGTTCTTATGAGGCTTCTGCTTTGATTTGATTACCGTATTCTCCGGACTATAAGGTGCTCTTAAAAGCCTTCAATTTTCTCAAAAAACATCAGTGCTCCTTATAATCCGGAGCACCTTATATCTGTAAGAAGTTGTAATGTTTTAGTAGGACTTTGGTAAACTACAAAGCTGCACCTC
Organism: Kryptolebias marmoratus; assembly: GCF_001649575.2. Lineage (NCBI taxonomy): Eukaryota > Metazoa > Chordata > Actinopteri > Cyprinodontiformes > Rivulidae > Kryptolebias > Kryptolebias marmoratus. The sequence continues at coordinate 3,805,382 of NC_051430.1, read as the reverse complement.
TTGCAGCATTAAAGCTCAGTTATAGTCACACAGGGCTCTGTGCACGGACCTGAGCGAGCGGTGGAGGCGTTTATACTTGATGCTTACGTCAGTGCTGTATTCTCTGAAAAGACAGGAGGCTGTTTTGTTTCACTTAATGCACCTTATAGTCCGGTGCACCTTTATATGACAAAAGTTCTAAAATGGACCATTTGTTGACAGTGCGTTTTATAATCCAGTGCGCCCTATAGTGCGGAAAATACGGTACAATATCCATCTTTATTATATTGTATGTACTTTATAATATGAAACCCTTCAAACTGATTGTTTTCTTTTATGTACAAAAGCATCGAAACTGACTGATCATTCACACAGTTTTCCTGTTTTTGTTTTTATTGTTATTATTTTGCAGTAAGTATTTGCATTCTAACTACTTCTGCATACTTTGAGCTGTTTTAGCCGTTCATATATCAAAACGTTCAACTCATTTGGAAAATGGGTCCTATGACTTCTGGTTTTTGTAACTTTTATACTATTCAAAATTTGTAACTTTAATTACAAATATTTTTCTTTATAGAAAAACATTGATCTTTTCAATTCCTTAAAAAACAATTCCTTAATTGTTCACTTTTTGTCTGCTTATGCTACTGTTAGCTTTTTGCTCGCCTCTTGCTACTTTTAGTGTCTTGCCTCTCTTGGCTCTTATCTGGCAATTTGCTTCTTCGATTATGGCTAGTGTTGTGTTTCTTTTCACTATAACAACTCAATTTCTCAGTTTCTTTAGCCAGTTTTAATACTCATTCAGCATTTCATATTCACACTACATTTTTACAGAAAATGCAGTTTCTTGAGTTAATATACTGTTCATTTTTTTTGTGTGTGTATTTGTATATATTGTTGTGCAGCTTTGAAAAAGACAAGTTCAATCAGGAATAGCTTGATACGACCTTTGGTAGTGGTACGTCACAACATTGGCAACAACAAAAAAAAAAGGAAATCGGTGGGATTTGGACAAAAGAAATGAGAAAACCCAGCATTGTTTGGAGCTCTAAAGTTCAGTCACACTTCACAGTAGAAACATCCTTCAAGCTTTAAATGGGTCACATTAAATTGGACTTTACATGTCTGAACAGGCATTTTAATATATTTAACAGTTTTACACAATCACAGTTTAGATTTTATGATTTTTACAGATTTTCCCACTGAATATTCAAATGACACTTATGATGTCACACTCTAACTTAAATTATCTAAGATTTTAAAAACTTTTGCAAACAAACTTTTCTTACTCCACAACTCTTTTGGTACATATATAAATTATATATACAAATGGGTATTTTTGTTTTCTTTCACTCTGTGTGTTTCACAGCTGCTGGTTTCCTCTCAGATTCCCCCAGAGTACAAGATTCCACAGCTTAATTATATTTTAGCTCAAAATATTTCCTTCAAAACTGGTTCTTTTGATGAATAGTAGACTTATTGAAATTCCAGTCTTTGCTTGTTTATAATCTGCCATTTAAGGCTCATTCAAGCTGATAATTCTTTGTTGAGAAGGCGTCGGGACTTCCTGTGTTACCTGCCATCATCATGCCACTTCCTGGAATTGTTGGACGCTCTCTCACATCAGCCTGAAAGGCTGAATGCCCTCTCCATCACAGCATTCTGTTTAAAAAAAGGATTTTCTTGCTCACAGGCGATAATGTTTGTCTGAGCGTGTGCACTTATGTGTTTATATCTCTGTGAGCATTATCAAATTATCTCATGAACCACGGGGTGGATTTTAATGAAACTCTAAGTAAGTCAACTGCTGGTTAACTTTTGGAGTTAACCCTATTCAAGTTTAACATGGCTGTCACAGCAAAGTAACCTCAGCAAACACAAAGATGGCTGTAACTCCTCCAGTTTTACAGATTTTTATGGAGACAAAATAGATCCAAAATACCTGTGCGTGTGTAAAAGGATTTGTGCGTGTGTAAAAATATTTGTGCGTGTGTAAAAGGATTTGTGCGTGTGTAAAAGGATTTGTGCGTGTGTAAAAATATTTGTGCGTGTGTAAAAGGATTTGTGCGTGTGTAAAAATATTTGTGCGTGTGTAAAAATGTATTTGTAATTTGTGTAAGCATCTTTGTGTGTAAGTTTGGATAGTTGTATCTGTGAAAAATGATTGTAAGCCTTAAAAAGAAAATAAACCTTTTCCTACGCCTCCAAATGTTGAAAAAGTACACACAAGTCGCCAGATACACACACACAAAACTGCAGTT
>NC_051430.1:3750264-3801796 GCF_001649575.2 Kryptolebias marmoratus | reverse complement strand
TTACAAATACATTTTTACACACGCACAAATATTTTTACACACGCACAAATCCTTTTACACACGCACAAATCCTTTTACACACGCACAGGTATTTTGGATCTATTTTGTCTCCATAGATTTTGGGCTAAAACCTGATGTGGTAGTAGGTGAGAGTTAGGCACAACATACTCTGTGTGCTAAAATGTTACCGACTCCAAACGTGAATAACTTTTAGATGTACAGCCAGTCATGACTTTATAAGAGTTTCACTACAAACCTCTCAGTGGTTAATGAGATATTTTGCTAACAGACACAAGGTTGATTACAACAGCTAATGCTAAAGTTTGAGGCGATCCACAGTGAGTAGCAGGTATTATTTCTTTCTGTCTTTAAAGAATTAAATCTGAATCGTAAGCCCTTATTACCGTCGTTCGTGTGCTTGTTTAAAAGCTCCCATCTGATCTTATTAGTTGTGTTTTCAGCAGACCCGCTGGGGGGAACAGGGTGATGGTCTCTGTGTTCAGGCCAAAATGCGAAATTAATCTTTAATCCAAACAAGTTTGCAATAATTCTTTTTTACAAATGTTTACATAAATGGACAAACAAATATTACAGTTATACCTACTGATGCCCGACTTGTGGAACCTACAGAGCCTGTTTGTTTTGTTTACATTTTTAGCTTCAGTTAGTGGAAATCGTGATCATCGGTGAACACCTGTGTATTCCTCCACTGACGGTTGTAGATTCCAAGTAATCCCTCGATTAAATTTACTGTGAAATTCTGCTTTAGATCTACCTTCTTTTTTTTCAACAGATTCCTTGTTGTTCTTCATTTCACATATCTTAATCACGTTCCCTAGCATTGTTGGAAGTTTGCAAGCACAGTCTGAATTTCGGAGTGGCCTCTGTTTGAAAGTTAGAAGGAAACTGGCAGAGAGGGGAGCAAACGGCCTTTTACACCCTCATCAGAAATGACATGAAAGAAACTGTGGAAACCAGCTAAAGATGAAGAATGAATAAACTGTTAGGTAGTTTAACCTGAAACCTAAAACCTGCACTAAATGAAAGAAACGACAGTGACTTATTCAAAAGAATACATTCATGAGGAAAATAAAGTCCACACTTTCAGGTCAAGGGTTTTACATAACAGGACATAATAATAAAAAATCTGTAATTTAAAAAATTCAAATCTAACCTCAAGTGAACAAAAACTTGAAAAAATCTTCGGTCGAACTTGTTAGAAGATTGGCAGCAGTCCTAAAGTTTGTGTGAAAACATTGTCACTGTAGAATGTTCTGTAGGTGGACTTTCTTTTTTCCCATGACTGTGTAAAATGGAAACTTGAACACATTACATTTCAAGTATGGCAGAAATGTGTTCCTAATGAATAGCATATGTTCACACAGAGTGAGTTCAGTTCAGTTTAGACAGAAAAGTCTTTCTGCTGCACTGTTCTTCTTATTTATTTATCTTTTAAAATAACCTTTTAGGCTTAGATTGTTTTTGTATTTACACATATCCAGAAACTAAAGCAGCCCACTGGACATTGGGATCATTTGTTATGTCCTTTTTTTGTTTGTATGACATTCCTGTCAGTCAAACAGACTGCTGGTATTTAGTCTCTGTCATTGTACGTGTTAACTGTTTTATTTTGTTCTAAACTGCTAATCCATATTGCACATTAAAGCTAACTGTTAATTTTTCATTTGCAGGTTTATGCGAGGAGCATAAAGTCCAAACGCCAGCCTTTACTGATGCAGTCCGACTCTACCGACAAGCTCACGGGCACTATGGCACCTGGGAGATGATGTGTGGGGTTCCTTCACAGGTAATGAATACAAGTGGTTTTATGTTGCCAAAAACATCTGACTCACTTTGTGGCAATTAATGAGCTGTCAGGACACGTTTGAAACTTTAAAAACATGGTTTTGTTTTAGTTTGTTTTAAAACCCCAAAAAGTAGAAATCTTTTTGTTTTTCTACGTCTGATAAAGAAAAATGGTGAAACTTTATTTCGGTTTCATCATCTGATCACTCCTGCATACCTTTGATGTATCAAAGAAAATGCCACTCAATAATCAAAAAGGAAGCTCATACAGAAAGATCGTTTTGTTGAAAAGGGACCGAGTAATAACCATTTTGGTCAGACCTTGTAAGCACACCTCGTCGTTAGACCAAGGCACTGATGCTACTTTCATGGCCATTTTCAAAACACTGAAACACGAGCTCTTCCACAACGACCAAAAGCAAATCGCTAAGAAGATGGTGGTAAGGAGCAGTCACTGGAAATAAGACTCATCTGTGCTGTCCTCCCCCGTCCACTGAACCAATCAATGGCCTGCAGTCCGCTGACATCAAATCTGCAAGACCAGTCGGTCCCCATGGAACACCGGATCCCTGGCCAATGCAAAGACTCAGAACCCGGGCGGGAACACGGACTGACCCGACCCAGGCCGGACTGAGGCGTGTCAGCACTCGGAGTATGTGTTGTGAATGACAGAGCTACAGCCACATCACTGTAAAATTGACTGAGTTATAGCAGTTTTATGTTTGCGAAGGTTGATTAGTTGTGGTAGTCATCTTGAATTGGAATCTGTCCATTTGATTTGATTGAAAAAAAAGACTTTTCAACTCAAGGTCACAAAGGCTTGTCATGTAAAGGTGGTTTTAATCTTGCAGCAGCAGCAGCGCAGCGTCGTTGTCAGCCATGACTGTTCGTGTGTGTGAGCTGTTGCAAGGATCGGCGAGGGGAGGGGCTCAGGGGCTGTTTCAGCAACGTATGGAGATGAACACACCCTGTTTATACTGACAAAAACGAGTACAGTTTTAAACCGTTTTTAGTATCAATTATATTAAAATATCAGTTATTTTGACAGCCCCTGTGGGATGTTGTCAGCTTGGTTGGTGCATGTGTGAGTGAAGAGGCTCGTCTTTGCAGCCATAACACAAAACCATTGTCCAAAAGAGGCTGGAGTTGTGTCTGTCCTCTTATCACCCCCTGCTAAAGGTGAAAGGATGGTGATGACGTTTTGCCTGTGTCAGCGTGGGTTTTGTCTAGTTGGCAAAATATCTCCTGAACCACTGGACACATTTTAATTAAACTAAATTACAAAACGTACTCCTTTTCAAAGGTTTTGTAATATCACATGATCTCATCCTTATTGTCGGTTACAATTTTTGACCAAAAAGGCTATAGCTCCATGCTTTCTCATTGTAAGATGGCATTAGTTTAAAACTCTGCATCACTTGAAACAATGCATATTGCAATACAGCTTTCCCACCAAAGACCTAAATTGTTGTTTTTCTGGATGCAGCCATTTCAGAGAAAGTGAACCATGATGCTTGAAGAAAAATACAGTCCAGTTTTAGCAGTTTGAACTGGGTAACAGTGTGTTTTCCTTGTAGATTCTGTCTAACCTGGTGATGGAGGGCCTCCTTCCTGAGCTGAGAGAGCTCATCTCCCCCCGCCTCAAAGGCAAGCTGCACGAGAGGCAGAGGACCTGGATGCTGGTGAGAAGCTGTTCCACCTACTGTCACCTTGGCTCTTAGGACCAGATCATGCTTTTCTGCACTGTATATGTGTCAGTTTCTTCTCAAAGACACTGTAACTGATGGTTTTAAGTTGGACGTGCCCTAGTTTTTTAAGCTTCTTTTTTGCAGAACCATGATGATGATTGTTATTTTTACATGCAAATATTTTAGAATCCTGTTAGAATCATTCAGCCATTATGTTCTTTATTTTAGTTTAAAAGAAAAACTAATGTTGCCTGTGTATGAGGAGAGCTTGTTGAGCTCCAACCATGCACCCTGAGCTGTGAGTTCTTTGTTTTCTGAGTGCAGATCAGTGATGTAGCGTACTGCTTGGTGCAGTCCCAATGCCAGGCCCAGTATGACACCGTGGTGCACAAGTGTGAGGCAGCCCGCTCCTCTCTGGAAGCCTCCGTACGAACAGACATGGACCAGATCATCACGTCCAAGGAGCATGTCTCCAACAAGATCAAAGGTCAGAAACAGATCTGCCTGTTTTCTTTACTCAAATGATACAGACACAGATTTATAAACCTTTTTTTCTTTGTAGCTGTGGTGAAGCTCAGGTTGAAAAGGCTTGCAGCTTGCATCAGAGAAAATGAGAATCAAACTCATTTCCTATACCTGGTTTGAAGTAAACAAGATGACTTTGTCGTGTCAGCTGGCTGCAGAATAAATGATGCTGATTTGGCAAAATGAAGCTGCAATACAAAGGTTTTGTTTTTTCTTCCAGGAATCAGCTGGGGTATAAATTTAGCACTGTGACCTGTCATGGCAGCTGTTGCACACACTCTCCAAAGAATTAAACAAATATACTCGTTTGATTGATCTTATTTAAGTGAAGGCTGCCTGTGGCAGTTTCCTCCTGTGCTCTGTGGACATTTCTGCCTCTGCATTATGAGGCACCACCGATGGAAAGACTTAATGGGTTTAAACCCCATTTTCTCACTTGGTGCTTGTTCACTGTTGTTCTTTAAGATTTTAAGGAAATGTCAGATTAGGAAATGAGTCAGAGTTTGTGTCAAATAGGCTTGTGTGACACAATTCCCTTCACCACCAACTCCTCCTCAGTGTGCTCTCACTGCCCTGCGCTTCATCATGAAAAGAAGTTTAAATCATTTTCCTGCAGGTTTCAGCTTTCAAAAACATCATGTGCTGGGACAATAAGGTCATCATGGTAGAAGTTAATGAGGCCACTTGCCTGGGCTGGCACTCCTACAGAACAATGGCCTATGGAAAAGTTTGAGCCTGACGCTCAACCCTGTTGGATACAGACTCGTTCTCCTCTCCTAATCTGATGTTCTTTGTTCCCTGCAGCTGTGGTTCTTCCCAAGGCTGAGAAGTTGCTGAAGGTGAGCATCCAGCCATACATCAGCTCGATTCTGGACGCTCTGATGGAGCCCACCAGCCGAGGGTTTTCTGAGGTCCGTGACGTCTTCTTCAAGGACTTGGTGGAAATGAGCAAGAACTCCCTCAATAACGGGACCAAGGAGACTGTGGCTCAGGTGAGGAGGACTGTCAGCAGCTTTTCAATCTGTTGATTGTTCCCCAGCATATCATTATGACTGCTATGCTGGGGATCATTTTGGTGCAGCTGTGTCTTTAAACCCAATCAGTCCAAGAGAACCTGTGTGAACCGTCCCCTTGTTGTCCTCAGCACATGGAGAAGACCTCCATGCTGGCCTTCCATCCGGTCAAGATGCAAAGCTGTTATGAAAAGGTGGAACAACTGAGTCTGGAGGGCCTGCAGCAGAGGTTTGATGTCTCCAGCCCCTCAGTGTTCATCCAAAGAGCCCAGATCCTCATGAGAAAGGTGACAATCTGTTTGTTCAGTAACATTTAGGAAATCTTGAGGAAAGTAACTGTTGAATGTTTAACTTTTAGATTGCAGCTAATTGAATACCCACGCCTCGCCCTACCCTACCGAGTGTGTAGGATACACAGTTTTGATGCGTTGTAAGCTACTGCAGAAACATGGCTGTGCATCACGGCAGAAGGAAGGGAGCAGCTGAGCATCTCATTCTCAGCTCATTCTGGAAGATTGTCATGAAAATTAGTTTAATTCCTCACCCGATACCCTCATGAAGGGATTTATTTCCTAGAATGCTGCTTCAGGAAGCTTGGAGATTTTAATTCAGTTCAGTTTATTTTTCTGGCACCAATTCACTAAAAAGGGGATCTCATGGCATCAAACAAAAGAAAAAAGAAGTCCAAATCATAAATCCACTTCAAATTCAGTTACAGTCAGTTCACTTCCTGTAATAATACGATAATTTACATTCAGTACATAATGAAAGGCAGATTAGTAAAAGTTATTGTAGATTACGTCACATCTTCACATGTGTTTTAGGTGTGAAGCACATGTATTTCAGTCCAGAAGGAGAACTTCATGGGTTATTGACCCAATTCATGCACTTCACACAGTCACGCTTTTTTAACGTTTCACAGAAGGAAAACAGGCTGATCATGACAGAATAAATGAGTCGGGGAACAATTAATTACTATAATGAAATATTTCACCACCTGTATAACGATCAAACGTTTGGGCTCCTGAAAACAAAGAGTGTTAAAACATGTATTTTATTTTGAAATCGTTCCTATAATGCAATGATTGTTTTCTTTCTCTGTGTTCCTCCAGCAAATGGATGATGCAGTGTACACGTTTGAACAGATCCTTCACCAGAGTCTGGAGTCTCAGGGTACTGAGGATCTCTGTAAGAGCATCCAGCGCTGCCAGGACCGAGTCATAAAGGTCAAACACACACAGGGACAGATGGCATTACACTGAGTTTTTATAAATGATTTTGTAGATTTCCAAATGTTGGACCCCACCAGATGAGCAGAGCCTTGAGAATGAAAACATGCACCCTGGAAAGGCATTCTGACAAGTTGTTGAATAAAACATTGTGCATCTGTTTGGTTTAAAGATTGATTTATTTATTGTTACTGTGTCTCATAAAAGTTTTAAAATTATTTAAAAATTGACTTTTTTCTGCTTGTTGCTGTTAATACAGTTAAAGAAAAAACATACCTTTGAAATCCTCCGACAGATAATTTTGTTTGTAGCCTTTTGTAAAAAAAAAAAAAAAGACAAGGTTCACTGAAATAACTTAAAACTGACAAAAAAAAAAAAAAAACTAATTTACTAAAACTCAATTAATGAAAATTCAATTTGTTTTGAATTTTGGTTCAACAGAATTACTGAAAAATAAAACTAATAACTGGCCTTGACAAAAAGGCTGGTAGTAGGTTCTTCACAATGTAACTAATAGCTGCACTTTTATGTTCTTTAATTGAATTATTTGTCAATTTACACCACGGACAGTGTCATTATCAGTGAAACTGACTTTCCACCCCTCCACAGGCTTCACTACACATAACAGACATGTGTTAAAGACTGTTGTGTGAGAGCAAACTTTGCTTTGGATTTTCTTTACCGTGATAAATCACTGACAGCTGTATTATGTGCCGTTGGTGGTACTCCTGTTAATTCTGTGTTTCTTTAGTTGATTTTAGTGATTTTTCTTTTTATTACGTTCTTTAGTTTCAAATTATTTCAGTGAACTTTTCTTTCTTTAATGAAAGGTCATTTGTCTGCATCTGTATTTGCTTTTAAACCTAATGTTTGGGTTCTGCACATTATCACATACTCCACAATAGTAAGAAGCTCCTCTTGTGGTCCAACAAACCAATTCTTTCCATCAATGTATTAAAACTTTCAGCTGCATGTATCAGGAAAACACAAGTTCCTCAAATTACTGTAAAACAAATCGGGCTGGTAATAAATGTAAAAGGTAAAAGGGTTTCATCGCTGCACCTTAAAGCTTTCTCCTGTCTCTCCGTTGTTGTGATATTCAGAAGTTTGACTATGACAGCAGCACGGTGAGGAAGCGTTTCTTCCGGGAGGCTCTCCTGCAGATCTTCATCCCCTACATGCTGAAGCAGCTCAGCCCATCCTGCTCCTCGGTGAGTTCGGCTTTATTTTTCTTTTCTGTGGCAGTATCAGCTGAGGACATGCCTACCTGCGCTGCTGCAGCCTGTTACTAAATATGACCAGATGTTGTTGTTGCTGTGAACACCAGGAGCTTCCACGCTTCCAGGAGCTGATTTTTGAGGACTTTTCCCGCTTTATCCTTGTGGAGAACATCTTTGAGGAGGTGGTTCTGCACTCAGTCATGAAAGACATCATGATGGGTAAGTCTTCTACAGAGGTAACTGATTCACTGTACGATGACTCTGGGTTATCACTGGAGCAGATTACAGCTCACATTTAGAACTGTAAAGAGGTGTTCCTGATGCTTTAAAGCTGGGGTTCCTCAGCCACAGAACAACAGTGGCAAAGCAGAGGACGCCAACAGACTGAATAAACTTATTAAAGTCTGTTATAACACCTTGGAGGGACAGAATAATTCCCACAGCCTTCAAAGAATCGTAGACAATCTTAGGAGCTGCATCAGAAAGCCACTCCTTCATCCCAGATGCAAAAACAAACGGCCAAGAAAATCCTTCCTCTCTGCAGCTTACCCACCTTCATTCGAGCTGAGGTCACTGAGCAGGACTAAATGGATTCAACAAACATTTGCACATTATAGATAAATCTGCATATTTTTTCTTACCACACAGAATGGATTGTTATCATCATGTACAGAGAAATGCATCTCAAACCATACCTTTCTCCTTACGTGGAGATAATTATTTCTGCCAATGTTATCACTTATAATGTTACTACTCCATGACTAATCCTGTTTTTGTATTTTGTTTTATTGTCTTCTTGCACTTTTATTATTGTGCTGCTGTTCTGTGAAGTACCTGGATGCTGCTATGACAACTAAATTTCCCTCTTCTGTTCATCCCTCCCTGCCTTCTCAAATAATTAACTGACCTGAAATGGGAACGGTTCAGTCTGAGAAAATAATGTCTTATTTTTATATACAACTATACAATCAAACTGCACTTCTATTACAACTTGGTTAGATAATATCTTTCTTTCAGGTCACAATGACATTCTTACAAGTCAGACTTAAACACTGAAATGTCTGTAACATTCGTACATCGAAGCTCATCTTGTATTAGGGGAAACTCAGATATCTTAAAAAACAAGTTCTTAAACATCCTAAGTGGCTGTTGTACCATTTATTGGCTGTACTGGATTTATAATAAAATCTTCATAATTAAATACTCCTGGGACAAATGACACCACAGGTTTCATCTCTCAGCTCCAGAAAGCCACGTTCTTCCACACAGAATGAAGATTATGGATATGTGGAAAAAAATCAGTTAGCAGTGATGTGTAACCTGCTAAATCTCCACCTTTCTTCTGTCTGCAGCTGTGAAGGAGGCAGCAGTCCAGAGGAGACACAACCTGTACAGGGACAGCATTGTCCTCAGCAACAGCGACCCCAGCCTCCAGCTGCTGGGTGAAAACCCGTCCATTGACTGGGCCGAGAAGTACGGAGCAGACCAGGAGGAGGCAGGAGATGCGGGAGAGGAGGCTGATGGGAACCATGCCGAGTCAAAGAGGAGAAGGATGAAGCAGGTGGTGTCCATGATCCAGGTGGAGGGCTCCACCTTCATTCCTGGTGAGTCGTGCATAGAAGTGCCCAGCATTGACGTCATTGTGGAGGAGAAAGCTGATGAGGAGGCCTCCGCTGAGCAGAGGGGAGCTGCAGAGAACCCTTCAGGCATGTCCATTGGGTCCACCTTGAAGGAGGAAGCAGTCCAAGCAGAGGAGCAGACTCAAGAAGAGGTTGTCCTAAAGGTTGAAGCAGCTGCAGAAGGGGCTCCAGGTGAAGGAGAGGAGGAAGAGAAAGAAGCCGAACAGCCAGTGGTGGTGAAGGAGGAGGTCTCAGAGGAGGTAGTGTCATCGCCACCTCCTCTGAGTGAAGCTACTGAAACAAGCCCACACACATCCAACGGTTCTGTCTTAAAGGAAAAAGAAGCCAAACCTGAGGAACTGTGTAAACAAGATGTCCCACTGGAAGTTGAGTCCAATGCAGAGCCAGTCAAAGAAGAGAAGGAAGAGGTCAGCCAGCCAGTGGAGGAGGCAGAGGAGGAGGCCTCTCCACCACATCTCACTGAGGAAACCACTCCAGAGAACCCTCCAGACGCAGCAACCAACTCCCCCCTGCTTCCTCACAACGATAGTGGCTTCCAGTCTCCCACCACCGAGGTGGTAAAGGAAGAAGAGGCGACCTCTGAGGAGGAGCATGAAGCCGTGGCAGCAAAGGAAGAGCCTGAAACGAACGACTCTGACAGCAGAAACCAGTGATGAAGTCAAACTGAACCCGTTTTTTTTTGTTGTTTTTTTTAAACAGTAAAGGACACTTTATACTGTTTTAACCACATCCTGTTTCCGTTTCCACAGCAGAAATCACCAAGTGTGGCTCAGAGGCTCACACAAGCCTGGAGGACCCCCAACTTTCAGTCCACACACACAACCCACACACTTCTTTTCTTTCCACTTAGTTGAATGTGAGCACAGTGGCCGGCTGGTGTGTTAGAAACATGGATCAGGAGCGTGAACACTGGTGAAACGCTTGTTGATTTAGTCTGTTTTATCAAACTCCTGTAACCTGCAGCAGTTAGATTTTTAGGACTTTCTTGGGTGTTGGAAACTCAGGTAATTGAGCTGCTTGGACCAAGTGTGATAAGAAAAAACCCGGATTAGTTTTTTGGCGTAATGCTGGGCGCAGTGAGCTGCATGAAAGGCAGAGATGTTTAAAGTTCTTTCCTTCAACGTGCATGTGATAAATGGATTGTCTCAGTGAACAAGTTTTAGAGCCTCTCAGACAACATTATTTTATTGACTTCATGTATGTTGAGTATGAAAGATCAACAAACCACCAAACTGTCATTTTACAGATTTTTTAAAAATCATTTCATAAATGTGTTTACTGATTTTTTTTTTTTCACTTCTTATTTATTATTTTGCACCCCATTATTATTTTGTCTTGTTTTTTTTAGATTTATTTTTCTCTTGTGTGTTACAAATCAAACCTATTGATAATAAATCATTATCCATTAAATATGATTAATTAGTCCTTGTGGTTTTTGACTTGGAGAAGGAGAGCAACAGTCTTTAATAAATGTAAACGACATCAACCACTTCTCAGAAAGGAGATTTTTATAAAAGCTGTTTTTAAATGGCTCCCATTGAAACATTTTTCAGACTGCAAATTTATAAACAAACCTGAATGATTTTTAGTATATATGCTGCATTAAATTAGCTTCTTATCACCTAAAGAGGAAGGGGTGATAATGTTTTTGCCCATGTTTGTTCATCTGTTAGCAAAATATCTCCTGAACTACTGAACAGATTTTATTGAAACTAAGAAAGTAGTCATTGGATGTACTGTACATCTATAGCTCGTTAACTAGAAGTTCAATTCAAGATGGCTGCCACAGCCGACTGACTACAGAGAACACATAAATGGCAATAATTCACACAATTTTAGACATTTAGGTAGAATTTGGTGTGGTCACAGCTAAGAGTCGTCCCCAGCACATATTCTAACTGCTAACATATTTAGTGAGATCTGTTTCTCTGACTTGGACATTAATTATTGGAGTCAGCGCTGTCTGTTAGCGAAACCTCTCCTGAACGACTGGACGGACTTTAATGAAACCATCGAGTGCACATTTAGGCTAAATAACTACTGAAGTCCACCTAATTAAAGATCCACAACTGGTTTCCATTAGCAAATTCAACAATAACTCAGTCAGGTTTACAGATATTGAGCTCAAATTTAGTCCAGTAGTAGCTGAGAGTCATCCTCAACACATGCTTCGGTGGTTAACACATTTCATGAGATCACATCGTTTAATTGACTACAACTCGGTCTCTTCTCAGCATGAGATAATCTCAGTTTAAAACTGGCATGAAAGGTGGTGTGGGAATGCTCGGCTTTCATTTATTTCTTATTTATTTGAATACTTTCTGAAAAAGGAAAGCTTGAATGAAACATAGGAAGTTTAATTTTCCTCTTCCTTCTGTTTTCTGAATGATAATGAAGAATGCACAGATGTGTCAGTATTTTGATCCGTTCATCATTTTAGTCTGTTCATTTTTAAATAATGCAGATGACCTGTGTTTTCAGCAGGGGGCGCTAAAGAACAACATATCACTGTTTTCAATAAAAGCTTTTTGCTTTTCCTGCAGTGGGACTGAACAGTTTGTCTGCTAAATTCTGCCTTTGGAATGATTTGATACTTTCTAGTAATATAAAGAGGAGAGCCAAGAGTTGCAGCAGATGATTATTATTAATATTTTACAAAACATACATGTAAAAGCAGGCTTTGTGTGACGAGTTCATAAACCAGGGGTGTCCAATCCTGGTCCTCAGGGCCACTATCCTGCATGTTTTACTTGTTTCTCTGCTCCAACACACCTGATCTGAATCAATGGGTGATTAACAGACTTCTGTAGAACATGAAGAGGTGATTTAACCTCTGAATCAGGTGTGTTGGAGCAGAGAAACAAGGAAAACATGCAGGATAGTGGCCCTGAGGACCAGGATTGCCCACCCCTGACATAAACCTTTTTATTTATGGTTGCTTTGTCTCCTGAAGGCTTTTGGGGAGTTCGAAGGATAAAATCAACACACATCTGTAGTTACAAATGATGTTTACAATTTGTTGGGATCCAAACACATTCTCTGGGACTAATGAACACGTCGTCTTCATGCAGGCTACTTTAGGCTAAGAAATACCAAAGCTAACTTCATGATTTTTATATTCTATAACACTGTATATTGATACTAATGCACCACATCGTATACAATCTATACAGTACAAAGACAATGAGATGATTCTGTTCTACTCTAACCCCTGGGTCAAAGGTAATAATGTGCTTGATAAAAAGTACATTAAGACTACATTTTAACTCAACCAAAAAGACACACTGAACATATATTTTAGAAACATATTTACAAGATGCCACTGAAATTTCAGATTAACTCAACATTGTAAAAATAGCAATGAAATAACCATGTACACTAGGCCAAAACTACTGCTACTTTAAATAAAAAATGTCTAATTGAACAGACAAAAAGCAATTTAAACAACAAGCTTCTTAGTAGCTTCAGATAACCGAAGTATAATTCTGTGTTTAACATCTTTCCCAGAGGAAATAAAAGACAGGATTCTTCAGCACTGATTAGAGAAAATCCCTGTTTCACTTGTTTCATTTATCATCTATAAACACATTTACAGTGGCGCTTAAAAATAAAGAACTTATCAGCTTAATAATAATAATAATTCAGTTTTAAACACTGGATGAATCCTTATTTTAAGAGTCATTTGGCAGCCGTACATCTCTCCCCTGCATGTGACACAACCTGCCCTGGGGTTTGGTAGGCTGTAACAAAGGATGTTTTCGTGTTTGACAAAGGGTTGCCAGCAGTCTCTTAAAATAAGGAATCAATCTATATTTGAAATCAAAAAGACACATTCCTTATTAAGTTCACAGGGAACACACTTTATTCTTAAAGAAATTGAAAATATAAATATACTTTGGTTTATTGAAGTATTAAATAGTTTGTTGTTTAAGCTGCTATTGGTCTTTTAAATTTGACAGTTTTTTAGTTAAAGTGACAGCAGATTTCAAACACAATCTAGAGAAACAGATTTTTCTGTGAACCTGCTACAAGAAGGCTGAGAGCTGAGTGACTTGGGTGAAATTTGTGGAAGAAGCTGAAACCCAGTTGTTAAAGCTAAAAGAAGCAGATAAGCTGGTGTAGACTCTCAGTCACCCAGGACGGTTCACCTACACCTCAAGGATAAGGGACACTCCTTTGAGGACCAAAATGTTCATATTTTGGACTGAGAAGACAGATGGTTCCAGAGGGGGATAAAGGAAGAAACCAACATCAAACAGAGGAGGAGGTCTCAGATTCCAGCTTTAGGCCTGATCCCCAGTCAGTTTCACTCCAATCAACACCTGCACTCATGTGACAAGAGTGAGTCAGACTAACAAGGACCCTAACGAGCCTCTATTGTTTAGAGAGTGAGTGTAATCTGCGTCTGAATCCACTTTATAGAACATCTCAGCTTTAAAAGCTCAAACTCCACACTCCCTGCTCTTTGATTTGAGAATAGAAGTCCAGTTGTTTTTGTTTGGGGTTAAAAGAAGCAGAGCGCCAGCTGGACGCTCCAACAGAACTGGATGACAGCAGCAGCAGCAGGGAGCTCGACGTCTTGACGTCACACGCTTACGTGCCTTTGCTCCCGCTCAGCAGCAGCAGCAGCAGCTGTAGGAGAGGCGGCGCATCACCTGTCACGAACAGACCCGCATTGCTTCTCTTCGTCGGATTGTTCGGAGTTCTGTCCTTCCTAAAAGCACCAGGGGATGGAGGGATGATCAGGAGCGACTCCCCTCCGCCTCCTCCTCCTCCTCCTCCTTCTCTACCTCCGTCGTTCGGTGCTCCGCCGGAGCCGCGGCCAGGATGTGGGCTCCGCCGCTCGGCCGGGCTGCGGTGCTCGCGGCCCTGCTGGCGCTCAGCTCCAGCCTGACAGGTGAGACGCGTCTGTCCGCCTGTCTGTCTGTCTGTCTGTCCGCCTGTCTGTCCGCCTGTCTGTCCGCCCTGCTCCATCCTGCTCCATCCTGCTCCTCCCTGCCAGCAGCCTGCTGGTGGCCTCATGGTTCTGGTCAGAGAGGAGAAGGACTCCACCATAAAAAAGCTGTTTGTCAGGAAGCGACTGGTGCTCTTTCTTCAGCCTTTTCTAAACTTTCCTCACTAACACTAAACGGGTCTTTAGGAATTTTTCTTTTTTAATTAAATTGAAGAAGCAATCTAAGTCCTGTTCAGCATGAAATAAAGGTGCAGCCTTATTGAAAGTTTGATGTTTTACTGGGATAAAAGTGTCTGATGTGCTGTTTTCACATGGTTAGAATGGCTGGGCTGTCTGAACTATTAGTGGGTTAAAAAAAAAAAAAAAAGGGAGATATTTATTCACTTTAAACCAACCAGTATTCTGAAGTTCTCTGTGCCTGGAGCTGTTTGTTGAAAAAGCCAAGGAGGATGCTGTAATCTGTTATCTGTGTCACTGCCAAGTCAACAAAAACATCCAGGTTGTTGGCTGAGTTGTGAAGCTGAAGAGCTCGTGTGTACGTGCAGTCAGAACCCAGCACAGTGATGTGTGTCCCTGTCCATGTCCCTGTCCCTGGGAGACAGCAGCAGTCTGAGAGCAGGGACACCAGTGAGCCCTGAATGTCCTCAGTGTGTGTGTGTGTGTGTTACATGTCTTGGCCTTGGTTATCATGAAAGACGTCCTGTCCATCACCTGGCTGCTGTCAGGAACACATTCCTGCTGTCAGCTGAAGAGCTCCCACTGTGTGTGTGTGTGTGTGTGTAACGTCACACACCAGTTATTTCCCAAAGGCCCACATATGAAACTGGGACTGTTGCAGAAGGCCCAGCCAGCGGGTTAAACTCATATCTGCCAAACATAAATTTTCTAATTTGCTATAAATAGAATTTTCCTTTGCTGCCAATAAAAATCTGAACCAGTCATACTGAGTATTTAAACTTTCTACGTTTAATCGTGGACATTCACAGAAGCAGTTGTGAAAAAATATAAACGTTTTTTAGTATTTCAAACACCACCAAGAGCTAATGACATAAAATCCAATTGTCCTCCAGTGAAATAAATCAGATTTTTTGTTGGCTTTGAACATGTGCACTAAAGTCATGTTTCAGACGGGAGGAAGGTGTGGAGGACAGCTGCAGGTGAGTTTCAGTGACAAGGTGTGAGTCTGTGTCTCCAACACTCTTTGATAAACTCTCCATCAGAGGAAACCTTCCTGTTTTGTGAGATGTCACTAAGATCGTCTCGACTGCTCCAGTCCTGGATGTGTAAACATTGTTTGTTTGTGAAAAGCAATGAAACAAACACTTTGGATAGCAGAGCTTCTCGTATGCAAGCCTGTCTCATTCATCATAAACTACAATACAGTGTGGGCTCATTCTGGCCTTAATGCTCATGAAAATAGTTCCCAAAGTGATTTATTTTTTTGATGTTCGTCAGTTATTTTGCTAAAAGACAAACGAAAACACACACATCATGGAATTGTTTGCAGCTGGGTCCAGACGGAAACATCTTTATATCTACATGAAGACAGAAAAACAGAACACAACTCTGATGTCATCGTTCCACCTCCTGCCTGACCTTTGACCCCAAACATGACACGTAACAATAACAGATTACATGCTTCTGTTTAGGTTGCAGATCTGCCTGTTGCTTACAGTAAAACCATCATATACTGTTTTATTTCAGTGAACAAACAGGACTGATAAACAACACATTTACATTTAACTGAGCACAGCAAAAACTCCTCATTATTACACCAGATAATCTAAGACAAAGATGTTTTGTCCTTTTATTGAACTGTCAACCATGCTGAAGCCAACAATGTAGAAAAATAATACAAAGTACATAAAGTATAAATGTAGAAAAACCTGGAACAAGGGAATAGAGTTAAGACCAAGACTTCAGCCGTCCCTCAGTGGACACTGTTCCTGAAAATCATCCATCTTGTCCGTATATTTTAATGACCCAACTCTCAGCTTTGGAGCAGATGCTCCACGCCTTGTTTTCTGCTTCTGGTGTAAAGTTGTGGCAGCATCACAGCGCCACATACAGGCCTGGTGTGGTTACTGCAGCATCTTGGGTCATTTTACTGCATTTCCATGTGGAAGAAAACATTTCGAGAGGATATTTTTTAGAAACAACAAATAAAAGATTTTATTTTTTTTGTGGGGGAGATGGGGGAGAAAAAATGTTCCAGTTTGAACCGGGGCTTGGTCAGGAACAGTTTGTTTGCATGTCTGAGTGTTTGCACACTAAAATATAAATATATCCTAGAACATGGAGAAGAGCTTACATGTTCAGTTTCTCCACATGTTAAGTTTCTCCACATGCTCATTCAAAATGACCGAGTGTATTTAAATACCAATGTTATGAAGATGGAAGCTTAACCAGGCTGTTAACCAGGCAGTGAGTGCCTGGGGCGTCACCCTCTCCCAGCATGTGTCAGCAGGGTTGTTGTGGCGGCCTAACAGATTTGAGTTTGTGTACTTGTGCAGGGCCACAAATGCTTTCACACGTGAAAGGAAGCGTTTGTGACACTGATTGACTGCCACTGGTGCTCAGAGAACTGTTCCCCTGACAGAAAGGCTCTGCAATAAACTTAGCAGCCTTTATCCAAACAGCCTTGATAAAGCAGCTCTGCAGTCAGAACTATTTACATGTGGACGTATTCAAAGCAGTGCAGTTAGGAGACGAACAGGAGGTGGACAGGTTCTGTAGTCTGACAAATGCAACAGGTGCAAATTCTTTAAAGGAATGCATATCGCCCACCACATTTCATGCCAGAGTTTTCCACTAAGATTATCTTATGTTGAGAAACGATGGAGTTGTTGGTCAAACCTTGAAAATAACTAATGTGCAGTCTAAGATGTCCCACTCAGAGTTTGTGCAGACATGACTCTCAGCTACTACCATATCGTATTATAGCCCAATATCTGTCAAATTAAATCAGTTATAAATTGAACTGGGTTTACTCCAAAAGTTCATCAGTTGTAGATGTACACTCAGTGATTGAAAGTTTCAGTAAAATTTGCCCAGTGGTTCATGAGGTATTTTGGTAACCGACACATGCACGCCCATGGGCAAGAACATTAAATCTGGATTAGACTGTCATCCAGTGCTACTTGTATGTTTAGCACGTAACCTTTTTAAAACTGAATGAATGAAATGAAGTGGACTTTGACTGATTATAGCAAAGGTTGTTGTTTTGTCCCTGTAATCAGACTTCTGTCATGTTGCCTGTATTTAAGTGTTATTCTGACAGGAGCATCATGTCTGCTCTCAGACTGACATTATCTCTGTGTGGTTCATGCTCTGGCTCAGGGAAACAGGAGGCTGTAGTGTCTGTGCTGTGGTAAAACTTTACATAGATTAGTGTCAGTCTTCAAGGAGAGGCCGCAGGAAGCAGGCAGACATTTTACAGTTTGACAGCTGCTTACCTTGGCTTTGTTCAGCATAAACTTCAACTTTTCTACTTGCCTCCTGCTGCCAACAGTGAAAGGGAGACAGTGTATTTGCCCGTTTGCGCGTCTTCATTTGTCTGTATTGTTAGCTAAATATCTCATAACTCACTTGATGGATTATAATGAAATTTTCAGAAAATAATGATTAGATGAACATCTACAGCTGATTTATTTTTAAGTTAAGATGATTCCAGATGGTAGCAACATCCAAGCAATTTTACCAACCCAAGAAATGTGTAAACTCTGTCAATTTTACAGAAATAGAGTAAAGGTTTTATGTGGAATCAACTCTGTCTGTTAGCGAAATATCTATTAAGTTTAATAAAACCTACAGATAATAATCATTAGATGCATGTCTACAACTGAATAGCAACTCAGTTCAAGATGGCCACAGCGACTAACTGACCTTAGCTAAAACAAAAGTGGCTGCAACTATAAATTTGACAGAAACTATTATAGATTTTCCAGCTAAACTCTGGTGTGGTCGCAGCTGGGGGTCATACTCTAAGCTCTAACACAGAGATCGTACAGTAACATTACTTAGAAGGCTTGACCAAAATGGATCTTGGATTAAAGCTTGAGGATAAAAGCCTAAATGTCCTAAACGATCGCTGCATTAAGCTTCAGATCTTTGCTCATAAATGAGTGCAGTATATGTATATGTCAGAAGTTTACTATCAGCTGATGAGATCAGAGTTCCAGGAACAGATCAGCATTCCTTGTCTTTTTCAACCCCACACACCAGCTTGAGACGAACCATCCCTGACTTGTGTATTTGTATGGTGACTCACCTCCCTTAATGATGTCAGTCCCTCTCAGTTGCCATGGCAGTTGTCATGGCGACTGGTGCTCATGTTCTCGCAGAGATAGGAGTGATGCTAATGAGGAAGCTAAAGGGGTTGATATTGATATTGGGCTCTAATTATTTTCTCTGTGGTGTGGTGGAGCAGTTTCAGAGCGTGAAGCCCGGTTCAGACTGGAAAATCAGAAGATGCTGAGCTGAAGGAAATAACTGTATGTTTAAGACAACAACGGCTCCAAATCCTCCCGACTGGAAACATGCAGTGAAGGGATTGTTTTCAGTCTAAGCGTGGTCATTGCTACAGTACAACAATTTTTATTAGATACTGAAAAACCTTAGCACCTGCTAATTATCCCCCTCTGCCACAAGGTGAAGGTGGACGATAATGTTTCTGCTCCTGTGTATGCGAGTGCCTGTTAGCAAAATATCTCATGAACCACTGCATGGATTTCAATGGACTTTGCAAAAAAATAAAAAATAAATCATTGGATGAATGTCTGCAACTGATTAACTTGTGGAGTCAACCTGATTCAAAGTGGCCTCCACAGCCAACTGACCTTAAAAAACAAACAAACAAACAAACAAATAAAAAATGACTAATTCTGTTGATTTACAAGATATGAACCTAAAATATAGTGTGTTTGTAGTTGAGACTGAATCCAAACATATATTCTGAGTTTTAACAGATTGTGCAAAATCTTTGTTCAACATTTTGTTATTAAGGCAACTTTGTCTGTTAGCGAAATATCTCATGAACCTCTGGAAGGATTTCAATCCAACTTTCAGGAAACAGTCAGTGGATACGCCTGTATAACTAGTTATACTTCAGAGTGTAATTAATCCAGGAAACCACAGTATGACAGATATTGAGCTACAATTTGACAGCAGATACTCTGATTGTGACCCCTTGCACTATCACATGAGATTGCACATCATGTTATTTTCAAGGTTTGACCAAAACTGCTTTAACTACATCATTTCTCATCAGAAGATGATCTAAGTGTAAACCTCTGGGCCGTATGCATTCCTTCAAGAATTAAACTACCTTCTGTTGTACTAGTTTGGTGAAACAGACAGTCACAAACATTTAACCTGTGTTTAAAGCACAGCAACATAATCAGATGATATTTTAACTAAGCACATACAGTCAGGTTGGTTCTCACTTCAGCAGCATGCTGCTGGCTGGATTCACTGTGGGACAGATGTGACAGACTGGAAGTGTAGGTGATAAAAAGGCTGAACTGTTTCTCCGTTTCCACTTATTTGCTTTTACAGATGAACCACATCCTGACTTCCAGCCTTGATGATGCAGGACCAGTTTCCATCCTTTCAGCTTTAAGTGTGATAACATTGTGTTTTATATCAACTAATAAAGAATCTTGTTTCGGTTGCCACAGTGGATCACCTGCCTCCACCTTGTTCTGTCACACCAAACCCCTGTATATCCTCCTTCACTGCGCCCACCAACCTCCTCCCTGGCTGCTTCATATTTAAAATCCTTTGTCCAATATGTCCACTGTCCTTTCACATGTCCAAACTATCTCAGCTCAACCGGAGCTGGACCTTAGATATCCTCATTTTTACTCCTGTTCATTGTGTTCACTACCCATAAAAACCTTATCATCTTTAGCTCTGCCACCTGTTTTTATTATTTCTATATTTATAATATATTAGTGCCACAATCTCAAACCATACATCACAGAAAGTTTTTTTCCACTCATACAGGTCATAGTAACGTAGTCACTTTCACAGATATAGAGCTAGAATTTAGTGTGTCAGCAGCTGAGACTGATCCCCAACTTATACTCTTAGTGCTAACTGATGACTCCACATTTGCTTTTAAAACTTTGCCATTAACTATTGAATCAACCTTGTCTGTTAGCAAAATATCTCATGAATCATGGAATAGAGTTTAACAAAATTCTCTAAAAGTTAATCAGGTGTAGATGTGCATCTTAATGATTACTTTCAGAGTCAATCCAGTTCAAGATGGCTGTCACAGCGAATCATCCTTATCAAATACATAAATGGGTTTATTTCAGCCAGTTTTAGAGAAACTAAAATAAAACGAGGTGTGGTAGTAGCTGAGCATGATAATCAACACACACTATGTGCATTTACAAGGTTTAACAAAACACATAATTCAGTTCCTCCTCATCAGAAGATGATCTTAGTGGAAGGCAGTGAGTGATGAGCGTTCCTTCAAGGATTTACTGTCTCAATCCTACTGCTTTATTCCTCTGTTGTCCAGAGCATACTTCCACCTCTTCAGGCTCTTTTCCACCTGCTACCTACTCTGACTACAGATCATAAGGCTGTATGCAAAACATTAGTCTTTTGGGACTTTTTCCTGACCTTATCTGTCAATCTGTCCATCTGTCCATCACATTTACAAACAGAGCTGATCCCTGGTTTAATCTCACCTCTATCTGTCACTTCTACTGCACATCTCACCACTGTCCTGCTGTCCTTGTTCATCTCTCACACTACCCTCACATACTCCTGACTTCCACATACTATTTACAACTTTTTAGAAATGTTGATTGTTTTATATTTTGGAATCTTTGCTAATTTCTCTTTCTACGTGATGTGTTGAGGAACAATCCTGAATGTCTCATTGCAGTGGCACCTGGTAGTCGGGGGGGTTATATCAGCAAGCGTTCTGTTTTTAAAGCAGGATTTTCTTTATTACTATAGTTTCAAACTTTATTCTCATAGCCAGTAAAATATTCAACAATATTTTTGATACTCCTGAGAGAAAAATGACAAAGTTTATTTCTAAACTGAGGTGGCACGACAGCTGAGTTTTGGCATCTCCTTATCTGCAACCTTTGCAAGATGTTCCAGGTGTCAAAACCTTCTGGTACAAAAAAATATGGCTGTACTTGATTAGGTGTCAGGATCATGGGGAGCCAAGGCTCAGTGATGAACTTGTTGAGCGAGAGCTGACCTATTTTGACTGATCCAATAAAATAAACTAGAAAATTTCTGACAAAAATGTTGAGGATGCCAAAGCTGCCCCTGCACAAAATCCCAGCACAGGTTTGTAATGATTTAAACTAAGAAAAAATACAATTTGATGCTTGAACTGTGTAAGAAGACTACCACGACCAAAAGAAATGTTACAGCTGCTGCCTCATTGTGGTTACCATGGTAACTGTACACCTGTGTCTCTCGGTCCCTAACTGCAAACTTAAGCGAGGCAGAAACAGACAGCCTTAGCAAACAGTCACTGTGGAAAAACTATAAGATAGATCTTAAAAGATCTTGAATCATGTGTGGCAAAAGCCTGGTAGTTCCACATGTCAGTCTTTGTTTCAGCAGTGTTGTGAAAAGGAGATATGACAGGATAAAAAGACCCTTCCAGTTTTAAAGGAAATATTTAAATATAATGTGGAAAGTTGTTTAGCCATGTAAAGTCCAACTTTATGCTTCCTGTTTAAACTGTGAATGATGTAGGTCTGAGATACAGAGCTGCAAAGACAGCTGAATTCTTTTGTTTCACCAAGATCATATTAATTGCATTAGCTTTTTTTGTGTGTCCTTTTTTTGTTTTGTGTCCGTTTTTGTTTTTTGGGGGCAAAATCTGTCAATGTTATATGACATACCACTAGTAAAAGTCATAGCAGGCTAATCCAGGTTGAGCCGTTTGTCCTTGTGTATAATTTGCATATTTTGACCTTTTTTCTTTTTAACAGAATAGTTATAAGGGTGCTTCGATACTTGTGCGCTGACACTCATAGTTACTGAAATTGTTGACAAAAGTGATTGGTGTATCCGATAATGCTTT
This sequence comes from Kryptolebias marmoratus, assembly GCF_001649575.2. Taxonomy (NCBI): domain Eukaryota; kingdom Metazoa; phylum Chordata; class Actinopteri; order Cyprinodontiformes; family Rivulidae; genus Kryptolebias; species Kryptolebias marmoratus. The sequence continues at coordinate 3,779,650 of NC_051430.1, read as the reverse complement.
GTAAGACTCTCCACGGCTGCAGACCTGTCAGTGTCTCCATTGTGACCATCTTTGAAAGCTCACACACAAAGCACCAGCCTTCACCGGCAGCAGCTCAGCCATGGTCACACACAGTCACACACAGCCCGCTCCCATCGGTCCTCAGGTCAGAGAGGAAGCGCCTCTCTGACCTTAAAGCATATCTGTTCCCAACTTGGAAAGGACTTTGTTGTTATTGTTTCAGGTGTTTGCTGTAGAGATAATGCCAGAGTTTTCCAAGTGCAAATAAGGACAGAGAACAGATTCCTGCTCCTGAAGCAGGACCAGATGGCCAAAACTCATTTAGGGGTTCCTCAAATGAGAAAAATGTAAATGTAAATCTTTGTTTGTAAGTGGCCATCTGGTGCCAACACCTCCTCTTACACAGCATGAGTCATAAAACTGGAGCTGAATTAGCACCCAGCAGAGTGATGCTGCTTTGTGTGGGTTCAGCCTGGTACATCAGAGATTGTCTTATTATTGTAGGGAACCATGGAGCCGCAGCTTGTTGTGACCCCACATACTTGTTTGCTGGTTTGATTTGTTGTACACATATAAAGTAGTCCCTTTTCTGTAAATCAGTGGTCCTATAGATAGTAAGGACTCCAAATTTCACACAAACAAAACTTCAGGACAACTTTACTTTAGGTTAAAGGAGATTTATTTAAGAATTTACATTAAAACAAATCACCAAATGAGTCATGAATGAATAATTCTTATTGTAAAATGGAAGCAATCTGACTGTTTAAAGAGTACTTTTCACTGTTAACTGCAGTCCGTGTGGGGTCGGTTAGTGAGCATTGGCGGGTGTCCTTAGCATGTCCTGGGTGGAATTCCCTGGGATGGGTAAGGAACCTTGGTGGTAGCTCAGGGAAGACGGCCTTGGTTATCACAGCTGCTTTTCAGGAAAGATTTGGTCTGTCTGTGATCTTGTTGTGTCCCAGATGTCCCTTAGATCAGCTGAATGTTTGGAGCTGCCTCAGATGCAATGATTACTTTTTGAAAGTTTCGTAAAAATATGTCCAGTCGTTTATGAGAGATTTTGCTAACATGACAAACAGGATATGTGAATAAACATTATCACCCTTTCATCTTTGTTAGAGTTGTCTGCATTTTTAAGTATTTTTTTTCTTTTCAAATGCTAAATTAAAGTTTATATAGTGATAGGTTGTGCCACACTACAAACTGTAGTAAATCTAAAGCCAATCAAATATTCCCAAACAGAAATCCTTTTTGTTTTTACAATATCTAATAAAAACTGAACACACTGCTATAAATTTAATACTTCTTACAATTAGTGCCCTAAATGTTTCACAATGAATTAATAATTTGTGCTGGTAGATTTAACATAAAATAGTATTTCCAAATGAAACAGAAAGTCCCATTTCATTTAAGTCTTGTCTTTTCTCCCTTCCTGTACAGGATCTCATGTATGCCCTCGCAGTCTGGACTGTGCCCGGGCCGGACGGCACTTCTGCCAGCCAGGCAGCACCCAGTGCGGTCCCTGCCTCCACCCTTTGGTGGAGAACTTGCATGGACGCTGTGTCGTAAAGAGGAGACACGCTTATCATCCTGCTCAGTCCATTAAAGGTAGGTCAGACAGCTCATAGTACACACTTGTACAGTGTTAAATGAAATAAAGCTGTCTCATATATATGATTTGGGCTTTTTAGTTCTACAGAAAAAAATATCTGAATGAACATGATCCAAACATTTAAAAGCCTACATTTTTGCCAGCTGTTCACATTTTTGCTACACGACCTAAGTTTAACTTTTGGTAGCTATATGTAGCCCAATGCATGCCTGGTACAAACCAGGTATGTAACGTAGCAGGTACATACCCTGTAAGTGAAGGGTAGAAAGCTGTTTCATTATGAAGCCTGGTTCTTGTACATACCTAGAAAGAATCCAGTAACTTACCAGGAAATGACCCGGTAACGTACTGGATACTTATCTACAATGTACCCAGGACATACCCTGTAGGTACAGGGTAAAAAGTCACCTAATATACAGCCCGGTTCCATGTATGTACCCTGAAAGCACTAGTACATGCCCAGTACATACGAGTTGTGTATCCAGTAAGTACCAGGTACCTAGTATTGCTACCCAACTTTTATTGGCTGTTATTTTCCTGACAAAATCCAAACTTATTTCTTTGTTTTTCAGCTGCTTAACACACAACTATTACTGTACATCCTTGCTAAACTGAGAAAACATTTTCCAAGTATGATTGCACATTTAAGCTATGTGGTTTTAATTTCTAGTGGATTTCATTATGTGCAACATGAATTAAATTTCCCTATAATTAGGACCAAAAGTGCTGATAAGTGTGATCTTTAGCTTGAGTAACAAGTAGAGGTCGATTGATGAGTTTTTCGATGGCTAATGCATCAGGGCAGCCAATGGCCCATGTACAACACTAACTATTTTTATTTTTGGTCATATTTATTTTTTATTTAATAAGATATAACAATAATTCTTAACTTAACTTAAATGAATGCATATTTACCATCCTTTAGAAGAACTTGTACATCTAAACATAAATTTGGTTTAAAAACAAAAAAAATCTGGACTACAGGAAGCTGGTTGTAGCAGCTGCTGAATCTTTCTTTCCCTACTTGGTAATTGATTAAGTATGTGCAGGGAAGGTCTATTGCTTTTTTTAAAGTGGCTAATATCTGCAGATTAATCATCCTGTTTTTAGTAAAAAGAATCAAATAGAAGTTTTAGTGTCACCATGCCACTCAAACTGGACATTTAGCTTTTGAGCTTGCAGGACACTTAAATGGATGGCTTGCTGAATACTTGGTGAGAGTGTAAGGTAATATGTAATTATGGATTGCTCCTTGACTTCAGAGTCCAGAGGGTTGTAATGGCAGCTACTTTCTGCCTCACTCTGAATCAGAAATGTGTCACTAGTTTATGATCTTTGTGAGTCTCTGCTTTCCTGTTCAGATGCCCAAATACAGGAACTGACTTACTGGGACAAGCATCAATATTATAAACTAATGCTTTATCATTAAAAAGAGATAAAGCATAAAATAGACCCAAATGAAAATGGGATTGTCAAAATGCTGATTGAGATCTATAAGGGTAAAAAGCACAGAACAGTATCCTTACTTTATAAATATTTGTTAGAAAATAGAGGCACTAACACATTGGAAATTAAGACAAAATGGGAAAGGGAACTGGGCATTCTGTTAACAGAAGACGACTGGCTGAATATCTGGAAGACCCAAATTACAACATCCTCTTCCAGAATCTGGAGAGAATACTGTTGGAAGAATGTAATCAGATTTTTTATAACACCCAAAATTACTAGTAAATTCAAATCCAGAGTTCAACCATGTTGGAGAGATTGTGGAGCGCTTAATGTTAATCATGCGCATATTTTCTGGCTTTGTCCCAGGATTACACAGTTCTGGGACAAAATACACAAAGAGATTGTAACAATACTGGGATATTCAATATCTAGGACCAGTCAGGTTTTATATTTAGGTCTTTCGGAAAATGTTGTACTTAATAAAGATTGTTACTTGTTCAAAATTCTGTTGGTAGCAGCCAAAAAAGTAATAACCAGGAAGTGGTGTCAATCTGAGCCTCCCACCATAGAGGAATGGACACAAACGGTGAACTCGCTATTTGAGATGGAGATTCTAACACACAGACTGAGGACACAAGAAGAGCAATGCCAGGACAAATGGGAAAAATGGACAAATGTCACATCAACGTTACAGGACTAAATTAGGATATGCCGTCCCCTTGTATTTTGTGCTATTCAGTTAAGAATCCCCCTTAATGTGTTGTTTTTATTTTGTTTTTGGTTGTTCTGTATTGTCTGCTTATTATCATTTCTATGTTGTGTTTTACTTTCTTTGGTGAGTCTACTCTGAAAATGTTAATAAAAATAAAGTGATAAAAAAAAATATTATAAACTAATAAGCTTTTACTCTTTTCATGGAGGTCAACACTTACTCTGTTATCCTAAACTTTTCAGAAAGGGAAAAATAATATATATATATTTTTTTAGAGAATGTGGGAAGAAATGGTTAAACAGCATGACAGGAATTTGTTTGTTCACATCGATTAGTGTTCATCATTTCATGCCTGTTTCTTGTTTCTACAAAAAAAAAAAGAAAATCTTGATATTTTTTTAATCTGACATTCCAGTAACATCATTTTTGCTGCATGACATTTTTTTGTATTGTCATCACCAACAGAGATCTTAGGATGTGTGTAGACATAAAGAAGCGTGCTGCGATCCAAAACCTGCTAACTTTCAGACGATCCACAATCATTTCTGTTTGTTGTTGCATGAGGTCAACCTCTGGGTCACACACATAATCTTGCTCTGGGCATTTTTCTTCAAACCAGCAGGGTAGAGGTGTGTGTGTGTGTGTGTGTGTGTGTGTGTGTGTGTGTGTGTATCATTCTGTATATTGTTTCTGACTCCATGATGTAGTTACTTGGTTACAGTTTCACTCAAATGAAATCTAACATCTTGAGTATGTAAATATGACAAATTTCAAAGATTTGCAGAAAAGAGGAAGAAAGAAACGTCTGAGCTCAGATAAAATGGAAGTTAATGAGAGTTTGGATGTGCATACTCTGCACTTTGGGAGATTCAGGAGAAAACCAAAAGTTTTGTAGCAATGAGAAACACATTAGGTTAGAGAAAACTTTAAGAGAAGTGTAATGTTTGTAGAAGTAAAAGTGTTTGCAAAATATTTCTGGAATATTAGGACAGCTGAAAAGGTAGTGTGTGTGTGCGTGTGTGTGTGTGTGTGGGTGTGAGACATCTTAACACTTTAGGTTCAACATTCTGTGGTAAAATCTCACAAAATCTTAAAACTCAAACTGCCATTGTGAAAAAACTGAAAGATGTGGGTTCAGTCATGTAACGGCTGACTCTCTGGGACCCGTTTCAACTTTGAATGATGTTTCTGCTGTGAACTCTGTCTGAGCTGAGAAATATTTTTTCATTTTTATTGAGAATTTTGTCTACGTTGTACAATGTACAGCTACTAAAGGTCATAACGCACTATTCCTACACATTTTGATGCATATTTTTTGTATGTTTTTTTCTAAAGATGTATGAATTGAAATCTGTAAAGGAAAAGGAAGAATAACCGGTGAATAGTAATGGAGGGGCTTCTGAGCTTAGATATTGGCACCAATAATAACCAGGTGGAGCTGGAGAAACTCTACAAACAGCATGACCAGGAAAACTCATGTAATAGCCTAAAGCAATGTTTTTCTCTAAGGTGTTAATTAATTTCAAGTTTTTAGGTAATTAATATACAGAAGCATTTTGTTTTGTATTTAACCGGAGACAGGAAAGCAGTTATCGCCTCATCCAGATAGTCTGCCAACCAAGGCTTTCCCTTCAGTTCCTCTGACTAAATGAGTGAATGGCTGACTCAGTCTTGTGCTGACTACTTTGCTGCCAGCTGAACAGCCCACAGCTGTGAAGAAAGTTTTCTGATTCTACTCATCCTGTTTGACTCCTCACTAATGTTCTTCCTCCTCCAGCATTGTTTGTGCTCAGCTTTAACATTTGTTCCTCATCATGATTAAAGGCCTGAATGGTATTATTATCACAGGGTTTTGCTGTTCATGTATTTTTAATTAAAAGGACTGTTGGCAGTGTATAAAGATACTCATTTTATTGACCACAGAACAGTGATGCACAACCCTAATAATCTCAAATGCCAATATTGAAGTAATGTAACAATCCAGTCTGCTACAAAAATACCTGTCATATTTGTTAAAACTCCTCCATCACATGATCTCCATAATCCCTGGATTTTACAGTTACTACATTTCTTCTTTCCAACAGGATAATGACCCAAAACCGACAGCTAAAACACCAAGAATGGCTCAGAACAAAACATTAGACCATAGTGAAGTGGCCTTCTGAGTCCTGATCTAAATCCTGTTAAACATCTGTGGAAGGCGCTCAAACGTCTGGAGAAAGATCCCTCCAAACTTGAGACAGATGGAACAGTTTGTGAGCAGAGATCCCTGTGAACAGGTGCAGAAGTGTCAGAGAGAGTTACAGAAATTGCTTGATTGCAGTGATCACTTCAAAAGATGTGATTTATGGTAAAAGGTCATTTGTATAGCATACATCAAGTGAGGCTGCCTTTACATCAGTACCATCAGGCCCTGTGACCACCACCAGTAGCTAAGGCAGGTGAAGTGTCTTGCCCAAGGACACAACGGTGGAGCTGGACAGAGAGGGGTTTGAACTGGCAACCCGCCGGTTACAGGACAAACCCCTACCTCCTGAGCCACTAGCCCCGCCCCTGCCCCCGGACTCATGTGCAGAGTACAATGCATATCGACACCTTATTTTTGTTTTTTGTTTTTTTTTGGTTATTACATTTTTTTAAAAATCAAACATTAGTTTTGTGTGAAATCATTATTGGAGGGATTTAATGAGATTCCAGCTTCTTTTAGTGTATCAGAAATACAGTATATTCACAGCCCATGTGTTGATCAGACAGAAATGTAGTTCATGTTGCCGGGATCACACAGGGACGTTTTGTTCTTTATAGATTTTGTTGGTTGTAACAAATGTTCAGAAAACTGCTGGTGTCACCCTAAACCAGCTGATTTACAGTGTGGGGCAGCCTAGGGCAATGTGTCTGACACACTGAGGTCTAACAGCCACATTCTAGTGTGTGTGTGTGTGTGTGTGTGTTTGCCTCTCATCCAACCTCATCGTCTCTCCTTTTGGTGACGCACTTTGTTCATTATTGTAAAGGGAAAAAAAAGACAGCTTCACTAACCACATCTGCCAAAGTTTATCTCCTTGTTGCCTTCCACCTCCACTGTAAACCCCACATCCCCCACCCCACCAACTCACAGCAACAGTCCTACTCGATGCTGATAGTACCATCTACACAAACTGCAACACGCTTTCAAAAAAAGGGTTTAGCGTGCCCAAAGTCTTGAATGATTATACACACATACACATGTCCAGTTCTACCACACTCTGACACTGCGTCACACTCTGCTCTCACGCTTCTGTAGCTTCCTCCGAATGTCCAGAGAATCCTACGCCTGAAGGAGTGTTACATCATCAGAAGGATCGTGCCAGCAGTTTGACAATCATGCTTTAGTGTTTTACCACATGAAGTGTTATTTCAACTGTAGCACCATAACACGTGTGTCGTTCACAGAAGTTGGAGCAAAACATGATATTTAGTGCAATACACATCCAAAGAACACAAAGTTAAAATATTGCTGCTTGACATTCATTTAGTGGTTTGTGAAACAACTTCAAGTTTACACATCTGTAAACACTATCACAGTTAGGGCTGGGCCAGGGGTCTTCAGCCTCCTTGTAGTGGCTCTTTCTGGCCTTGACAAGAAAAAAACATGAAAAAGATTAAAGGAGACCTATTCTGCAAAATTCACTGTTTGCATGTTTTTGTGCTTCCATTTGAGTATCTACTGCTTCTAGAAACAGTCCAAGCGCACAAAAAAAAAACACCCAGCTGTTTTTTGACAATAAGTAAATGTTTTCTGGTGTCTGCAAAACGACCTGTTTCAAAAACCTCAGGATTGTTGCGTCACTATCCCCGTTACCTAGCAACCCCAAGCCAAGCCCAGCCCCTCACCTAGCAACCCAAGTGGAGCTCCACCCACTTCATTACAGGAAGACCGTCACGTTAGTTCTGCTGGTTTTACTGCTGAACAATGTCTGCTGGAAAAGGAAAATGTTCTGCTGTCGGCTGCAGTATAGAACGTGTACATGCATGTTCTCCCAGTCACAGAGAACACAGCTGCGTGGCTTCATTTGATTTTGGATGGCAATGTCCCCGCCATATTGCCAAAGAAAGTTGTAGTTTGCTCAAATCCTTTCTGGATGAGTCCTGTGTCTCACGTTACATTACCCACAATATCTGCACATTTACTGTCAGAATCAGTGACGTGCGGTGAGGTTCATGGTTGGTGAGGCACTGAGAGTCAGATTTACAAATATATAAATCCAAAGGGTAGCTTATTCAATTGGCTACTGGTTATTTCATATCTCATCAGCGTTCTTCACACACACTCTCTCTCTCTCTCTCTCCGTCTCTCACTCACTCACTCACACACGCGCGCACGCGCACACATAGTAGTATTAAGGATAAGATAAGAAAAAACGTTACAATTACCGTTTTGGCAGTCCGATGGAGCAAAACAAAACTTAACGGCTGGCAGCAGTGCACGTGACTCTCACTCGCCTCTGCCTAAAAGGACAGCAGCAACAAGCTCCCGTTGGCTCACGTGCGCCCCCTTCAGTGCGGCAGAGTACTGCCTGCCTCCCCCTGTGCCTTTTCACCACGGTTTTATGTCCCTTCAGCAAAACTAAATATGTCACTAACAAACATTAAACGTAAATGGTTAAAGACATTAGCCAGACTGTGGAAAATCAGCCTATATAAACCATTATATTGGCGACATGCAGCGGTACGGCAACAGGCAGGGGCCAATTGCATGTATCAACCCAGTTTGTGATGGATTGCGCAATCAGAGGTGAGGCTCGGCTCGTTGCTGCCGCACCTCGCAATTCACCCTCATATTTGAACAGGAAATATGCAATTTCAGCGATTTTGACTATAAAATTGCGATTTGGACCATAAAAATGTTTGAAAATTAGTCATACATAAAGATCAGTGGACAAATATTAATATTCATTTTATGTTATGATTTTTTTTTTTCTTGTCATGATGACAGGGGAGGCTCTGCCTCACCTGCCTCCCCTGACCGCACGTCCCTGGGCAGAATTGATGTAAACTGAAATTGATAGTCTACATTTGCTCCAGTGTGAGGAAAAAGGTTGCATTTTCAGAAAAAAACGGTCTGTGTGCTGAATTATTGTGCTAATGTCAGCTGCTCAACTTCGCCGCACTGAAGCTGAGCAGATTGTGGCGCAGAGGTGGGAGCCAAGCAGAATCCTCAGAGTTTGAATTAATAACGAAATAAATGTGCGTCAGATTTGCAGCTTTTAGTCTTTCAGAGAGTTTTTATGTTCTGAGACGGACACTGAGTTGGGGGGCGTGGCCAACAGCAGCTTATTTGCATAATAGTGACGTATCCCTAAAACCACTCATTCTGAAATGAGCTCAAAACAAACAGAACTGATCAGGTGAAATCTCAATATCTGAGAATGATTTTGTGTATTAAATGTAATGAAGATGTTTTGTATAGACCGCAGACCTATCCTGACTTGTCTAAAGAAGCATTATAGGTCCCCTTTAATATTTTTTTTAATAATTCAATTTTTATTTACTTTTTGTAGGACAGTTATCTTGAAGTTCGAGGTGATACTTGTCACCCTCTGTAAGCCAACCATGAATAAATCCAAATGAAGAAAAGCCTCAGAAGATTGAGACCATTGCCAATGGTGCTGGCTTACCTGTGTGCCTAATATGTGGCGAGAAATGAGCAAACAACAAAAAATATAATGTTAAAAAACATTTTCAGAACAAACACTCAGCATTTGCTGAAAAGTACCAAACTGAAGACGAGCCAAAGAGAGCAACTTCAGAACTGCTATGAGAAGATGAACAGAGCTAACATACTTTCAAGAAGTGGATCAGCTCTCCAAACTCAACTACAGCTGCTAGTGTTGTGGCAGCTCAGGAGATCATAAGGAGCGGAAAGCCATGCACAGACAGAGAATACATGAAAGAATCGTTCACAAAAATCTATTCTCAGACTTCAAAAACAAACAGGAAATTGTTCCGAAAATTAGAGAAATGCATTTCTCTGCAAGGACCGTTAAGGACAGGGCCTATGAAATGGCAACAAATTGATGACATTAGTTCAGCTCAAGCATATTTAATTGCCTGTGATGAGTCGAGTGATGTTGAGGGAATGATACTGAGCAGACGTCATTGTTATGCAGATATATGAACTCTGATGGACCACAGGAGGAACTGATTGAACTTGGCCAGGACATTTGTTGAGGCTGTTGTGAGTTGTCCAAAAGCCAAAGTAATAAATACCACTCACTTGGTGCCAGTGGCTATTGATAGGGAACCAAGTATGAGAGGAGCACAGCAGGCTTTGTGAATTTACTTCAGGAGTCACGAGACATTTCACTGCATCTTGCACCAAGGAGGACTGAATGTATGGAAGTGATGAATCTTATTATTCAGATAGTGAACAAAATAATGGCAAACATTTTAAACCATTGGAAGTTCTGCTCATTGTTAGATGAAGTCCATCTATCCATTCATCCATCCACCCATCCATTATCTCCCACTTGTTCCAGAAAACAAGCAGTAGATAATGGAGTCAGCAGCACATATTCACATCTCCTGCTGCACAACAAAGATCAGGGACTGTCTGGGGCAGAGAAGCTGGAAGGCTTTGCTGCTTATCTGGACCATTTGAAAATCTTCTTGGAAAGCAACACTGGGAGATCTAGGTTGGCTGGGAAACTTGCACTTCATGGTGGATATGAGAAGTTAGTTTGACAGGCTGAACAAAAATCTCCAGAGAAAAGAAAGCATGGCCGTCCAGATGCTGGAGGATGTTTTGGCATTTAAGTGCAAGATGACAGTGTTTGCCCAAGATGTACAGAGAGGTAACCCTCTCACTTCCCCTCCCTGAGAGAGTTAAAAGAAAAACACAGTCGTATAAATTGTGAATATTGCCAGCCTGCAGTTATTGGAATGCAAGCTACATTTGGAGGAAGATTCAGCAAGTTCAGAAAGAAAGAAAAACACTCTGTCCTTTGCTGCCACACCCCTAGACATCAACCCATCCCTGCTGAACATTTCAGCATTCACAGGAGTAATGCCAACACAGCAGGTAAAGACTTCTTTAAAAGCCTGACAGTGGATCTTAAAGAAGTCCCCCATCAGAAGGCTCCTGTCTCTAAAGAGCACAAATGGGGTGATACTGAACCTCCTCAGACCCAACAAATGCTATTAATGCTATTCTTGACATGTACAGTGCCTTGCAAAAGTATTCATCCCCTTGTATGGTTTCTGCTTTTATTGCTGTCATAAATCAGTTATGATCACTATAAGTTGTTCCTCTTTACAAAAAGTATTAGAAAAAAAACCTTCAAAGTGAAACTAAATTTGTAATAAAAAGTAATAAAAATATTTGATGTATAAAGGTAAGTGCATAAATGTTCACCCTCTTTAAAAAGACCTAATTCAACTCAGAGAAACGATTACTGAAAGTTACAAGTCCATCAGAGGATGGATACAAAAGGATTTACAAGGTCCAAAGCATCCCTAGGAGTCCTGTTTGTGAGGACGACCTTGGTAGATTGACACACTTCTATCTCCTGATGATGGATTTAACTGAACTCCTGGGAATGTTTAGGCTCCTTGGCTACTTTTGTGCTCAACAATAGAAATGGCAGCTTTGCAAATAGACATGTCCCTGGCCTGGACCCCTCTGTACTGTCACGTTTTAGACCAATCTCAAAGCTTCATTTTATGTCCAAGATCCTGGAGAAGGTTGTCTTTTGCCAGCTGAACTCACACTTAAATGAGCACAACCTTCTTGAGGTGTTTCAGTCTGGCTTTAAAGCCTGTCACAGTACTGAGTCGGCACTGTTGAGAGCTTTTAGCGATGTTCTTTTAGCCACAGAGTTTTTGAAATTGTGTTGTTTTGCTGCTGTTAGACCTAACAGCTGCCTTTGACACTGTTGACCATCAGATTCTTTTGTCCCATCTTGAGAACTGCGTTGGTGTGCAGGGTGTAGCTTTAAACCGGTTCAAATATTTAACAGAGAGGAGTTTTTGTGTCTGTGTTGGAGCTGCTGAGTCCTCTGTAGCACCTCTTACTTGCGGAGTGTGTCAGGGCTCTTTACTTGGCCTCTTTTATTTTCTCTGTACCTACTCCCATTTGAATCTATTCTCCAGAAAACATGATATTGCCTTCCAGTTTTATGCCAATGACAGCCAAATCTATATGCGGCTAAAACAGGATAATCATGACTCTGGGAACGAACTACTGGACTGCATTAGAGAAATCAAGACATGGATGTCAGTGAACTTTTTACATCTGAATGAACAAAAGACTGAGGTTGTGTTGTTTGGGCCCAGTGATGCGTCCAAAATCCCTGCTGATCAGGGTCCTTGAACACAACACCTGACTCACACAGCAACAAACCTAGGTGTGACCTTAAGCTCGAAGCTCAGGTAAAATCAGTGGTCAAGTCCAGCTTTTTTTATTTGAGATGACTAGCCAAGGTCAGATCATTTCTGTCACTATGAGGTTTAAATCCATGCTTTTATCTCAGTGCACTTTGTCGGTCTGAGCCAGTCATCAGTTACTCGACTCCAGCTGGTACAGAATGCTGTTGCCTGTCTTTTAACTGGTACAGACAACACAACACTCTGCTTTTAGCATGTTCTGTCAAAAATACAAACAAACTTTGTGTTGATTAACTTCCTGCAAATGTCTGACTGAGAAGTAGGAGTAGTGTCCATCTCTAAGAGCTGCTATTAATGTAAGCAGCTATCATAATCATTCTCATTCACCAAGTTTAAACTGAGTGTGTTTGAGTTGGGTTGCTCTTAAACAGTGGTCTATGAGCCTTCCAAATACTGTGCAGTTCCTAACAGCTGCTTTCTACAAGCAGCCATTGCTTAAACCAGAACACACATCCCAGCAGGTACAGAAGAGAACAAGAGCAAGAATTGCATCAATTCATTCTGCTCTTGCTGGCCCTAAGTTTGACTTGATCTGCTTTTGTTTCCCAGACTTTCCTAAAATCACACAGCAAGATGTTGAGGATACGATTAGTGAGATGAAGCCCCCCACCCCTTTGTTTAAGCCATGATAAAAGCCTATAGTTTTGCTATATGCCCTTTTGTCACCTCTGGGATAAACAAGGTGATTTTGTTCCACCTGTGCTAAGAAAAAGCTTTAGTTATACAACTTATAGAACCCACTCTGGACTCGGATATCATAGCCAATTCCAGGCCTATTTCCTTCCTTTCATCTCCAAAGTATTGAAAAAAGTAGTTGCTGCTCACCTTTTGGGATATCTCAAATAAGATAACCTTTTTAAATACATCTGTAGGCAATGAAGTCTCATTCTCACACTGTCACTTGTGGGGTTCCCTTGAGGTCAGTCCTCGGCCCCATTCCTTTCACTCTATATATAGCCCACTTTGGCCATGCTATCAGCTCCCATAGGATTAAATTTATTTTCTATGCTAATTACACTCATATGTGAAAATTACAGCTGCACATCCATTTTTATTATCATCACTGTCATCAAGGTTTTTTCCAGCTATACTCACAAACGGTTTGAAGGAGATAATTGCATGATTGGAGCACAATTCTTTTCCCGCTGGACTACTCCGAAACTCACGCAATCCTAGTTGGAACCCATCTCCAGACTCCGTCATCATTCATATCCAACATGGCCTTGGTCATGGCATCCCACTCTTCTTATCAGTCCCTGGCCTTAGTGTTAGATTTCTTTCTCATTTCATCTTTGAAGATCACATTAAATGCCATAAAGATTTCCTTTATCCACTCCAGAATTATCACTAAGCTGTGCTGCATGTTCACCCTCTCTGATGCAGAAACACTTTTGTCTCTTTGTCTGCTTATTATTATTTGAAATATGGCATGAGGTACAACATACTCGATTTATTAAGTGAAGTGAAGTGAAATTTATTTATACAGCACTTTTCAGCAACAAGGCGATTCAAAGTGCTTTACAACAGAAACAACAATCAGGTCCATAATCAAATACAGAGGTACAGCAAACATAGAAACATCATAATCAAATATAGATCAATCATGTATAATCTAAATGAAATCAAGAAACTAAACATATCTAAAACATGAGCTAAAACAGTCAAAATAGTAGCTAAAATAATCTAAAAAAAATCATAGATATACTCAAAATACCCACCCCTGTGTACAAACATGGAAAAATCCAGACATACAATGCAAGACATACTCACCCTTCTAATTCTAATTCCTATGTAAGTAACAAGATTAGATTTAAGGGCTATTGAGATCGTTTTTTGTGAATATGCAACAGTTTAATCATTTGAGCCTTGTGCCCACATGGAAATGACCTTTTTGGAGCTCCAAGATGGTATGTTTTGAAAACTGGTTCCAGAGTGAAATAAATCTTGAAAGCCACGCTTGCATTTTCATGCAGATGGCCAAACCACAACATTTTGATAACAATAATGTCAGAGTTGCACCTCTAATCTAATCCACGGCACAAGGCCATCCTCTTCTTTTTGTTGCGCTTACGTTTCATACAAATGATGTAAGCTTTATGTGCTTCATGCCTTGTTTCCTGTTTTTGTGGCAGCATTACAGCACCACAGGTGAGCAGAGTTGCTATAGCCTTTTAGGTTGTTCACAAAAATATCTTTAGAAGCTAAAAAATAAAAAGTTTGTCTTGGAAAAATGGTTTCTGTGTAGACGTGGTGTTATTTTTTTGCACTCTGCACATGCAGTCAGTCTTTGTTTTGTAATTAAAAAATGAGTGCATGTGTTATTGTTCATCTGGAATTAAATCTGCCTCATTTTAAGAGCTGGTAAGCACCACATTTGTTTTTGTTTTTTTAAATTATGTACTGAATTGTAAAGTCTTTGAATTAAAAGAGGGTGTTCTTTTGGATGCCTGTGACTTTTTGTTGGCAAGACCTCCCTACTCGTGTTTTCACTGTCCAGTTTCCACCTCTTTTTTTAGTGTGTAAAATAATAAATGTTTTGGTAAATGAATGACAGATTTTTTTTCCCCTTTTGCTCCAGGCAAAGTGACCAGTTACCCCGAGCTAGATGAACAGATCGACTTCCTCTCCGCCATCATCAGTGAGCAGAGAACTGAGTCTGTGGTCCCAGGTACAGTACAGATATCATCAATGCTAGTTTGCACTACAGCATCCTTGCTGCATCCTAACTTTGAACTTTTCATTCTGTGTCTTAGTCCCACCTTCCCAGGATGTGACATCAGAGCAGCCCAGCAGCCAGCGCGCCCCTCTCACCAGTACAACGGCATCCACCACCACAAATCACACCCCTGGTCTGCTCAGCGATCCCATCATCATCCCATACCCCTCCAATGACCATGTGTTCATCAGTAAGTATTGTCTATTAGGGATGACCTGCTTTTATTTTAGCTTTTGGTGTTTAAAAATGCAAAAAGAAATACCCACTTAACGTTTAAATGACAGCATTGTTTTGCATGATTTTTTTTTTGTTTGTAATTTGAATCTCCTAAATGAACTTTTGGGACAACTAAAGTTTAGTTCACTTCTTTATTTCACACTGAAACCTAGTAAAAACCCCGTGGAAAACTGAATCGCTGTGAACCTGCCCTTGTGATGAACGCATTTTCACGGCCCAGCAGCAGATGGTTTTAATACAAGCAGAGCAGGGGTTTTCAAACTTTATATTCAAAGGTCTAAATCTGATCAGGTCAAGAACAAGGTCAAAGGTCAGGAATAGTGAGTAATAAGCAAATCTTTTTTATTACATTTGCTAACAACCAAAGAGATGGCTCAGGTGTTTCATTGTGATCCTGAGCTGCTCTAACTTTTGACAGTAAAGCTTAATGAGGACTATAGGTAAGAAATTTTAACTTAAACTTGATTGCTTTTGATTTCACACAAGAATAAACATATTAACAAACCTCCACCTAAAGTTACTCGAGTCTCTTTGGCATTTTCCGTGATCACTCGGAAGTCTGAGGTCGACGGTACCAATCAGGATCGCAAACAAGTGCGTGAAATCGGATGGCCTGCAGGTGAAATGGTTACTTGTGAAAACCAACCCTAAACTACAACAGGTGTTTTATTCTTCACTTTCCCAAAGGACAAGAAATTTGATGGATTTGGTTAGTTTATCTCTGGCATCAAAACTGCTCTCCAAAGTCCGTCCGACTGTACAGAGAACATTTAGAAGAGAGCAACTGAAGTAAAAACCTTCAATATCCCAGGTCATTGACTTCACACTGAAAAAGCAAAAAGGACTAGCCAGACTATATTTAATTACAAAGAGAAAGCAGACAGAGAATCCGTCGTCACAGAGAACGAGACGCCTAAAAGACGAGGAGCCCTCCATAAGAACAAAGGTGAACATGAGTTAGAGGTATGTAGACCTGATAATCATGAGATCAGTTTGTGAATTTGATGAACAAATATAGTGACAGTGTATTGATTTGGTTATCAGGAGACTCTTAAAGGAGCAACACCACTCTACTCTGCCACAGTAGTAAACATGCACTTCATTGCATAAAAATACAATTAATACAATTCAAATAAACCGTTTGGTTGGCTCCAGATTGATGTGTCGTTCGGTCAAAATACAGAATCTAGACTGGAAGAATCACATCAGAAAGTCAAGATGTCAATTATCTTTAATGAGTATGTTTTTCACCAACCCAAGCACTTTCTATGTCATCACCCAAAGGGTCTTTTTGGAGCAGAATTCAGTCAAAAAAGAAAAAGAAAGTCAGGAGATATGAAGACCTAGTTGTTGGGTAATTAAACAGGAGATACAGCATAAACTGACCCAATTACAGTAAAAAAAACATCTTATGAAATCCATTTTAATAACATCTATCATGACATGAGCAAACATTCTATGAAGAATAGGCAGAATATTTCGAGCAGCTTAGTTAAATGATCTTTGTATTCACTGATTGCTCTGAAATGCTGTGACTGAATTAGAGTTTACTCTGGTTAAAGCATGCCACAGAGCTTATATATTACAATCAGACAGTTCTGCCACACTGCATTACTGTGCCTGCTGTAGGCCGGGACACTTGGTTCTCTGAGTTCCCACGGATAACCTCCTTCTCTGACACAGAACTCCCACGAACCGTCTGTTTTTGTGTTTCCCCAGTCATGAGCAGTGTGTTCATCGTCGCTGGTTCACTGGTGTTGATCGTAGCAGGGGCCTTTTGGGTCAGGTAAGACCAACGTTTCTGCACTCCTGAAGCTCTCATTAACTGATTTTACAGTTTCTGTAAGTGTAAAAATCATGAGGCATGAAAGCTAAAATGAAGGAATGTATATCGTTTGCCATCTTTCAAGTCAGATTTTGGACTATAAGAGCTGTTTTGGTCAAACCTTGTAAATGATGTTATGCAGGATCTCATGCGAAATTGCAAGATTTTGAAAGATATATTAGCTCTTAGAGAATGTGTTGAAGACCATTCTCAGCTACTACCTCACCAGATTTTAGCTCAGTATCTGTAAAAGTGGCTTAATTAAAGCAATTTCTGTGTTTTATAAGGTCGGTAGGCTGTGGTGGCCATCTTGAATTGGGTTGACCCCAAAAGTTATTCAGCTGTAGATGATTAATGATTACTTTATGAAAGTTATATTAAAATTTGCCCATTGGGTCATGAGATATTTTGCTAACAGACAGTATTGACTCTGAATGTTAATGCCAAAGTATTAGGCAAAGATGATGCGCCTAATAACTTTCTACTACCACACCAAACTGGTGAATTATAATCATTTTTGTTTTCTAAGGCCAGTAGGCTGTGGTCGCCATCTTACACTGACTCCAAAAGTTAATGGGTTGGAGATGTACATCCATTGATTACTTTCTAAGTAATGTATTAAAATCCATCTAG
The DNA here is from genome assembly GCF_001649575.2 of Kryptolebias marmoratus. Taxonomy (NCBI): domain Eukaryota; kingdom Metazoa; phylum Chordata; class Actinopteri; order Cyprinodontiformes; family Rivulidae; genus Kryptolebias; species Kryptolebias marmoratus. The sequence continues at coordinate 3,762,042 of NC_051430.1, read as the reverse complement.
TGGTTTATAAAATATTTTGTTTATGTTTGTAAGTGGTTATTCAAAGATGCAGCAGTGCATGCCACTGTCAAAGGCACAACTTATATTTCTATTGGTTAATTAATTTATTTTTTAGGAGCTGCGGTAGCTCAGTGGTCAGTCTTGTTTGCCCAAGTATGCAGGTTCGAGCCCAGGTTGCATCAGGAAGGGCATATAAATAAATGAATCTTTTATCGGGTTTGCTTGCTGTGGTGACCCCTGCAGAAGTTAATTTTTTTGTTTTTATTTTTTTCAGGTTGCAGAGAGGTGTGCGTCTCACCCAGAAGGTGGACTACCCTGCATATGGAGTGATAAAAGACCAAACCTTTTCCAGTTTTGTAAGTAGAAGGTTTCTGTAGAGCCACAAAGAAGAAAGGGAGCTTGAGTATATTAATGAAAACAAGCTGAAAGTATTTTATAGATGTCCTCTCTGCTTTGTTTTGCATATAAACAATATAAAACTTGTCTTAGCTGAGGCGGGGGAGTGTCCACTCGGAGGTTTACTGTTTGGGATGTTTTTCTGCTTTTAACTTTTTTTCTGGAAGGTTAAAAGTCTGATTCTGGATTTTAATTTGGAGCACGAAACCACCCAGGCTGCACCATCAAGTCTTACAGAAGCTCAAAGCTCTGTGTGGAAGGGCACTTCTTAACCTCTTCTGCTATTACTGGGCAACTAATATAAGAAATCTGAATTATTGGCTTCAGTATGACGACAATAAATGCCCTCCACCATGGGTGCTGGTGGGAGGGAACACTGATCATCTGGTAGCATTGAAAACCTTACTAAATTAACCTGCCCACTCTAAAAATGTGATGGTGTCCACCTGTCTTAAAGTTTGGGTTCAGTTTAGACATGAGCCCTGCTCGCCAGGGAATTATACTTTCCTTCCATCTTTACTGAATAACACTTTCTCTACATAGGCTAGGTTAGATATATAAACCTGGAGGGATTTGTATGTTTACTTGAGTGAGAGCGTTCACACCTGACAGTAAACATGTATCCCATAATGTTTTTGTGCTCAGCTGTCATTTACTGTCTGTAGGCAGATCCACGTCACACAGTGGGCTGTCAGGTCGTTGGGATGTTTCTGTAAAAATGACAGTACATTCAGAACATCTAAACTGTATTATTATTAATATGTTTCACAGCCATTTGAGAATCATTTTTGGGAGCTACAGACATGATTTAATATAAATAAAAAAGGACAGAGCTCAGTGTCAGAGAAAAGATTTTGAAGATTTTACAACAAAATATAATGGTTTTCTGCACAGATGTGTGGTGAACATAACATCAGTCTGTACACTGGGTTTAATTAGGTGAAAGTAATGTGATATAAAGCTTCTGTGTCTGACACTGCACATTAAAGCTTTAAACTAAAGCAAATAATAAAAACCTGGCATAATGGACATTTTTATTGCAAAGGTATTTGATAAACAATTCATTAAAATTCATAACTGAAAAAACAAACAAACAAATGAAAAACCCCATATCTTCAGAATAAATGCAGGTATGGTTGTTTATTTATCTTTAATCAGCCGGCAGCAAAAATTGATTTTTCTTTGTTTGTTTCATTTTTTATGCTGATACATGCAGGTAATAACTCTGCTCGGCTCTGCTGCCTGTGTGGGGTCACAGGTCAGTCGAAGGTCCAGCATCTTGGCTCAGGACGGATTGTGTTCAGACTATTAAATGTATGCAGATAAAAAGTGGCCCGACTGAAAACAAGCATTTTCAGTATGCATTGAGGCTGTATACGTGTATATAGCACTATCTGAATGCAGTCTAATTACTACAGGACGAATGTTAACCTAACTTGTAGGATGATCTTTAACAGCAATAACTTAACAGTTATTTAAATTTCCTATAACCTTATCAGTCACTCATATTGTTGTGGAAGAATTTGGACCATAGATAGATAGATCTATAATTTACTCAGAACTTGATGAGCCTAACTTCTGGACTCTGTTGCTGTTATATATACACATGTACATTAATAAATAACCTGCAGTTATAAACAACGTTTCTGTGCTGCTGAAAAGATCAACACAACTGTCTTTTAAACAATTTTCCAGTTTACATCTGAGCAGTGGGGACACATGTTTGAGGGTGGTTTCAGCACAGTGGTAAAGAGGTTGTCTGTCAGTTGGAGGATCATGGGTTTGATCCCGAGGTCCTTCAGCAGACCAAAGTGCTCTTAGGCAAGACACTGAACCCGGCCTCTGATATGCTTATTTTCAAGCAAGATTATGAAACTGGTATATGTAGAGAGTGTAAATATACATTTCAAAGTATTGAATGTGTGTGTGTGTGTGTGTGTGTGTGTGTGTCATACCAGTGTGGACCACTTACATGTCACAAAGGAAACTTGTGCTGTAAAGTGTGATTGATTTTCTTGTCCCTCTGTCCGTTCCAGCCTGGAGACAAGAAGCTGGCCCACAGCGCCCAGATGTACCACTATCAGCACCAGAAGCAGCAGATGCTCTCCCTGGAGAAGTGAGTCACTTTCTCTTCTGTTTCAGATACCCTCCTACACAGGGTCCCAAATCTTGGATGTCCCCTTGCAGGGTGTGTGTTCAACTTGTTGAATATTTGTTACGTTTGCCTTCTGCAGAAACAGGGAGGAGCCCAAAGTTCCTGAATCTGGAGCATCGACAGATGAGGAGAACGAGGATGGAGATTTCACAGTGTATGAGTGTCCTGGACTGGCACCAGTGAGTTAACAGAGGCTGTTTATATCTGTTTATTCAGGAAGTTGACTGCGTAATCCATTAGCTCAGCATATTCTGCTACGACCCTGAATCCATGTGAAGCCTTAAACTGGAATTATAAAATAAATCTGAACAAATTGGTCAGATAAATTTGTTTATTTTAATGATTTAATTGATCTGTTCCTTTTTTCAGCCTGGAATGAGTATACATTTAACCTACATCATTTTTAAAAACTAGAATTGTATGCACAACTTTAAATTTATTGTGATTTTGTTTTTCCCTAATCCACATGGAGTCAACAGTATACATTTATGCCCAAATATATCCATAACAGCCCCACTTATTTTTGGTTAAATGCATCTTAGGAAGTTGTGCCTCGACCCTAAGCTTTTTGTCTCCGTCAACAAGTTTCTGGCTGATATTTGACCATTCTTCTTAGCCAAACTGCATGAGTTCATTTAAATTAGTTGGTTTCCTGGCACAGATTTGGCTTTCAAGCAGTCCATGCATTTTCTACAGGGTTGTAGTCGAAGCCTTGGGAGGGAGCCATTCCAGAAGCTTAATGTTAGCCTGTTTCATCCAATCAGAAACCAGGATCATTGTCCTGTTGGAACACCCAACTGTGCCCACCTCAAGCTGTTGATTTGAGGTGAAGTTGAAGAATTTGGAGGTGGTCCTCCATCCTGACTCCATTATTCTTTTCACTTTGTGCAGTGTACCAGTATCACAGCATGACGGTACCACCACCATGCTTGAAGCTTGGTACTGTGTTTTTATGTTTGAAAGCCTCACCTTGATTCTTCCAAACAAACTTCTTGTCATTTTGGCCAAACAGCTCAGTCTTTGTCTCATGTGACCTTTTAGATTAGGTGTTGTCCATGTGGGAAGCTGCATAATGTTTGCTGGAAACAGGAGCTTCTTTCTTGGTGTGCACCTTCTCAGTTTGCTCACTGTGGTCAGAGACACTGGTGTCACTGGTGTTCCAGCTGATTCCACTTCTTGACTGCCTTAAGTTTGTTTCTGAACATTCAAACCAATTTCCTGGTTTCCAGTCCAAGTTATTGGCCAGTCAATTAAGTGCTGTCAAACAGATGCTTGTAATGCTGTCAAAGATAAACGAGCAGCCTCAGTCAGTTATGAGAAGTTTATAGGTATTGGCCTTGTTAAGGTAAGATATTAAAGAACCTTCATCACCACTTCTTAAAGAATTGAGATAAATGCATGTATATATTTGAGCCTGGGAGTTGAATTTAGACTCTGTGTGGACAAGAAAATATCCACAATGAATTCAAACTTGTGCACCTAATTCTTGTTTTTTAAAATCATTGAAGCTGTATGTTGTATAATCATTCCACCCTGGAAAAAGAGTGGATCAATTCCAGCCTTAAATTAATGACATGATGGTGTATGATGAGTGTTCTTTTTTTGTTTCTTTGTTTTCTGACCACTTCATTTCTGTAATGCAGGACCTTTATTTCATAAATCTATGCATCACAGAGCCTCTTCACTGACCGAAAACCACCAGTTTCTCCTTTTTACCCCACTGTCTGTTCATGTTAGGATTGTTTTTATGGATTCATCTGCCACCTTTCTTGTTGGAACCATGTTTCTTGTCAGTCAGCTTGTTAAAATCTAATCTGCTCGCACTTTTCAAATTGCTCTGTATTTTCTGCCAGGTGTTTAGCCTGTCAGACTCAGGGAACAGTCCTGTCTTTATCAAGTGAAAACTGAGTCACTGATAATGTTCTTTGTTCACCTTTAGACTGGAGAAATGGAGGTGAAGAACCCGCTGTTTGACGACTCTAATCTTTACCTGCAGAGGTTCCACAAGTAAACACGGACATTCAGACGTTTCCCTCTCTGAATGCAGCACTCTTTGAATTTTACACACGTGCACACTCTTCTTGCACTGCTTTTCTCAGTCCAGCCTAGTTTGAAAACGGGATGAGGAGAGGAGGAGTGAAGGATGAGGACTGAAACGCGCCCGGGAATTAAAACAAAAACAACAGAATGTGGCCGTGTTTGTATCATGTTGGTAGCCTGACTGAATCGGAGTGTCCCGTTCTGCAGCCTTGTTTTGTTCTAGTTCGTTTTCAGTTCAGCTGTGTCTGAGGACTTCTGGTCAGGAATGAGATGCGTAGATCAAATGTTTTTGTGTAACCAGAGCAGAGTATAAAAACTGTTTTCTGACGCTGCTGGGTTACAGTTAAGTATTACTATGAGTTCACTCTTGGATATCTGTTTGTTTTCAGTAAATGTTTCTACATTCATTGAGTTCCAACTGCAGGTTTTGGGTTTTATTCCAGCTTTTTGTTTTGTTTTTTTAAACAAGTGTGATTTTAATATGCCTCCACACAGCACCATGACCTGTATCAGTATTTTATGTAGCCATTGTGTTTCCAGTCTAGTTTCTCTATGCATGAACTGATGATGTAAGAAATCAGAGAGTCAATATGCATTTACAGGTTGTTTCCAAGTTTGTACCTCAAACTTGCTAATATTTATCCTCTACGTTTACTGTATGTATATAAATGATTTCAAAGTGATTTGAAACGTCTCTATCTGAACTCTGAAACAGAGACTTTATCTTGTAAATATGACATCGGACTAACATGGTTCTGTGATCTGTATATTGCAGCTGACACCAACAGGACAGAGATCCTGCCTGTCACTTGGTTTTCATGGGTTCCTCTTGGTTTTGTCTCAAGACTCTGCTACCATTTGTATTTTTAACACTGATTATGTGTTCAGGGTTCCTGCACAGGTGGAAGGAATTGGGCCAGACAAATAATTAAGTCCAATATACACTCACTGGCCACTTTATTAGGTCCACCTATTCAATTGCTCCTTAGGTCAATCTGCCAATCACGAGGCAGCAACTCAGTGCATTTAGGCATTTAGATGTGGTGAAGTTGAAACAGAGCATCAGAACTTGGAAGAAAGGAGATTTAAGGGACTTTGAATGTGGCATGGTGTTGGTACCAGACGGGCTGAAACAAAATGGTTGAAGGTAACAGTTTCTCAAATAACCTGCAGAGTACCATCTCTGAACTCACAACACGTCCAACCTTGAAGCAGGTGGGCTACAGCAGAAGAAGACCACTTCTTTTAACTAAAGACAGGACCCTGAGGCTACAGTTCACTCAGTCTCCCCAAAACTAGACAGTAAGAGTTTGGTCTGATGAATCTGGATTCACTGGACCCAAACGGCCTTCACAGTCACCGAAGCTCCATCCAGTTCACCACCTGTGGGATGTGGTGGAACAGGAGATTCACATCATGGATGTTAAGCTGACCAATCAGCAGCAGCTGCGTGATGCCATTATCTCAATATGAACCAAAGTCTCTGAGGAATGTTCCTAACATCTTCATAAATCTATGCCATGAAAAATTAGGGAAGTTCTGAAAGCATAGAGGGTCCAAACCAGTACTAGCAAGGTATACCTAATAAAGTTGCCAATGAGTAGTTGTTGCTTTTATCTGAAATGTAGTACTGTTGCAGTTAAAGACAAAAACAGACTCCACTTGTGTAATATAAAACTCTGATTTTTAGTTCACATAGAAAACTGTAAATGTCTCCATTCTGCTTAATTATTACTACAAAATCAGGAGCCAGTGCCAATCTCTGTCTAGCTCCAACATTGTACACATCTTACTTGGTTCCAGTTCCAGTTCAACAAATTTAAATTGGCAAAAATAGGTTTATAGCAGCCACAATACCAACCAAATCATATTTGCAATCTTTCAAACAAAAGAAAAACACCTAAACTGTAATATTTGTTATGGTGGCAAATATTTTTACCTTTTTGATGCGTAATGGACACCCACCTCTTACTGCAGTTTATTAGATCATCGAAATGCTGGTGTTAGCAGGTTACATAATTAGGGATTCCAGTGCTTAAACATCAAACTCTTCTATTTTTTTTAAATTGTCCTGTATGTTGTTGCGCAACTTTGAAATAAAACATGCAAATTATACATTCTCAATTGGGAATAGTGTACTATGACTTTGTAGCAGTACATTGTACAATGTTGGCATAATTTGCTAAAAATTGCACAAAAACCCTGATGGGATTTTGGTGAAAAGCAAGAGAAAACCCAGCCTTCTTTGGACCTCTAAAGTTCAGTCATACTTCACAGAAGAAATATAATTTAAAGTTTAAACAGCTCACAGTAATTTGGACTTTACATGTCTGAACTGGCATTTTGATATCTTTAACAGTTTTTACACAATTAGTTTAGATTTCATGATTTTTCCACAGAACGTTTCACTTTACAGTTGGATGTCACGCAATTCAAAGATGGCTCAGCCAAGCTTCTGTACATTTTAATTATATTTTAGATCAAAATATTCTCCTATAAAAATTGAAAGGTCATTTTAACTTGTCATATTTCCAACATAAAACACTGTAGAAACATAAAAATTAATGTGGGACTGCCAGAGTCTTCTGCTCATGATTCAAGAATCTAAGATCTGACTTATCATTTCTAAACAGCAACTGCTTGTTTGAGGCTTACTTTTCAGTTTGTTTGTCTGTCTCTCATTAACTTGGCAGTCAGGGAGTGACAGACACAGGTGTGTGGTTACCATGGTGACCATAATGAGCCACTAGCAGCAGCTTGAACATTTTTTTTAAATCTTGGTTCTCTTTACCCTTCTTACAGAGTTTATACATCAAAACGTAGGCATTTTTTCTTTGTTTAGATTATTGTGTTGGAATGTCAGGCAGTAGCCCCGCCTCTCGCACAGCGACTGTTAGAGATAGGCTCCACCCCCCCACGAGCCAGAGAGGAAAAAGCAGGTAAAAGAAAATGGATGGATTGATGTTGGGCAGTAGTTGCATTGGCACCCTTTAAAATACTCTCCAGTTTATCAGGTAACAACATTTTGCAAAGAGTGGAGAACTTTATTCTTCGTTCAAAGGATAAATAATTATTCAATGACTGTTACATAAGTCTGATATGTTACTGTGTATTTAACAAGCTGGTGACAGAGTGGATATTATTTTTTATTTTTTTTAGTTTAATGTGTAAATATAATCCAAATTCCTATCTCATTTCTGTGAGTTTTTGAAGTTTGAGTGAATGACTTGTATTTTCTGCTGCTGGTAGCGACACTCCTCTGTGCTGCAGATGGATGTTCTCGGCTTTTCTTCCAATCCAACCTACATTTCCACCTGAGTGCTGGAAGCTGGATGTGTTCAGTTGCTTGTCTTTGTGCTCTGAAGCAGAGTTGGTTTATTTTACTTCCCACCCAGCATGAGTGACATGTTGTGTGGCAGGAACTCTGGACTGGATTCTCAGGATCTTCAGCAGCTGTGAAGTTGCACGTTCTGCTGTAGCTGGCCTGCACACACACACACAGGAAACAGCTACAGCTGACCTGCACACACACACAGGAAACAGCTACAGCTGGCCTGCACACACACACAGGAAACAGCTACAGCTGGCCTGCACACACACACAGGAAACAGCTACAGCAGATATCTGCAAGGAGCTCATGAACTATGTTGACAGGACTGTTTTATCCAAACCAATCTTGCAGAACAAAATATAGACATTTTGAGAGGAATAACAAAAAAAGATTAAACTTTTGTGTTTGCCTTTTTTTTAAATGTTACATAGCTCTGCATTTTATTTTATTTATTTATTGTGCTGAAAGCTAAACTGAAACCTTGCTGGTTGTATACTGGTCTGAATCCAGTATATGTTACCACCATGGTTAGTTTGCATGTGGAAAAAACAGAGCTGAAATGAAAGAAATAAATATTTATATGATCAGAAATAAAAAATAAAAGCCTGTTTTGACTTTATTTTCAAAAAAACAAAACTCTTCATTGATCATGGTTTGAAAGCCATAAGACACTTTGGACTTGTTTATCGCCCTCTACAAAAAGGTGACTGTGAATGATAATGTTTGTCTGTGTGCATGTGTCTGTTAGCAAAATATCCAACGACCAACTGAACAGATTTTAATGAAACCTTCAGAAAGTAATCACTGGGCGTACATCTTCAACTGATAAATCTAACTTAAGAGCCACTCAACTCAGTTTTTTACATCCTGAACTAAAATGTGATGTGGTAGTAGCTGACAGTCATTCACAACATACTCAAGAGTGGAACATCTTGCAATAATCTGTGATATGGTGCATAACAGTATTTACAAGGTTTGACTAAAACAGCAACAACTCTGTAATTTCTCAACATAGGATGATCTCGGTCGAAAACTCAGCAATATGCATTCCTTCAACAAACGCTAGGCCTTTAATTTAGAAGAGTAATAGTATAGGGCAGGGGTAGGCAACCCTGGTCCTCAGGGCCTCCATCCTGCATGTTTTCCTTGTTTCTCTGCTCCAACACACCTGATTCAGAGGTTAAATTACCTCTTAAAGTTCTGCAGAAGCCTGTTAATCACCCATTGATTCAAATCAGGTGTGTTGGAGCAGAGAAACAAGTAAAACATGCAGGATGGAGGCCCTGAGGACCAGGGTTTGACACCCCTGGTATAGGGGGAAAAATAAAGAAGCAATCAACCCAAGAAGAGGAAAGAAAATGCAGAACCTAGCAGGTTTACAGCTTCAGGATGACATAATAAATGAAAGTGGAACTCTGTCTACAACAACCTTTTGGAATAATGGCACATGCTTAAAGTGATGTACAACCAACATTCAAATCAGTGCTTGTTTGATGAACTTGTTAGAAAATGGTGGTAAAGAAGGACATCTGCTGGTCCTATGTGGAAATGTAGAATAAGTAACCTCTAACACAAGTGACTCAAATACCAAACCTAAAAATGCTTTGATTTGGGAGATGTACAAAATGTAAACAAAGGAGAATAAAACAACTTGTCTTAAATGACATCCTAAAAAGTTAGTACAGGGTTTTGTTTACCAATATCATCATCCTCATCATTAAATTCAACCCATACACAAACTGTAGAGGTTAGTGCCACACATGCATACAAGAGCTGATGAGGCCTGTGAAAGTAGGAAAGTTCAAAAACATTATCTCTCACCTTCGTCCTTTGGCTCTGGGCAGTAATAAATGCTGTATCGTTAACCCATTTATATAAAAACAGCAACACCATAAGAATATGAGTTGAGTTGATCACTTTTATCTAAAGTAGGATAGCTACACTTTTTACATGCCGATGGTGCTGAGGCTGCTGAGTGTATCAGTTCACCTGCAGTTATGAGGGCTATATTTGACTAGACATGTCGGTCAGGAGGACTGATACATTCAGCAGCCTCAGCATATACACAATTTGTCTATGCTCTGTCAGCACACATACATTTGGATAGTAACACAGGTGTTCGGTTGAGGAAGTAGCAAAAAAATCTAACAAATGGGTAAGTATCAGCTAATGTAATGTTCTTTCTGAGATCATTTTGAGAAAGTTGTTTAATAAGTCTAAAAACAATTTAGAAAGCAGCCCTTGTTGGGTTGGCTAGCCATTAGTCTAGTCTAGATGCAGATTTCTTGGTACCACTTAAAAAGCTCGGTATCGTTACTTTAGCATTCTCATGTTTTAGCTTATTTACCCTCCATGTACACTTAGTTTAGTTGATTGATGTGTTTTTCTTTTCTTGTTTCATTGTGTTTATATTCCATTTAGATTATACATGATCCTTTTAGAATATAGCTTTAACTTTATCATGACCTTATTTAGATTATTTTAGCTACTATTTTGCTCATGTCTGGTTTTTAGATTATCCTATATCCTATATTCCATTTAGATTATACATGATTGATGTCTCATTGTATTTCATGTTTAGATATGTTTAATTTATCTGAATTAGATTATTTGACTGTCTCAGCTCATGCTTAGATATGTCTGTTTTCATGATTTTGTTTAGATTATCCTATGTTTCATTTAGATCATACATAATTCATTTAGAATACATGACGGTTGTATTTTTCTTTTGTGTGTCATTCTGTATTGGATTCTGTTTTTGTTTCTGTTGTAAAGCGCTTTGAATCGCCTTGTTGCTGAAAAGTGCTATATAAATAAATCTCACTTCATTTCACTAATTAATGTTTGGAGTCAATCCAGTTTAGGATGGCTGCCACAGCTAATTGCCTTTAACAAATACTACAATAACTATCACTCATTCAGTTTATAGATACTGAAGTAAAACAGCTACAACTTTCATTTCTTAACAAAAGATGATCTTACTTGGTTGAAAACAAAGCTTCTTGCTTTATCTCTGTAAAGTTTACAGACTTGATGGTTTGTCAGGCCTATGCAGAGAGTCTTTGCTCTGATCTGGCCATAAAATGTCACAGACATCACATGATATATCATGTCAAGGTCAATATCTTCTATATCGTACTTATTCCTGATTGGTGTGTCATTTGAAAGGTCAGTGCTTTGAAGTGGCAAAAAAGAGACAGCAAGATATATTTCTGTCTAAAGTAGATTAATGTCTTCAGTGTTTTGTAAAAAGTGCAAGGATGACATTGTGCTTACAATAATGCAAATATGTGCTGGTAATTTGCTACTAGTGTAAAAATTTGCCAACTGTGGATTTTATTTTATTTTATTTTGAGCAATCATAATAAACTGTATTGCCTTACAAGACCAGACTCCCACCAACACAGTAAATGAGAGGTATAGCACACCCCAACACCCATCAGTTAGTCCAGTCAGTGCGGATTAGTATCTAATGGAAGACTTTTATCAGCAGTGCCTAATAAACTGTCTTCTTAACTAAATACACAAATATAAGTCCACACAAGTCTACACTGAACAGTCAAAACACTATCACAGTGAAAACATGGCTGAATGCAGTCAGCTGCAGAGATGTATAACAACTAGAGACTAGAAGCCAAAAAGTTAAAGCCACAAAGAAGGGCCCCCTTGTGGTAGGCTGCAGTACATCCATCCATCCTCTTCCACTTATCTGGGGCCGGGTCGCGGGGGCAGCAGCCTAAGCAGGGAGACCCAGACTTCCCTCTCCCCAGCCACTTGGTCCAGCTCCTCCGGGGGAATCCCAAGGCATTCCCAGGCCAGCCGAGAAACATAGTCCCTCCAGCGTGTCCTGGGTCTT